>NC_073380.1:13776263-14078763 GCF_028641065.1 Leucoraja erinaceus | reverse complement strand
GAGGTTACAATTATACTGAAGATAATGGGGAGTGGTTAGTAGTGGTGAGGTCACTATGTTAAAGGAACATGCACTGATCTACATCCTTCCCCTTGGAAAACAAAGCATTACAATAATGACAGTGCAACCACGACTCATACGCTAGGAACAGACAAACGCGTGCACCGGCAGGAAACAGTTAAAACAGCTAAGCAAATTCCCCGTAGTGTACCGGCGGTTTGACCAACCGCCCGGACCGTGTACGCAGCCCGCCCTCCCCCTCCTCCGCAGGAACAGCAGGGACAGGAGCAGGAGCGGAGGCAGGTGAACGAACCGGAGAACGCGCAGGAGAGGGAGGATGAGGTGACCGGGACAGCAGCGGGCAAGCGAGCGGGCAAGGCAGGTGAGGGCGGAAGAGCAACAGGAGACCGGGGCACAAAGAGCTGAGAAGGTAGAGTCCTGGGCATGCGAGGAGCGGTGGACAGCGAGGAAGGAACCGGTGGGGCAAAAGGGGCCACAGGAGGCGGAGCGGGCTCGTTGACCAGCAGCAAATGCTGGCGGGATCGGCGGTAGATGGTACCCTCGTAGTCAACGAGGTAAGACCGCGGAGAGTCGGCAGAGCTGGTGACAACAGCCAGCCGGGAGTGTCCGGAGGGGGACCGCATCCGGACCACCTGGCCAGGGAATAGACGTGGAAGGGGACGGCAGGACTTGTCATGCGAGCGCTTCTGGATATCTTGTTTTTGGGCAATGCGCTCCTGGACAGCAGCAGAGGACGGCAGGCCGCAGGGACCGCTGGGAAACTGGGATCGGAGGGCGCGTGGTGCGGGACATGAGCCGCTGAGCAGGCGAGCCCAAGGCAGGGTCACGGGAAATATTGCGGAGGGCCAAGTAAAAATCCGACCGAGAAAGTCTACAATGCTCCAGCAGCTCCTTGGCACTGCGGACGGCACGCTCAGCAAGGCCGTTGCTCTGCGGGTACTCGGGGCTGCTGGTGTGGTGATGAAAGTTCCAGGTGGCAGCGAAAGCACGGAACTCCGCGCTCGAAAACTGGCTGCCGTTGTCAGACTGCAAACTCGCAGGAGAGCCAAAAGTTGTAAAGGGGCGGCGCAGCTTCCCAATGACAGCAGCAGATGTGAGGGAGGGGAGCTGATCCACCTTGAACCAGCTGGAGTAGGAGTCCACAAGGACCAGGAAATGCTTGCCACGCCACTCAAAAATGCAGTGGCGACTGCCATCCACGGCAGTTCGGGGGCAGGCTGCTGCAGGAGCGGCTGGCGCTGCTGATGGGGAGAGAGGCTATTTCAGGCAGAGCCATGCCGGGCCAATAGAACTGGCTCTGGGCCTGGGACAGAGTGGCCTCGGCCCCGGGGTGGCCGCTGTGAGCGGTTTTGAAGTAGTGGTCCCGCAACGCAGTAGGAACCACAACCTTGTGGCCCTTCACTACCACTCCGTCGTGCAGCACAAGCTCGTCCCGGACCAGGAAGTAGGGCACGGCACCAGCCGGCAAAGATGAGCGACGGTCAAGCCAGCCACGAAGGATGACGTCGGCAAGCTGCTGCAGGGCAGGATCCTTGGCAGTGTGCTGGACCAGGGACTGCATCTGCTGTGAAGGCACAATATTAACGTTTAGCACCATCAGGTCAGACGATTCGTACGGGTGACGGGCAGTGGACGCCAGCGGTGCGCGGGACAGTGTGTCGGCCACGAACATGTCCTTGCCCTTGCGGTACACGATTCGAAACGTGAAGCGCTGGAGCTGCAGCATCATTCGCTGCAAACGGGAAGAGGCAACGTGGATCGGTCTATTCAGGATAGTGACCAGCGGCTGGTGATCGGTTTCGACAGTGAAGGTGTTGCCCAGGATGTAATCCTTAAACTTCGAGCAGGCAAACACCACGGCGAGGAGCTCCTTCGCGATGTGAGCATAGCGCTGCTCAGCAGGGGTCATGGTGCGAGAAGCGTAGGAGACAGGCAGCTGCAGTCCATCGTGGAGCTGCAGGCAGGCGGCACCAAGACCGGACTTCGAGGCGTCGCAGGTGAGGACGATGGGACGCTTCAAGTCAAAAATCCTCATTCTCATTTCCTTTTCCTCATCCAAGTTAATAATGAATGGAATAATAGTTACTTCTGAATAAAAGACTGAGTGAGTCATTGTTATCATTTGTTGACATTGGATTAACTGTTGGCTTTAATGATTTGAAAGTAAATGCTGATTAGATACAGTGTTGATTTTAGCGTGTCTACTAGTGCTCTGAAATCAGAACCTGCAAGTAAGAATTCCATTGTTCCATTTCGGGACATATGACAATAAGACATTCTTGATTGTTGACTTGAATATCCTGTGCCTTGATTTCCAACGACTGTGCAGTAATTTACAGTAATGGTCAATGGAAGTTAAACATAATTTTCGGTACTTTCTGAAAAAATGTGCTCCAGTACTTAGTCAGGACAAGTCGAGAACAAAAAATGTAACCATTTAAGGACTGCATGGTTTTCTTTCTTCGAAGAGTTACATGCATTAATTTAATGATTCTAAGGGAAACGTTCCCCATAATAGAAACATCGGCACCAAAGGGTGCAAATTTAATGTGAGTGAGCAGTCAGTGGGTTGGAGGGATTGTAAGGAATTCTGCTTTCACCCAGAGGGTGGTTGTAATCTGGAATATTCCCCAAGGTGGTGAAGGAGGCAGGTATTCTCACAACATTACAGTATCAGAACCAGAATGTCAATTACCAAGGCTTAAAAGGGTGATAAGTGGAATTAATATAGATTGATGCTTGATAGTCTATTGTCTATAGCCGAAGGGCCTGTTTCTGTGCTCTATGATTATGAATGCGTACTTGATCATTATGGCCTGGATTTTGCGAGGATGAAGTCTATGGAAATGTTTTAATTGAATCATTCCATGTTACCATAAACATACTGAATCTTGCTGGGATTTTAACAAATTGCTTCAAATTGGATTTGAGCCCCCCTATTGAATTATTGTTTTTAAGACTGCTTGTCTTAGTTAAAGAGAGAAGGCAGGAACGGGGGGGAGAGGGGTACTGATTGTGGATGATCAGCCATGATCACATTGAATGGCAATGCTGACTCGAAGGGCCGAATGACCTACTCCTGCACCTATTGTCTATTGCCAAATTAAAATTACCAACTTAATCATTCTTGTAGGGAATATGAAATATATGAACAATAGGTTCCATTTCTCAAACCGGTTCCTCAAGTCAAATCTACTATGCATTTTGATCATGACTGGTGTACTTTAATCGCACTTATCATAAACAGACCTCATTTGACCTTGCCTCAACAGCATTATGAACAAGGAGCTGCAGAGTTCCATGGCAATCTGTGTCAAGAGGCTCTTCCTAATATCATTTTTGAACTTTGATACTGTTGATGCCTAAGTCTTGTGATTTCTCCACCAGGTCAGAAATAATTTTTCTCAAGGTACCCGAATCAAATCCTTTGGTCATCTTAGATGCGAGCTAATGCAGCCTTTGATCGTTATTCAAAGGAATACCAGGTCGTACTCTGCAATGTCCCCCTAATGTAACCATTTTAGGCTCAACATTTTACTGTTGATTGTGTCTAGCACTACTTCCAAGGCTTGTGTACTTGATATAAGATGCCTGGAACTGAATACAGATGGTGTAACCAGTAGTAACACCACTTCATCATTGACTTTTATCTCTGTGACTGGAATACTTTTACGTGACCTATTTAACTTTTCTTTTGCCTCAGCAATTACGTCTCTTGCTGTTCTTCCACACTTTCTCATATTATTTAGAAAAAACCGTGCTTCAAAGTGATGATCAGGCCGTTTTTCCACATGAAACTCCCTGCCATTTTTGCCCTGTTCTTCGGTAACATTCTGCTCCCAGACTGCATTATTTGCCGTGTTTTCAAATCATGTCCATATGATATAGGACCCGGATTAGGCTATTATTGACCCATGAAGTCTGCTCGGCCATTCAATCATGGCTGATCTATCTTTCCCTCTCAACCCCATTCTCCTGCCTTCTCCTCGTAACCTTTAACACCCTTACTAATCAAGAACCTATCAATCGCCACTTTGCAAATGCCCAATAACGGCCTCCGCAGCTGTCCATGGCAATGAATTCCACAGATTCACCACCCTCTGGCTAAGGAAATTACTTCTTGTCTCCTTTCTAAAGGTACTTCCTTTTATTCTGAGTCCGTGCCCTCTGATCCTAGACTCTCCCACTCGTGGAAACATCTTCTCCACATCTTTTGAGCATCTCCATGCGGTAATTTGTCATTTGTAAATCCAGTGAGAAACTGTGGCCACAGTGTATCGTCATCTTTATTCTCTCTTCCAGCCCCTCAATCATTTCCTATTTGCCTCAATGAATCTGTTCCAGTTTTATACACAGTTTTATTATGTCTGCATTGTAGAGCCTCATTCAATAACATCCAGAATTTATGTAAAAGGCCCTTGAGCTCTATCTTATCTTACCACTTTGGTTCATTTTATTCATGAAATAACTGTGTAAAGGGGCATGGTGCTCTCAAATAATCTTTTCCTTCTCTAATCAGTTCATGCTTGTCTGAGTGCCATATAAGTAAAGGGTCTGAAGAAGGGTCCTGATCCCATCTGTCCATTTCCCTCCGCTGCTTGCCCTGCTGACTTCCCCCGCCATTTTGTTTGGTGCCTTTACAAGTAGAGCTGTGAGTAATAGAATTGGTCAAAGCACTATTCTATGTTTTATAAACTATCCTCTTTTTTTTCTCTGAAGTTTTATACTGGGGTTGAAATTTGGCTTTGATCCAATTTTCAATTCCTTTCAATGGAAAATAAGACATCAAGTAAAACAGTCTGCCAAAATTGCAATTGCCTGCCTTGCATTTCACTAAATACCTCTTTCTAGTCCAGTATCTATCCCTGGAGCAGGGTGGCAGAGATGACATGTCCACTTTCCAAGATGCAGTCTTGTCAATACTTCCCAGAGTTAAGAGGGCACCATGCAGTGCAATAAAACATCGCAGTTTCATGGTCCATGATTACTTATTTGGTTACCTGTGGAGAAACTTTGGAGTGCTATCCAGGAAAATAATTTCATACAAGAGTACATTGGGTACGCAAAAGAGAAATAACTGTGCAGAATATGGTATTGTAGCTACAAAAGAGAAAGTCTAGATTAAAAAATAGCATCGGGGCACAATGGGGTACATTGGGAAATCAGGAATACATCCGTAGCACTTAAGAGATCAGTTTAAGAGTCCGATAACAGTGGGGAAGGTGGTACATGCTTTCAAGCCTTTATCTCTGCCCTACCTGAGAGAAGGGAAAAGAGAATGATCTAGGTGTAAGTGAGCCTTGATTATGTTGGATTCTTGGGAGGGAGGAGTCCGGGGAATGCAGGTTTGCATGACAGACTGGGCTGCATCTACAACTTTGCAATTTCTTCTTCTTCTTCTTGCGTATGGCGTGCACAGCCTAAAGTTGTAGGACAACTTGTTCTATTTGATCTTACTGGATTGTGCACGTCGAGTTGATTGCATTCGTCAAAACAGGGCAGACCACGTGAAGGTTGCAATCTTCCACCCCACTTTGCAATTTCATGCAGTCTTATGCAGACCAGTTGCCATACCAAGCTGTGATGCAACTGATAGGATGTTTTCTATAGTGCATCTATAGAAATTGGTGAAAGGGATTGGAATCATGCCGAATTTCTTCCCATCTTCTGAGGAAGTAGAGGCATTGGTGTGCTTGCTAGCCATAACATTGTCATGGGTAGGACCAGGTAAAATTGTTGCTGAAGGTTAGACCTAGGAACTTGAGTTCTCGGCCATCTCCACTACAGCATAATTGATACGGACTGGAATGCATATTCCTCCCTGCTTCCTAAGTAGATGACCAACTATTCTGTTTAGCTGATATTAACCATTAGGTTGTTGTCTTAACACCATGCTACAAATCCCTATCTCCGTCTCCCCATTGTTCGAGATCTTGCCGATTGCAGTGGTGTATCATCTACAAACCTGTAATAGGGATTGCAAACATGGAAATGGATGAAATGAATCTGTCTTTCATCACTGTGACCCTCTGCAATTTTGTTCCAACATTTATTTGACCATTTAAAGGGAGTATCCTGCAGTCTTTCAAATTTCAAATTTCAGAGTAGGTATCAGGGAAACTAAACTCATTACTGAATTCAAAGGAGTTTAAGTAAAAATGCATGGAACTGCAGCAAATAAATTTATTAGAGACTTTTTGTAATTATGCGTAATGTAGGGAGTACATGGAAGTGAATTTTATCGTCATAAGTTCTGGTGAATTCAATGAAAGCTTTCCTTTTAGACCAAGCAAAACAGCATGGGTTTTTTTGTGACAACCTATGTGTTTTAAGTTTTTGTTTTCAATTTATATTGTACATACCTTTCATGATGGTAAATCCCAACAACCTGTTTAATTTTCCTCCTGATTAGTGTCACATCCTGTATTGATAAATCTATCTTTATATTTTCTGACAGAAACGAGCCAAGGGACAGGTTCTCTTTGATAAAGTATGTGGGCAGCTCAACCTTCTGGAGAAAGATTACTTCGGTCTGTCATTTCGGGACTCTGAAAATCAAAAGGTATGTTGAATAGTTGGGTTGATTGAACGATAATACATTTTGTGGAAAAAGGAGAGATTTTTTTCTCCGTCTTGCTGCAGCTGTCCTGGCATTCACTATCTTGATATCGTAGCTGTGTTTTATGTACTTTTTCTGTCTCACTCCATTGATTTTGAGAGAAATTGAGTTAAAATAGATTTACCATGAAGACCAAACATCACAAATGAGTGAATTTCGGAAGTTCAGAGGTTAGTTAACACACACATTTTAAGAAAATGAAGGATCAGCATTCCATTGTATTCTGTGTAATCTAGGCAAGAGGTCACCAAATCTTAAAATATGGATCTAACTTAGATGCTGTATGTTTTGTTACTCCAATTTAAAAGGTCTTTGTGGAACTGAAACCTAAGAATGGTTATAGCAGATTTCCACTAAGGTGTGAGAGGTGGCATTGGAGACAACCAACGTAGACCTATCTTCAGCTGGTCCACATAAATGACAAGATCTTTGTCAGATGGGGTTCTGCAGCAGTCTTAACACATCTGATAAGGTGCTCCTGGAGTGAATGAATGGAGCTGAGGGCAAGATCAGATGGCAATCATTATGCCATTCGATCTGATTATCTGGGACAATCTGAAATTGTGGCACATATCTTACATCCATTGGAACTGTTTAAGAAAGAACTGCAGATGCTGGAAAAGTCGAAGGTAGACAAAAAAAGCTGGAGAAACCCAACGGGTGTCAGCATATATGGAGCGAAGGAATAGGTGACGTTTCAGGTCGGGATCCTTCTTCAGGACAAAGGATAAAGGGGAAATCCTTTAAAACCGAGATGAGAAGAACTTTTTTCACGCAGAGAGTGGTGAATCTCTGGAACTCTCTGCCACAGAGGGTAGTTGAGGCCAGTTCATTGGCTATATTTAAGAGGGAGTTAAATGTGGCCCTTGTGGCTAAGGGGATCAGGGGGTATGGAGAGAAGGCAGGTACGGGATACTGAGTTGGATGATCAGCCATGATCATATTGAATGGCGGTGCAGGCTCGAAGGGCCGAATGGCCTACTCCTGCACCTAATTTCTATGTTTCTATGTCTATGTTTCAGTGATGTCGGGGGGGTGGGGGAGCGGGTAAAGGAAAGGAAGAGGAGTTCCAAACCAGGGCATCAGAGATGTCCTCATTCTTTAGGGAACGGGGGTTCCCCTCTTCTACTACAGATGAGGCTCTCACCAGAGTCTCTTCTATATCCCGCAGCTCCGCTATCACTCCCCATTCCCCTACAACTACAGGACTGTTTGGAGTGTAGACTGGGCAATGTTCAAGGACTCGGCAACGGACTTGAACAAATACGCCACAGTCGTTACAGACTTCATTAAGAAATGTGTGGAGGACTGCATCCCTACAAAAACCTTCCGAGTGTTTCCCAATCAGAAACCTTGGACGAACTTTGAGATCCTCACTCTTCTGAAGACCAGACACCGGGCATTCATGTCTGATGATACAGTGGTCTACAGGAAGTCCAGATACGACCTTGGTAAGGCCATCAAAAAGGCCAAAAGGGACTTCTGCTCCAAACTGGAGGATGAGACAGATGTTCGGCAGCTGTGGTGGGGCCTGAATGCAATCACCTCCTACAAGGCGAAATCAGGAGGCAGCTCGAATGTCGGCGAAACATCACTCCCTGATGAGCTCAATGTGTTTTACGCACGCTTTGATAGGGAGAACACCGATGTGCCTTCCCGAGCCCCCAATCGCTGTGATGGTATTTCAGTCTCAGTCACAGAGGCCGACGTCAGGAAATCCTTCAGAGGGGTGAACCCTCGAAAAGCGCCTGGACCTGATGGTATACCTGGTCGTGTTCTAAAAACCTGTGCGGACCAACTGGCTGGAATTTTTATGGACATTTTCAACCTCTCACTTCTGAGGTCTGAGGTTCCCACCTGCTTCAAATGGGCAGCAATTATACTGGTGCCCAAGAAGAGTAAGGTGACGTGCCTCAATGACTATCGACCAGTGGCACTAACGCCGGTGGTGATGAAGTGCTTTGAGAGGCTGATCATGGCGCAAATCAACTCCTAGCTCGACAAAAACCTGGACCCATTGCAGTTCGCTTACCGCCACAACACCGATCAACGGTGGATGCGATCTCGCTGGCCCTCCACTCCGCACTGGACCACTTGAACAACAAAAACTCATATGTCAGGCTGTTATTCATTGATTACAAGTCAGCGTTTAATACAATCATCCCCTCCAAGCTGGTTACCAAACTCGCAGAACAAGGTCTCTGCGCATCCCTCTGCAATTGGATCCTCGACTTCCTCATTCTCAGACCATAGTCTGTTCGTATTGGTGAAAATGTGTCAGACTCGATAACAATCAGCACGGGAGCACCTCAAGGCTGCGTGCTCAGCCCCCTGCTGTACTCACTCTATACTCATGACTGCATAGCCGGTCACAGTGCGAACTCCATCATCAAGTTCGCTTACGACACCACTGTTGTGGGACGTATCACTGATGGGGATGAGTATAGAAGAGAGATCGAGCGACTGCCCATATGGTGCCAGCACAATAACCTGGCCCTCAACACCAGCAAAGCCAAGGAACTGATTGTGAACTTTGGAAGGAGTGGGATGGGGACCCACAGTCTCATTTATATCAACGGGTCGATGGTTGAAAGGGTCAAGAGCTTCAAATTCCTGGGTGTGCACATCTCTGAAGATCTTTCCTGGTCCGAGAACACTGATGCAATTATTAAGAAAGCACATCAGCGCCTCTACTTCCTGAGAAGATTACGGTGTGTCGGTTTGTCAAGGAGGACTCTCTCTAACTTCTACAGGTGCACAGTAGAGAGCATGCTGACCGGTTGCATCGTGGCTTGGTTCGGCAACTTGAGCGCCCTGGGGAGGAAAAGACTACAAAAAGTAGTAAACACTGCCCAGTCCATCATCGGCTCTGACCTCCCTTCCATCGAGGGGATCTATCGCAGGCTGCCAGTATCATCAAGGACCCACACAATCCTGGCCACACACTCACCTCCCTGCTACCTTCAGGTAGAAGGTACAGGAGCCTGAAGACTGCAACGACCAGGTTCAGGAATAGCTATTTCCCCACAGCCATCAGGCTATTAAACTTGGCTCGGACAAAACTCTGAACATTAATAGCCCATTATCTGTTATTTGCACTTTATCAGTTTATTTATTCATGTGTGTATATATTTATATAATGGTATATGGACACACTGATCTGTTTTGTAGTCAATGCCTACTATGTTCTGTTGTGCTGAAGCAAAGCAAGAATTTAATTGTCCTATCAGGGACACATGACAATAAACTCACTTGAACTTGAACTACTCGTAACAAGGGCAGAGTCCCCCTTGTCCTCACCTTCCACCCTACCAGCTGTGGCATACAAGATATAATCCTCCGACATTTTTGCCACCTCCAACGGGATCCCACCACTGGCCGCATCTTCCCATCTCCTTCCCTTTCTGCTTTTCGCAGAGACTGCTCCTGCCGTAACTTCCTGGTCAATTTGTCCTTTTCCACCCAAACCACCCCCTCCCCTGGTACTTTCCCTTGCAACCTCAGGAAATGCTACACTTGTCGCTTTACATCCCCACTCAACTCCATCCAAGGACCCAAGCAATCTTTCCAGGTGAGGCAGAGGTTCACCTGCACCTCCTCCAACCTCATCTATTGCATCCACTGTTCCAGGTGTCAACTGCTCTACATCAGCGAAACCAAGCGCAGGCTTGGCGATCGCTTCGCCCAACACCTCCGCTCAGTTCTCAATAACCAACCTGATCTCCCGGTGGCCCATCACTTCAACTCCCCCTCCCATTCCGAATCAGACTTTTCTGTCCTGGGCCTCCTCCATGGCCAGAGTGAGTTCCACCGCAAATTGGAGGAGCAGCACCTCATATTTCGCTTGGATAGTTTACAACCCAGCGGTATGAACATTGACTTCTCCAATTGCAGACAGTCCTTGCTTTCTCCCTCCTACCCAGCTCTCCCGCAGCCTATTGTCTCCGCCCCTCCCTTTTTTTCTCGCCCCCCCCGCCCCTAACATCAGTCTGAAGAAGAGTCTCAACCTGAAACGTCGCCTATTTCTTCGCTCCATAGATGCTGCCTCACCCGCTGAGTTTCACCAGCTTTTTTGTCGACCTGTCCATTGGAACTGGTACTGCAGTTAATATGGTTGAACCAGTTTACCACATGCTCAGGGCAGGCAAGATGTACTCTCCTTCCCCTTCAGAGATGGCAGGTGGGGGGGCGGGGGAGATACGGAATTGATGGGATATAGGAAGATGAAAAATTGGTCACCGATGATCAACATGGACGAAGGGCCTTGGAAGGATCCTAACCCAAAACGTTGCCTGTTCATGTTCTCCAGACATGCTGCCTGAGTTACTCCAGCACTTTGTGTATTTTGGTGTAAGCCAGCATCTACAATCTCTTGTGTCTAATGAGTCTATGTTGTATGACTATGATTATCTATATATGTAAAACTCAGTTATATATTAAACACAAAAAACTGGAGTAACTCAACGGGTCAGACAGCATCTCTGAAGAAATGGAATAGATGACGTTTCGGGTCAAGACCCTTCGAATTTGGTCCGAAGAAGGGTCTCGACCTGAAACATCACCTATTCCTTTTCTCCCAAGATGCTGTATGACCTGCTGAGTTACACCAGCTTTTCGTGTCTATCTTCCGTTTAAACCAGCATCTGCAGTTTCTTCCTACTAATTATATATAGGTTTTATGGTAAACCATTATCAATGTAATTGTTTTTCTGAATTAAACTAATGCTTCATTTAGTGGTAATCATAAGAAAAGATTTACTAGAAAAGGTTCCAATCTATTTTTTTGTTCTAAATTAACCTATATCCAAATTTCCATATTTTAGAACTGGTTGGACCCGGCCAAGGAAATTAAAAAGCAGATCCGAAGTAAGTACATTTTACTACTGACTTGAAATGCTACTGACACGTAATGATCACTGAAAGAATACATATCTTCTGCTTGTGTAGAGAATATTTCTTTCCTTCACATTCTGAGATTTTAAGACTCGTAACCAACCCTCAAAGGGTTTTCTAAAATATATATTTTTTCATTTTCCCATTTAAGATTTTTTTTGTTTTCATCTTATATTTGAGATGAACCTGCATTGAATTATAGATAATCTGCTTTTCTGAATTACTATTTAATTTTAAACAGTAACCAGAGCTGCTGAATTAGGGATGAATGATGTGGCAGAATAATCATAATTATTAAATTGTGAAATTAAAAATTGAAGTGATTATGTACTTACATTATGACAATCTTTTAAACATTAAATATCTCCCTTGAAGAGCCTGTAACCTGCTTTAAATATCTTATTTGTTCTTAAATATTTTTCATTTTACTTTAGTTAGAATGTGAAGGGCGTATAATGGCCACGCTGTTGAATACAGTGTTTGGATTCACTGTTATCCCTCTCTTAGAATGTTGTATCTTTATGGTGCTATACTTGTATATCGTTGCATTTCGTTGTTTAATGCATTTCGTTGTCTCTGTACTGTACACTGACAATGACAATTAAAATTGAATCTGAATCTGATATGAAGGTGCAATTTGAAATGAGATACAATGTCCATATTTGACCTGTTTCTTATATCTCCTGATCCCAATTCCATAACAGTATTTGCTTCAGCATGGGTCTGAAACTCTTATCAACTCCTTGTCATCTCTGAGGTTTCCCAGTTCTATCCTGACAGGAAATCCAGCTCTTTGCTTCAGCATGGCTCTGAAACTCTTCGCTTACTTATCTAACCTTCAACTCCTATGTAACAAAATCCTTTCATTTGTCCCAGTTCTATCCAAAAAACTGGAGAAACTCGGGTGCAGCAGCATCTATGGTGAACTCTAGGCCGCAACAGCTCTGCACCGAAGGGTTTCGCTGAATTAATGGTTGCCTAACCTTCGCTCCATATATGCTGCAAAATCCAAGTTTTTTTTTGTACCTCCGATTTCCAGCATCTGATTTTAGTTACCTATGATTTTAGTTACCTGTAACCTGCTTTAAATGTATATCACAGCCCAGACTCCTTTTACTTTAATACCAAACCGCCCTACTCCTCTTTCTGCTTCGGATTTGCATTGACAAACTCATTCATCAAAAATGTAAGGTTGTAATAGAGGTTATGTTACATGACTGACAATGCACAGCTCCAGACTAATAATAAAGAATCGTGTGTTCTGCAGTGGTTATTTGATTAGCAAATCGTTTCATGTGGCTGTGGAACTGTTCAGGAAGGTGACTGCATCAAGAAAGACATGAACACTGCCAGGCTTGTCAAAAATAGTGTTGTGGACTTTTACAGACTCTCCTAGGTCTGGAAGAATTCAGATATTTATTTCAGTGTGATTTTTTTTCCCGAAAGAATAACCTACAAATTCATTAACTAACAACATTAAAAGTGTAGTTATTTACCCGTGTTCATATATAATGACACACTACTCTGTTATACATATTTCAGTAGTAAAGTTACTGATTAGGTGTAAATGAACACCATAGTTCATGGTAAATAGGAATGTTAGTGTCTTAGAAGAACCTAAACAGTTCATAGATTCTACACATAACTGAAACAAAAACCAGATGGTGGAATGCAAGGTGTGAGACCTGGGAAGAGAAAGCAATGATGGGCAAGGTAGACCTTATGTAGGGGTAGAGAACCAATGATTCAGATGATTATAGGGGAAACATTATTACGTGTAGTGCGCTTGTTTGATAAAGGTGTCTTTCTACCCGTAAAGTTATGAAAATCAAAATGATGAGTATTTTGAAAAATAATTGTATTCAGTTTTTAAAAAAATGTTTAACAATCTGTAGCTGTAGTCCGTGACATATATTGTAAGTGCAACTGATGTAGGCCACATCGTTCTGACTTGTCCTGTTTACTGGAGCATGCAGATATAGTGTTGGACTACATTTTTCCATATACATCAGTTTTTTTTAAGTTATTGTTCACTATTAAATTGGCAATGGGGGCGGATTGAAATCATGAGCCATATTGCTGTAATTTAACTTTTTATTTTATCACGCTTCAATCAATGTGAAGGTTGACAATAAATCAAAGAATTATTGCAGGCTGACAACTGTGATGTGAGATAAAGTCATTGCACATCATCATCCTCCTTTGCATAACAAGCTAATGCTTGAATTCTAATCAGACACGTTTATGGTCCCTTTCACTGAGCAGCTGTTCACTTGGGTATCAATTGAACATATACTTAGTTAATTTAGGCCTGGAAGTTTTCTTCCCCACTATGGAACTTTCTCCTTCCTAAATGAGAAGTAAAATTCCATAGTGGGGAAGGAAACATGAAATCAACTTTTTTTTTAACTTAACACTTTGAAAACTGAAACGATTGCGTATTGCTTCTGTCTTATTACGTACTCCTGTTGTCATGATAACAGTTTTACAAAAACATCAGATGCACATTTTGATAAAATGATTCACCACGATTCATACAATAGTAATTTCTTGAAAGAAACCATCATGAAAATTGGGGAGAAGGGCATTTAGAACAATTTCTAATAAAGAACCAAAGCCGTGGGTATCTTTTCATTTCAGAATTGATCCGAGGTAAAGTTGTCAAAAAAGCGCTGGGCGTATTACTAGTGAAAAAGCATTTCTTAAAAGTAATTATTTCAAAGGAAAGCTTAAATCCTTTTTTTTGTTTGTAATGATTTGTCTCTATCTAGGTGGTTTGTGGCAGTTTGCATTCAATGTGAAGTTCTATCCTCCGGATCCCGCTCAGCTCTCTGAGGACATCACAAGGTGAGTGGGGAAAAAATGCTTCCTTTGCCTCCAGTTGAATCGACTTTGGAAAGAGCTGTTTTGTAATGACGTTCTATGGAGAGATCCCGAGAGGAGAGTTCAGGCCATGCATGCATAGTGTGTTGAGGCCCATAAAATTCCTATCATCCCATCAGTTACATTTAGTTAAAATCAGTGGTAATCATCAAACAAAATAAAATCATGCTAAGCAGGAATAAAATCAAGCCATACACGAGAATAATAGGAAATGCAAAGATAAAAATATCAATGTGCAGAATATAGTTTTACAGTATTACAGTTACAGAGGCAATGCAGTCTAAACTAAAACTCACAATGAGGTCGTTTGAAAAATCAGGACTACATGCCAGCTTATGGGGGGACTGTTCAATTGGCTAACCTAGGGAAGGAGCTGCTCCTGAATCTCGTGGTATGTGCTTTCAAGCTTTTGTATTTTATGCCTAATCAGAGAGGGGAGAAGACGGAATGGTTTGAGTTGAAAATTATTCCTGAGGGCAACGTGGCGTGTACAAGGTGCCAATTGTTGGCAGGGGTGGGAGCTTGGAGGCTGTAGGCTGGTTTGTGTGATGGACCGGGCTACATCCACATCTCACTATAATTTTTTGGGCAGAGCTGCTGCAAACCAAGTTGTGATACATCTCAATAGGATGCTTTCTGTGGTGCGAATATTGAAGTGGTAAGAGTTGTTGGAGATATGCTGAATCTCCTTAGTCTTCTCAGGAAGTAACGGCATTTGTGTGCTTTATTGGCTATAGTTTCAATGTGGTCGGTCCAGGATAAATTGTTGGTGATATTTACACCTCGCTTCCTGAAGTCATTAAACTAGCTGCTTCGGAGAGGTTAAAGATGTCCATGAATAGTCCTGCTAGCTGGTAAGAGCAAGTTCTGAGGCAGCTGGGGACTCCATCCAGACCAGTTGCTTTCCACAGTATATAATATCTCACAGAGGTATGAACATGAGATGAGGGGAAGGAGAATTGAAAGAGGAAGAAGATGGCGATGTTGGAAGAAATAAATTTCAACGACATTTTGAAAGAAACAATTATGTCAGAAGATAATGGATGAAATCTTGAAATAGAATGTGATGATTACAGAATCTTTCTTATTCCCCGATTGCCTGAAGCAAAGACCACACAATGTAACCAATAATCTTCCAACCCAAAATATATCCCGATGATATATTATACAGATTGCAATGCTCTTACCATCCTGGTAGAGCTACATTAAGGATAACTTCATTTAATTTCAGGCTGTTGGGCATATTAAATATTGCCATCTGCCTTTTTCCTGGGAACCGTCTTCTCATTTTGTACTGTACAATTGTTGCTTTGCAAGATGACAGTAAAGGTTGGTTTGATTTGATTCCTGCTGAGTGCTTTGAACCTGCCTTCTCAACAATCGGCAGTGTATTTCATTCTGTGTGATTCTCCAACATCTTTCTGAATGGTTTCCATACCACAGAGGATGTACATTAGTTAATGCGAGAGTTTTATTTCACTTCAAACTTCATGTACTTTGAAAGCTTCACTCAACACCCTGATTCAAAGCATATTTTAGAAATACTTAATTCATGTTATCTTACAAACGCATTAAGGACTTTTTAAAATTTTCCTATATCTACAAATTAATACCACAGATATGCATCAGCTAAAATTTCCCAAAAAGGGGAAGAATTCACTACTCAAATATGATAATTTGGACTGCAGAGAGAGTTACAGCGGTCAGTATTAAGAGGGAGTTAGATGTGGCCCTTGTGGCTAAAGGGATGGAGAGAAGGCAGGTACAAGATACTGAGTTGGATGATCAACCATGATCATATTGAATGGCGGTGTAGGCTCGAAGGGCCGAAGGGCCGAATGGCCTACTCCTGCACCTATTTTCTATGTTTCTATGTACAACTCTGGTCACATCACAGTGAAGGAGCGTGTATGTAGCCTGGGCATTGAACTGATGGCTGTGGGTCTCTGCTTATGCTGTGTGCCCTGGGGATTCTCACACGCCGCCGTGATGGCTTTTTAATTCTATGTTTAATCTTTATGGAGTTATGTATCTGGTTGCTTTTTTATTTTGGTATGACTGTATGGCAAATCAAATTTCACTGTACCTCGGTACACGTGACAATATAGAATCATTGAACCATAATTATATCTTTATGGTCAAATTATGTTGGAGAAAAGCAAACTGATCATCTGTTGTTGGAATTGGGCGTTATTATTTTCCCACTCAATAACAATTGATCCTGAAGGTGGGCATCTTAATTCCACTTGTAGGCCCAAATCTGCGGCAATGGACATCATAGGATAAGTTGGAAATTCTGCAGCCAGCTAGAAACTAGAACAACACTTAAAATTTAGTTGGTATTGCTCTAGATTCATATTTTACTTCCTGCTATAGAAGCTGATAGAAGAGTGGTAATGAGAGCTTGTCAACACCTTGTAAAACTAAGATTAAATAAATACATAGTATAATATTGTTAAAATGCATTCAGCGTAAAAAGACAGTATTATTGTAAAAGGCAATTATGTTTGAGATGCATATCTCAAATGTGTCTGTTGCTATTATTTGGACTACTTTCTTTCAAACAGCAACTTACATTTTCATCCAATTGTCATTTATGGTTCAGAGCAAAGTGCTGTATGTTCCAGTCAGAGAAGTGGAATTTAAACATTATAGGTTGTATCACAAAAACGAGTTATTTGCAATGACATTCAGCTGGTATATCTAAGATTTTTCAAATTTCTGGCTGTTTGTTGTTGAAATAATGGACAAATAAATTAATTTTGCATTTTTGCCTTTAATAAAAGGCTCTGATATCTGATTTCTGGCCAATATTCAGTTGGTTAACGGTGCAATTTGAACTTCTAGAACTTGGGCATAGTTTAAAGTATCTTTTATCAATTGGCTTTATGTCTTCCTTCAACGGTCATAGTTGATTAAAAAATAAAATTGGAACTGCAATTGTAAGGTAGCTAGCGAAAGTCATTACAAATCATTGAAGGGCTTGTGGCTTTTGGTTTGGATTGTGAGACATGGACACATGCAGCATCTCAAATAGTACCTGGAGTTACAACCAAGGTTATTACTGGCCACAAAAGGATGAATTGGCAGAGTACACTGATGATTGTTGAGCCAGCCACCTTCTATTTGCATGCCTGCCAACTGAGCCAGCCCTTTGATAGAGTGTTGGGAAGTATTGTAGTGGCCTGGTCAAGGTCAGGAAAAGACCGGAGGCCAGGCGGATTCAAAAGAAGCTTTTTAATTCCAACAGTTCAAGAACACACACCGACACTCTTATCTCTACCCCTCGGGAGTCGACCGGTAAACCCCGTGGCAGACCTACGCCCGTGTCCCTGATAGAGCCTACCCCCTGTTGGGAAGTACCTTCATCTTCTGTCCGTTCCTTTGGCCAGCATTCCACACCATTCAGGTGTGGAGGTGAATCCGCACCATTCACTCCTCCACACTGGAAATGTGTGGCAGTAACTCTACTTGCTGCATTATATAAATGAAAGTTTGAAATGGAGTAAATACTCAAACCTGCAAAATATAGGGGAGCCCAGAACAGGTGTCTCAAAACCAGCTAGTAAATGTGGAAATAATTTGTCATTTGCTGGTTTCTGTTCAACTCACACATGCAACTTCATCTTTGTGCAAATTGAGACACATGTGACGGCTGATGATGGAATCTTGAACAAACAGCTGGAGAAGTGTCTTCTGAATAAGGGTCGGAAGTTCGTCTGTCCATTTCCCTCCACTGGTGCTGCCTGACCTGAGATTCTCTGGCACTTTGTGAATTGTTTAATCCCTGTGCACCCTGGGTGTCCATTTTATATGCTGTGTAGAGAACGCGGGAATTGCATAAGCCTGGAATCTCCACAACAGTTGACCACTGGAATATTGGTATCGTACTTGGGAAAACCATCTAAAAGACTACAGTTAGCTACTTGGATAATTTTTAGAGACTACACCAATTTGCGTTGAGGTTATGGCTGGGGAAATTGGAAATAGCAGCAGAAATTTAGGGCTATATTAAGATTTGAAAATTAATGGCAAGATTTGTTGGAAAAATTCAGTTGTCCCCTATTTTAGATGGCAGTTTGTTGGAAATACAATTGAAATTAGGTGAGATCCAACATGAGAGATCACCAGCTCAAACTGCATTATGTAGCATATTAAATAGTTGTATAAAATAGGAGGAGGGAGTTGAAATGGCATGCAACTGGAGCTGAAGATGGCCATTCTGTACAGAACGATCATAAGCTTAAAAAATGTGGAATTAAATTTAGAAGAACCCTTGGAGGCCATGTCACAAGTGCCAAATGCATTAGACAATATTGGATAAGACGCATGTGAGCTCTTCTAGCAATTTAATTTTTACTCCAGATTCCAGCATTTACAGTCTCTCTTTGTCTTGTTTTACATTCCTCATTTGCCGTCGTAGAATTTTATTACATTTTGAATGGCCTGGAGGCATTTTGACGATTTGATCAAAACGTATTGGACTTCTGAATGTTAAAGTAACAAACTAACCAATCTCACTGGTAAAATTGAGTCATGCTTGTGCAAGTTGCCACAGATTTTAATATTTCTCATCTCCAGAAACCTTCAGAGCTGTTTTAACTCCATTAACTGTTTAAATTAGTTAAAGATTTAAAAGTGAATTAATTAAGACTGAAATTAAATAGTAAATAAATCAAAACATTTGAAAGCAAACTAAAAATATGTACAGTCGCCTTAGTCCCTTTCAGTCTTGATGTGGTATCTTCCAACTTCACTTTTCCTATAAGTTCAGCTGTGAAAGTTCTGTGAAGAGCTGCTCCATTTCCGGTACATTGTAATGGAAATGCCAAAATTGCTTCTTTAACAGGAACATGGTGGTAGTTATTTAGCTCACTGCTAATGTAATCCTTCAATGTAGAGAGAGAAATATAAGATTTGTAGTAGTATGGCAATGTAGTTTCCAAACATGTAATTTAAATGTCTGCAATAATGTTTGAGACATCCAACTCTCATCATGTAGTTTGATAAACGTGAATGCAGTTATTGTATTTGGAATCAAAATCTAGTATCAATTATAGCCACTGTATAAACCACTAAATTGATGCAATCTGGCCCACAACTACCCTCTGAGTAAGGAATATATCTTGGAGATAAGACTGCAGATGCTGGAATTCGGTAGAAAAAAAATTAACTGGAGGCACTCAGAGGGTCAAGCAGCATCTGTGGAGGGAAATGGACAGACAACATTTCAGGTTGAAATCCTTAGTTTGGACGGATCCAGAAGAACGGACTCAATTTATCATCACTGATCTGCTGAGTTCCTCTTGCAGTTTGTTGTTTACAATGGGTTTTCCTTACCTGGTTGGGTATGTTACTTTTAGCATTTCCTTGAACTCTTAACAGCCATCTGACGAGGCCTAGCAAAATTGACATTTAAAAAAAATACACCTTGCATATTAACAATTGTTCTAATAAACCGATTTCAACTTTTTTCTCTAAATGCTGTCTTAAAGTGAATAGTGTTTGAGTTGGATGGTTTGATGTCTTAACGATCATCACGCTTAATGTCATTGTTCACAGCAATACTTCACTAAAAGCAAAGAATGTCTTCAGTGCTGAGAAATGTTCAATTTGCAAGAAGGGAATACCTGTAATTTTCTGTGTTACATTACAGTAGTTCAGAATAACCAGTATGGTATCTAAACCAGTCATATACTTGTTTAGACGATAATGATATGATTTTGTGCATATATACCCTTGGATAATTTGGCCATGCAATATAGGCATTTGCTTTCAATCATTTCATGAAGAATATAAATTGTCATTTCCTAACTCTGAAGGTGAGTTCAACTATGAATTTCAGTTGTACCCCAAAATCACACAAATGTTGAAAGATCTCAAGCTTCATTGTCTTTTTCCCCCATGTAGGTACTACCTGTGTCTGCAACTGAGGGATGACATTATCTCTGGGCGATTGCCGTGTTCTTTTGCTACACACGTCTTGCTTGGTTCCTACACAGTCCAGGCGGAACTTGGAGACTATGATCCAGATGAGTACGGCACTGAGTACATCAGTGAGTTTCGCTTTGCTCCGAATGAAACAAAGGAACTGGAAGAAAAAGTGATAGAACTACACAAAAGCCACAGGTATGTCAAACAATGTGATGGCATTTAATCTGATACTTGAAAATTGCCAGGTGGCTTTCACCAAGTGTCTTACAAATGGATCCAAAAATTCAGTCATCAAATCTTGTATGTATTTAGTAAACTCCAATGGGCAAGGCAAGTCACATGCTACTAATAAACCCCAATTCCCTAGAAAACTCAATAAATTGTTGCTTTGACATTTTAACTCTCGTTATCATAGGTGCTCTCCTCAGCATAAGCTGTGTTTACTGTATGAGACCTGTGAATAAAACATTATGGTAATACCCATAATTTCAAATTACAACACTTGTAAATTTCAGATTTTAGCAAATGCCTCCCTTGATATGCTCCTTTCCTAGGGCACTGTCTCATGCCTTTTCATAACTGCATTCATCACCTCCTATGTTAAAAACCCAAACTTGTGACCCATTCATCCTCTGCAGTCAATAACATATATTTATTTGATGCCCCTGACATCAGTCTGAAGAAGGGTCTCGATTCGAAACGTTACCCATTCCTTCTCTCCAGAGATGCTGCCTGTCTCGCTGAGTTACTCCAATGTTTTGTGTCTACCTTCAACATATCTTTAACCCTTATTTCCTCACAATTGTGTTCTCCCATCTCTATATCCCCTGATATTATTTTCTATAATTCTTTAAATCCTTCTCGACCCATTGGTCACAGCACTGATTGTTCTGTTGGACCTCAAATTAGCACTTGTGTTTAGCACAACCATATTCAGTGGTACCATGACCCTATCCTTTCAATCTCCACCAATAAATCAATAAATTCCTACTCAAACAATAAATCAATCAATAAATTACCACTCTTCTGTCCCCATGCCATTGTTGTGTTCATCTATGCAACCTCCTGAAGATTTATCCTAAACCCCTGTGTCACTTGTTTCTCTGACTCTCAGTACCTAGACCTCGGCTTCTGGAAAGTTTTATAGGAAACAGTAATGTAGTTGTTATGCTATAAACTAATAATCTTGAGGCTTCGACCCGGAGAAAATGAGTTCCGATGCAGTCATGGTTAATTGAAATTTAGAATTAAGTTTCTAAATTAGCCATTGCTAGAAAAAGTGACAATGAAATTGTTGGATTTGTATAAAGACATAATACCTTGCTTGTGTATGATTAAAGTCTCATACCGGCATAATTTACACTGAACTGACACACATGGCCTCTTAATTTTGTCGAATGGGGATGTGCATCCCTGATAAGGCTTGTATCCAAAAACTAAAATATTTTTTAAATGTCCTCCACCTAAGTGTACTACTTTTTAACCTTTTTAGTCCAAGCATTCATTGATCCAATCAAAATGCATATTTGCAGCTTAGTCTTTTGCTTATTATATCTCATTAAACCATTTCATACTTTTATCAACTTTGTGATGATTCAAAGTCTTCCCACATCCTTCCTGTCCTCTTCACAGCTAATATCAGTTCTCTACAATTTCCTGTTCACTTATTGTAGATTTGAAAATCTTCCCTTCCCCTGTAGTTCTCAGTCATTATCTCTCCAGTTCCCATTGTCTTTGCACAAAGTATCCAGTGTATCTTTTTTTCTCATTTTGTACAGTGTTCTGAGACTACTTCTGAATGGGAGGGTCACTCTGGTACAGTTTAGGGAAAAGAATTGTGAAAATAACTTATCTTGTGAAAGCAGCATTGTGAAGTGTTAACACTGTGCTGTGGCTGTAGGGATGTAAGCTTTATAATCTAAGGAGCAGACCTCCTAGGTGAACATTAAAACACAAATAATGACAGTAACACATAGGATATGCAGAGTATTCCTTGTGGATAACTTGTCACTGGGCTTCACAGTTGCTAAATACTGTGATATAGAACAGTTTATCAATGGTATTCTGCAATTAATTTGGGGCTCAAAGTAATATGCTCTCTGTGCATTTGTAAATACATTGGAATTATATTGAATAATCAGTAACGATAAGTGATTTTTTTTCCTTAAAGGGCCTGTCCCACTTACGCGTCCTTGGCTTGCAAATTACGCGACCTCGTGGTCGCTTGAGGCGTATGGGCACCGTATGGCCGCGCGGGGCCGGTCCCACTTAGAAGCGCGGAGGGGTATGGAGTTGTGCGGGACCAGTCCCAACATCGCGCGGGCTCCGAAACTTGTAGTGAACTAAATCTTTGCGCGCCAACGGCCTGTCGCGGAACTGACGGCCAAAGGGGACGGGCCCAAGACCCTGGCGTGATGCAACGTCTCACCTTCAGCAGCAGAAGCAGGCAAACGATCGCCGAACTCGGCCTGGGGCTCACGGCCGTTGCGGTCCTGATGCGCCCCCACTTCTACTCCCAGAGCAAGGCCAAGAAAATTGAAGATAGACACAAGATGCAGGAGTAACTCAGCGGGACCGGCAGCATCTCTGGAGAGAAGCAATGGGTGACGATTCGGGTCAAGACCCTTCTTTTCAGACTGAAGAAGTTTCGACACGAAACGTCACCCATTCCTTCTCTCCAGAGATGCTGCCGGTCCCGCTGAATTACTCCAGCTTTGTGTCCATCTTCAAATGATGTCAGTGGCTCCAGACGGCTGTGCGTACGCATGTAATCGCGCCCGACCTTCGCTCAACCGTCTCGGCTCAACGCGACCACGAGGTCGCGTAATTTGAATGTCAAGGACATGTAAGTGGGACAGGCCCTTTACTTTCTATTAAGAGATCTGAAATCTTTCTCTAAATGAATGCACAGTGTGCAGTGATTGAGGCCATAAATAGCATTGCCCTGGGACAGCTTATTGACTACCTGGTAAAATTCAGATGAGACTGATTATTTGACTATTTGTGGCCTGTGTTTCATTTCTCTGAGGATATTACAGTTTCCCCTTTTGCAATGATGAACCAGAGTCTTCAGTTCATCTCACTTGGGAGTTGCATCTGCTGTCAGCTAATCCAGGTATTTTTTGTGTTAGGAAACATGTGGCTCACTTGCCTAGTCCTCAAAATGTAGGTTGGTCTCTCAGTCGGGAATTATTTGTAGGCAAGGCTTTTACATTTCTTTTCTAAGCATAAATATAGCCCATTTGTGCGATTTATATTCTTCTCCAGATGTATAAACTGATTATTTCAGAGGAAGTTATATAGCTTTGTGAGAAAGTGCACACAATTTTAACTGTTTTTTCCTGTTTTTAGATAGATTTATGAAATTCAAAATGTTGCAGTTGATAGGTGAGCAAAATAAAATTCTAATTTTTGCTTGTATATTTTAGGGGCATGTCACCTGCTGAAGCAGAGATGCATTTTTTGGAAAATGTCAAAAAGCTATCTATGTATGGAGTGGATCTACATCATGCCAAGGTACATCAGCAGCTAAACTGTGGGATAGTATTTTGTTTCCATCTCTGCTTGAAGTGACACAACTGATTAACTGTTGGAAATTGTTCTTTGATTTAAAATGAAATACTTGTCAACGGACACTGAGCCAAAGAACCACATTGCTAAGAATAAACTAGAGATGCAGCTGTTTCATTCCACTTGATTGGAACTCTTTTCTGCCTGTCAGTTTAGGTATTTATTAAAATATAAAGACAGATTAGAGAAAGGAAGGAAAGGAACATTGCTTGTATCAATCAGACACCGTAAAATAACTGACACACAGTATAAATGGCATCAGCAATGGTTTGCTATTTAATTAGAAATGTACAAATCGCACAAACGTCTACAACCTGATTAGCCCAAACTCCCCATCATTGCCATCTCTCAGTATAGTCAATTTAATTGTCATTTGGACCCCTGGAGGTCCAAACGAAATGCCGTTCCTGCAGCCATACATTACACACAAATAGACCCCAGACACAACATAATTTACATTTTACATAAACATCCATCACATTGCTGTGATGGAAGGCCAAAAAAAACTTATCTCTCCACTGTAAATGTGTAAAGAATATAGAGCACAACCTGGTTTAAATATAAGGTAGGCAAAATTGCTGGAGAAACTCAGCAGGTGCGGCAGCATCTATGGAGCGAAGGAAATATTTCCTTCACTCCAAGATGCTGCCGCACCCGCTGAGTTTCTCCAGCAATTTTGTCTACCTTCGATTCTCCAGCACCTGCAGTTCCTTCTTGAACACTGGTTTAAATATAGGTGGTTTGTGGGTATATTTTGTATAGATATTTCATGTCGAAGTTTTACAATGCATATATTTTACAGCCGATTAGTCTCTACCTAAGTTTGCCGCATAATCACAAATCAATCTTGCAGACAGGGCTATCTCAAACATTAGCGTCAGCTGTGGTTTGTGTGAGAAGGTTGTCAGTTTAATGCCACTCCAGTAAGGTGTTCAGAAATCCAGTTTAACAATTATCTGTAGGTCAGAGGGATGGCTTTATTGTTTAAGTGTCTGCCTCTTGGATGAGATGTTAAAATGAGATTTGATCTATTGTCTTGGACAGATGGCAAAGATCAGATGCTGTCATTTCAAAAAAGAGTAGGGATGTCACCAATGTGTCCTAGCTGATCGTTAATATCACCAAAACAGATTATTCAGGCATTATCATCTTGCTATATCAGTTCAGTTCAGTTTTAATTGTCATATGTAGGTTAACATAGGGTCAACAGTACAATGAAATGTGTTTGACAGTGTTGATGTTTAATGAATCCAAAGAAAGATACAGCGCTGGAATAACTCGTCTGAAGAAGGATCCTAACCCAAAACGTCACCCATCTATGTTCTCCAGACCAGAGATGCTGTCTGACTTTCCCAGTTATTACAGCACATTGTTTTGGGTTTTTTTGGTAACCAGCATCTACAGTTCCTTGTGCCTCAATGTTGATGAATCCAAGTTGTTTGTCATGTTTTCTATCACACAATCGTGACTGCACTTTATTGTCAGTGCAGCAAGGGTTTTTGTTTATATTCAATCAGAATAAGCATCAAATAATGTGGAATTGGTGACACTGGTTACAGAAAGTACAGCACTTGTTTTTGTCAGCTGAGAGTTGCCATTTTATATTTTGATTTGCTTGCTCTTTGTCTTGGCTAAATTCCATATTTCAGAGACATGAATATATATCAAGATACCATTGCAATTCAACAAAGCTTAAACGTAGTTGCTTCCTTGTACAGTGCATAAGCAAGATGCTTGCTGCTCATCCAGACGGGACCAAGTTGGCTGTTAGTGAGTGAGTTATTTGGCATTGCCCATGAATGATTCCAACTTGAACCATTCACCCTTGAAAGACATTTTACAGACTGACAGGTTAATCATCAATAGGTGACCAAATGCCAGCTTGGTGTTGATGATATATATCATGACCATTTATATCATGGGTCTTGTTCCAGTTGCATTTATAAAGCACATTGAAAATTATGAAGCATCCCTTGGATCCTCACAGATGTGTTATCAGGCAGATGAAAAATATAGCTGATGCAAAATATAATGGACACTGGAAAAAATAAATAAAATATGAAGATGTTGCATCTAAAGAAACAGATTTCATTGATGTGACACGTTTGCAGATGCTGCCTGACTTGTTGAGAATTTCTAGAGTCCTTTGTTTGTATTGTTTGTTAAAACCTGACACCAGGCAGCCTACAGTAGGGGAAGTATCTAAAAGTTTGGTCAAAAGGTAGGTTTTAATAAGTCATTTAAGGAAGAGAAAGTATTTAAGAATGAACTCCAGATGCTGGAAAAATCAAAAGTAAACAAAAAATGCTGGAGAAACTCAACGGGTGATGCGGCATTTATGGAGAAAAGGAGTAGGCGACATTTCAGGTTCAGACTGAAGAAGGTTCTCAACCCGAAAAGTCGCCTACTTTTCTCCAGAGACTTTGCCTCACCCGCTGAGTTTCTCCAACATTTTTAGTCTGCTAAGGAAGGGAAAGCAGTAAGATAGGGAGCAGCAACCGAGCGATGGAGGGACTTGAAAAGTAGGCAAGGCTTTTAAATGTGTCTGTTCTAAACTGGGGTTACTTTAAGTCAGCAAGCATGGGGAAATGGAGGCAAAGGGAATCAGTGGTGCATTGGTTTGGATGAACCACAGTATATGGATGGGGAAGATGGAAAGCAGGCAAGCTGCATATTGGTCATCAAAATTGGACATAATGAGTTTCTTCTTCCTCTTGTGTATGGCGTGCACAGCCTAAAGTTGTCGGACAACTTGTTCTATTTGATTCTTATTTGATTGTGCATACCAGGTTGATTGCATTCTTCGAAACAGGAAGGTTGCAATCTCCCACCCCACGTAATGAGCAATGGTGAGGGTTCAACAGCAATATTTTGACCACCACACTGGTTTTCTGGGCTCAGATTAGTTCAACAATGATATGCTTGAGATAGATTTGTTTAATTTAATTTAGTTTTGTTTACCGTGACGTGTACCGAGGTTATAGTGAAACGCTCTTGTTGTGTGCTGACCAGTCACCAGAAAGACAATAAATGATTACACTCAAGCCATTCACAGTGTACAGATACAAGATTAAGGGAATAATGTTTAGTGCAAGATAGTAAAGTCCGATCAAAGATAGTCTGAGGGTGTTCAGTGAGGTAGATAGTAGTTCAGGACTGCTCGCTAGTTGTGGTAGGATGGTTTAGTTGCCTTTTGTCCTCTTGTCCAATGGGAGAGGGGAGAAGAGGGAGTGGCCAAGGTGTGTCTCTGGAGAGATAGGAGAGGGCGATGCTGCTTGTAATTGTTGGTCCACAGCCTAGTGAGGATTAGGACATTGTAACGGGTAAATAGGGTATCTAGCATTTATTTAAGGATTTTAGGAACAATTGAGATAGCTGACAAATTGGAAGTGTGTTTATAGCCTTGAAACTAGATTAGTCCCAGAGATGTCCGTTCCTCTACAAGGAAGCCAATTGGTCATCACACACACGATGAGCATGTCATTTAAGGGCCTGTCCCAATTGGCGATTTTTGTCGGCGACATATCAGTGTCGCCAAAAGATTTTGAACATTTCAAAATCCAGTGGTGACAAAAAAAATGTTGCGATGCTTGAAAAAACACTGAGCGTCATACGCCATCACGCCGCATCAATTTTTCGGTGAGCCGATACATCAGTCAATTATGCCAGCAGTCGCCGGCAAAATCGCCCTTTAGCCTTTAAGCACTGCGGCTGCCAGGAAAAAAACAACGTGGAATGTCAAGGATGTGGAGCCAACTTCTTCCAACAACAGGAACATGCTTTGACTTTTGAAGCGTTTCCATGGGGTGGGTTCCCGAACTTCAGTTACAGCTGGTTGACTGTGCAATGTAATTGTAGCTGGCACAGACCCCTGAATGTGTGTGTTGTATATTTGTACCTAGCTTCCTCCAAGAAAGACATCTCAAATCACACATCTATTGAGAGCACACATTGACTCACATTTGAATGCAGACTTTTAAAGAGACTCTAGTTGTTGTGCAAGTGAGGGATATTTAAGCTCAAATGGTTTAGCTCCAGTACCTGTGAAATCGAAACCCATTCATGCCCAAGAATGGTGAACAATGAAGTGGGATGGACAAACAAAGGAAAGCATGGAATAGAGAGTCATTGGAGGTGTAGTGAAAGCCAGGAAAATGGGTTTGAATGTGGGAGAGGCTGTGGAAAGAGGAAACGTCAACAAATTAGTGGATTTGTGGCAAAGGAGGCAAACCAAAATGGGGGAAGAATTGGAAAGAAACAGAAAAAGAAGTACAGCATAGGGAACATGAACATACCTGTATTCATCCAGGTGCTGATAAATGTAGAATAGACCATGAGCCTGGAGCAAAAAACGTTCTTTCCCAACAACATGATGTTTCAAGTCAGGACCCATCCTCAGACCATCAGATCCCTTTTCTCCATTAGTCGGAAGAAGGGTCCCCAACTGAAATTTTAACCATCTATTTCCTTTCACAGATACTGACTGACCTGCTGAGGTTATTTTTTTGCATATGATTTCAGCATCAGCAGTCTCTTGTGAATCAAATTTACTGCTCCACAGTGAAAACTCCTCAAAGTCGGCCAAATCAGATATTCTCCTCACTCCCCTCTCCTCACCAGTCTGAAGAAAACAGCTGACCCGAGACATCATCTACCCATTGATCTCCATAGATGCCACCTAAGTTGCTCCAGCAGTTTGTTTTTTTCTAACGAAAAAGACTAGTTTGTTTTTCATTTTAGATCCAGGTATTCCCTTTTGCGGTAGTATTTGATGGCATTTTTTTGGTCCCTTGGTTTTAGGACCTTGATGAGAAAATCATTTTTTACACAGAGAGTGGTGAATCTGTGGAATTCTCTGCCACAGAAAGTAGTTGAGGCCAGTTCATTGGCTATATTTAAGAGGGAGTTAGATGTGGCCCTTGTGGCTAAAGGGATTAAGTGGTATGGAGAGAAGGCAGGGATGGGATACTGAGTTGGATGATCAGCCATGATCATATCGAATGGCGGTGCAGGCTCGAAGGGCCGAATGGCCTACTCCTGCACCTATTTTCTATGTTTCTATGTTTCTATCTGACATGAAATTGGTGGATATTGGATAATGTGGCCGATATGGATGTAGGCTTCAGGTTTTCTGCCACAGTTGCATTATTCAGTCAGAGTAAGCATAGCCATTCAGCAGTATTTATGATGCTAGAAAAATTGAATTGTAGGGCTTCGATGGGCTTGAGTGCATCACTACAGGACCCTACAGCATCCAAAACAATGCCCATTGAATCTGTCATGAAGAACCGGGCAATTAGCTGCTACCTGGACATTAGGAGTGACTGCTGCAATTGATGTAGGGGGTAATCCATTTAGAACGGATATGAGGAAATACTTTTTCACACAGAGAGTTGTGAGTCTGTGGAGTTCTCTGCCTCCGAGGGTGGTGGAGGCCGGTTCTCTGGATGCTTTCAAGAGAGGAAATTAGATAGAGCTCTTAAAGATAGCGGAATCAAGGGATATGGGGATAAGGCAGGAACGGGGCACTGATTGTGGATGATCAGCCATGATTACAGTGAATGGCTGTGCTGGCTCAAAGGGCCAAATGGCCTACTCCTGCACCTATTGTTCATTGATGTAGAAAATGGTGGACTGGTTTCTGGGTACAACCAATTCCCAGGTCTTGAGTTAGAAACTAGTTTCGACTGAACCCTGACAGAACTATTGCACTTCGTTTCAATGTCCTGTAAGCTTTTCAACACTGAGATTCCTGATAGACCTGCATACAATTTCAGACCATTACTGTTATGTGAATGTGGACAAAATGTACTCAACGGTACCATAATATTTGCATGAAATGTTATGTTCAGTGATAACTAAAATTACATTGGGTTCAAGAAATATTGTCAGTGTTTTATTATTCTGCTTTTCAAGGATTCAGAAGGCGTTGATATTATGCTTGGTGTGTGTGCCAGTGGGTTACTGATCTACCGAGACCGCTTGAGAATAAACAGATTTGCTTGGCCCAAGGTTCTCAAGATCTCGTACAAAAGGAACAACTTTTATATCAAAATCCGGCCCAGTGAAGTAAGTTCAAATGTGAGGTTTGGATCTTGTATGTATATCTTTATTGTCATTTCCTGAGTATTCACATACCCAGAGGAAACAAAAAAACGTTGCTCAACCAGTGTCCATTCAGTGTGCATTAAAAATAAATAGAAATAAAAATACATATATCATGAACAAATTAACACTCTACTAAACATCAACAGGCGTTCCGATCGGCAGTGGCACGACAGTGGCTCTGCCGCAGTGTGTCCAGGTTGGTGGTTGGTGCCCGATACTTTAGCAGGGGGCAAAGTCCGTTTAGCAGTCTTATAGCCTGCGGGAAGAAGCTGAGGAGCATCCTGCTGGTTTTGCAGCTAATGCTCCTGTACCTCTTCCCAGATGGCAGGATGGAGAATATGTGATGCGATGGGTGGTAGGGGTCTTTGATAATGGATCTATTTTGGTCACTACAGTAGTACTTGCAACAAAAATAAAATACAAACAAGATTTAGTTAATTAAATGAAATGCTGTCTAGATTCACTGAAAAGGGGCATTATATTTTCTTTATGACAGAAGGAGGCGATTTGACTCCACTGACGTGCACAGCACAGAGCAATCCCATTCCTCACTAGTTTTCTCTTTAGCTCATCTCTCTATATTCCAAATAGTTTCCACTTGCCTATACACTAAGGGCAGTTTACAGTAGCCAATTACATTACTAACCCACATGTCTTTGGGATGTGGCAGGAGACTCTAGAACTAGGGAGAAAATAATGTGATTACAGGGCGAGAATGTAAACTCCACAGACAACATTGGAGATCTGATTTGAACCAGGCCATGAGCTATGAAGCAGCAGCTGTGCTAGCTGTGTCCCAATCTCTGAAATGTACAGCATAGAAGCTGCCCATTGAGTTCTGTAGGCCACTAAACAAATATCCCACTATAATTCCCTCCAATGTTATAATAAGGAATCTTTACTCGTATGGATATGCATTAGTTACAATAGCATTGTCTCTGTTCGTGTGACTTGTTTAGAATTGCAGTTTTAATCGATATGTTACTTAATGCAGTGCTCTTCCACTTGTGTGAAGGATGTATTGAACATTAATTACTCAAAATACAGAATAAGTTAATATTGTTAATTAACTACCCTTTGCTGCAAGAGGTTGATTTTCTAGCTGTCACAATCTGGATTGCCTAAAATATCTTGTGAATATATTTTTTTCGTAGCTTTGAAGGGATCCATTTCAATTATTTCTAGTGAGATATTCATGGTTTTAAACTTCATATTTTGAGATATGTGACAAATAGCCAAAGCAAGAAGCAGAAGGGCTCAGTTTTTAGTTTGATTGTGAGACATTCCAGTGGCCTAGATCCAGAGGGAGAATGCTGGCAGTTCTGTGTGCAGCTGCAGGCTTCTGCCTACCTAATGCCAGGATAGTTGGGATTTACGTTACCCCACAAGTCATGAAACTGCAGACAGCTATTCCCTGGCCTGCCTTTAATTGCACTCTGTTGAGCTCCTCATCACTTGAACAACTTATGCATCAGGCTTGCAACTGGAACAGAAGTTTTATTATTTTCAATAGGAGAAAATGGCTGGCAGGGGACTAGGAATTTCTATTTTTAATCTTTTAAATGGCTAGGATTTAAAAAAAATATTTTGAACTGTTTGGAATTTTATGTCGTTTGGTTTTATTTCCGTAATAATTTAACAGTTTGAAAAATGCTCAGTATCATTTACTAGTTATATGGCTTATGACTGCTTCTCATACCACTCGACTATGTGCGGCTCTTTAGATCACATGAAGATCCTGCCACTGAGGATAGGGCAAGTTTCTTTGAGTAACCTTTCACTGAGGAAGCCACAAGATGTTGAAAATGTTTAGTGGGTCAGCAATGAGAAAGAACAGTACACCAAAATAGCAAATTTTGGGGCAATGTGAAGCCAATTTTGAACCTGCTCTATATATTGCTGCAGAAAAAAAATACTCACAGATATTCTGGTGTCCATCTAAATTAATACAGTTGTCATTACAAAATTCAAGGCATGCAGACCACAACATGCTATTTTGATGCTTTCCACCAATCCTGCTTAATAAGAACATTTGAACAAGAATTATTTTGAAAGCCTGTTTATCAAGGCCCTTTGCAATATTGGTGAACAGACAACACAATTTAATAGACAAAATACATTCACAACAGATCATTACAGAATAGTTCTTAGTTTTTTTCATTCCATAGTTCAGTGCCAATCACTTTGGATCAGTGCCAATTATTTTTGTTTGTATTTTGAGTGGCTGACTGCCAGCCTCACATTTTGCATTTTAAAACTGGCTGCAAATTATTTTTTGGCAGTTCGGTAGGATGAATGGTAGACTACTTCCTGGTGCAATGATAACATTGTGGCATGTTCTATTTTATTTTATATTTTGATTAGCAATTCATCAATCTTTACCGTATAGGCCAATTCTAAATGAACAAGTATAATGCTATCATAAAATGTTAGTTTTATATTCGAAGAATTTGTAACAGTGTCAAATTCATACAAACGCAAATATTTTGAAATTTGGTACCAGTAATAATCTTATTTATAAAAAATGGAGACCATATATATAATAGGTTTTCATTGAAAACTATGTTTCCAAACTTTTTGCCTATTCACCCTTTATCATTTTATAAGCAAACGGCATGTAATTAAGAGACAAAAACTGAAGAGTGCAAGTTCACAAATTGCATCTTTGCTACTTGTTTGGAAGTGAAAGAGTGGCCATCAATCAAGAATTTGGTTCCAAATCCAACAAAATTTCAACTGAAGACCATGATTAGAAGGAAATTTAACTGGGCAGTAACTCAAAATTGGCAGTTGTGCAATGCTAGCTCACCTGATATCTGGGCTTTTTGTTTTCTATTAAATAAAATACAGACGAGAGTTGATCATGCAATGCAATTCCAGCTGCCCTTTTTATATTTTGAAATGCCACTAAACTACTTTTTGCCCTATTCCTTGTAGTGCATCCTTAAAAGCGATTTTATTTTCACAAAATGTACCCAATGAACTTCCACCTAACTCGCAGTCCTAGATTCATGCAGCACAGAAACAGGCCCTTTGGCCCAACCTGCCCATGTCAACCTCGATGCACCGTCGACACTAGTCCCGTCTTTCCATGTTTGGCCCAGATCTCTCTAAACAGTTCTTATTCATGTACCTGCAGGGGCGGAAATCGCTGTCAAAACATGGGGGGGGGGACACTTTCTTGGCGGCCGCACACGCACACACACGCGAGGCTTCGGCCGTGGGCCCTGTGGATGATAACATCGGGAGCTGACCTGGTTGGTGACCGAACTCCAGCAACAGCAGCTTCGTTCACCCCGAATCGTGGGGCTTCAATTGGCCCGTTCGCGGGGCCTTTCATCGCCTGGCGGGGCTTCAACATCGGGAGCCTCGATCGCCTCGATGCAGCAATTTGACAACGGGACGGTGGAAGATCCCGCGGCCGATTTTAAGCCACGCCAGGCGATGACAGGCCCCGAGAAAGGGCCGATTCAAGATCCGCTCTATGATCTTTGCTCCACCTGCTCCCTCCTCCGATCACCGCGCTCTATCCTCAGTCCCCCCCAACTTCCACCTCTCTCCGACACCTCCCTCCTCCAATCAGCCCGCTGAATCATCATGGTTCCCCCCCCCCCCCCCCGCACTGCCAGCTCACCTACGTCTCTCTCGTCCAATCGGCACCCTCGATCATCAGTCCCACCCCCACTGTCTCGCGGAAAGCAGAGATTTTTAAGAGATTTTTCTTCACCGAATTTCAAAATCCGGATTACAAAACATGGGGAGGGTTGTCCCCCACCTCTTAAAACATAGAGGGGGCATGTGTCCCCTGTCTCCCCGGGATTCCCGCCCATGCATGTCCTAAACAGTTAATTTTATTTTTGCATCAAGCCTTTTATGAAGTGGTTTCTATATTTAGAACATTAAGTTTGCATGACAGAGCACCTTGATGTTGCAAGCACACACTAGAAATGCTTGAAGTAGTTGCATGTCACCACCAATGTGCTGCTAAGTCCCTTATCCGTCCTTAACAAATGCCTTCCTAAAATAGTACTGCTCTTTTCTATCCTGTACAGTGAAAAGGACAAGTAGTTTTTATTGCCATAATCTTTACTCATGGGTGGTCAACAAGAAGTTAAATATCATTAGCACTCATGAACTATATTTAAAAAAACAAACATATAATGAATCACGCATCTTCCTGGGACTTCAGAGAACATTGTTAAGGTACAGATGTGCCAATATCTTGAAGGCAGAAATTGTTGCAGAAATCCACTCTTTAAGCAGGGTTCCTACATTTTTTGTGCCTCTTTTGGGACATTGTAGCATTGTTCAATTAGATGACCCACTAAGTGCATAGGAATTGTGGACGAAGAGAATGACCTAAATTTCTGGGCACATAATGAATGACATAACTAAACCTCAGATATAAGGAATATGGTGAAAAGTATATTTCCCCTTTCTTTCCTGCAACAGGAAGAGGTGGGTGAGATGTACTTTATCTTATAAACTGCAGCCAGTGGAGGGCATTATTTCACCATTACACCATGAGGATTTCCAACCCAATGCTTACAATTGTTTAGATACATCTGCAGGCTCAGGTGACAGTTCAAAGATATTTTACAAATCTTAAAGTAGATATGTTTCTCATTAATTTGTGAGATAGATAGGTACGGAAACATTAAAACAATGTAAGGGCAAATGTTGAGGATGTTATAATGATGTTATAATAATCAATATAATTAGAGAAAATGCATAGAAGGAAGTGATTGATTTAGGGGAGACTAGGGTTTCGGCCTGAAACGTTGCCTATTTCCTTCGCTCCATAGATGCTGCTGCACCCGCTGAGTTTCTCCAGCATTTTTGTGTACCTACAATATCCTAGTTATGCTATAATATTTTTTATCAACTTCTCAACATTTGTGTCTCTGTTTTTCCCTCCTAGCATGAACAGTTTGAAAGTACCATTGGATTTAAACTTCCAAACCATAAAGCAGCAAAAAGGTTGTGGAAAGTGTGTATTGAGCATCACACATTCTTTCGGTGGGTATAAGTTGTTTTTTTGACATGAAAAATGACATGTAAAAATGACTTCAGCCAAGTTGTTTTAAGTTATTCGAATTCTATGAAACAGCAATAGAATACGAGTTGGATCTGACATAATATCTAAATGCACTTATCACCAAGCACAATGTTCTTTATAATGTTGTGAACAAAGTTAATGAAGACTTGAATTATCACAAATTTCCCTTTGTTGCACTAACTTAATTTGCTTTACACCTCCAAAAATAATTGAATTTATTGGTGTAAGGCATGAAATATTGTTGTAAATCATGGCTGATATAAATGTTCAGATATTTAACTTGAAATTTGGTGTACATTAAATATAACCCAAGATGATTAATTAGAATCAATGTTTCATCATCCAATCCTGCCATAATTGCAGTAGTGGATCTGTGTGTCAAAGTGCGCAGCAATGGATTATCATATTGGTTGTTGACCTCAGGGGGGCGACACAAATTATCAATGGAACTGCTGGAGATATGATAGAAAGCTTCAAGTTCCCAAACATCCATTCATCAGTAACCTAACCTAACCCTTACACACTGATCCGGAGATCAAGAAAGCGCATCAGAATATTTACTTCCTTAGCCATCTGAGAAGGTTCAGCGTGTGCACAAAGATTTTCCTAAACTTCTGCGGATGCATTGTTGAAATATCAGATGGGATGCATCTCATTTTGATGGGAAAATATTCTGATGGGATTGTTAGGAAAGGTATGGAGGGACACAAAGAGCTGGAGTAACTCAAGGGACAGAGGGATATTGGCCAAATGTGGGCAAGTGGGACTAGCGTTGATGGGGCATTTGGTTGGCATGCACAAGCTGGGCTGAAGGGCCTGTTTCCTTGCTGTATGACTCCATGACTTAGCTTGGTAAGGAAACAACTTGGTCTTGACCGCCTGAACCTGCAGGGAGTGGTGAACACAGCCCAGTCCATCACACCCTTGTCACTTCCTTCTATCCAGTACATGGCATTAGGTTGGCTGGAGATATAGACAAGGATGCCTGCCACCCTGGAATTCCATTTTTATCCTCTGGGAGAAGATACAGGAGTTTGAAAGCCTGGATGTCCAGACTAAAGATCAGCTTTGAAGGTAGGCACAAAATGCTGGCATAACTCAGCGGGACAGGCAGCATCTCTGGAGAGAAGGAATGGGTGACGTTTCGGGTCGAGACCCTTTTTCACTGAAGAAGGGTCTCGACCCGAAATGTCACGCATTCCTTCTCTCCAGAGATGCTGCCTGTCCCGCTGAATAACTCCAGCAGTTTGTGTCTACCTTCGATTTAAACCGGCATCTGCAGTTCTTTCCTAAAGATCAGTTTCTACTGCTCTCAGACAGGAGTCAATCACTTATTTTACACCCCTTCCTAGAGATGCTGCCACATACTCTTCCTCTTACCTTTATCTCAATCGGTTATTCTGTTACTGCACTTACGTTTATTTGCTTCCGATTGAAATCAATTCTTTGCATCATTATGCTGTTTTGAATTTGTATCTATTGTTGCATCTGTCATGAACGTGTATACTGTGTACTCTAAACTTCATGCGAACAATGAGGAATTTCAATGCACCCTGGGCTCTGCCCACCACGCCCCGCAGGTTCAGGTGGTCAAGAGCAGAGCAGTTGCTATACCAGGCAGTGAGGGCATTTATGACAATAAACCAGTCGGAAATGCCAGACGTATTTTCACTTTCTGAATTTGTAGTGTATCAAAAGTCTGAAATTAGTTGCCTTAATGTGATTATTATTATTATTATTATTATTATTATTATTATTATTATTATTATTGTTCCAGCATAACTGCACACAGAGTTCGTAGAGCAATAGTTTATTATGATTTGTTTTACAAGTCTGATGTGAGCAATGACACCAAAAGTGGAGAAAGCTCAGTGTCAGCCTGTTGGAAGCAGACCACTGAATGAGCAGAAATAGTGGCCTAGATTTACAAGTAGATTTAGGAAATTTGTTAATGCCTGGATTAAATAACACATTGTGAGAAATGTCCAGTTAGGAAACAAAATTACAAGCGAAATTTGGTTAGACAACATTCCACAAAAGATCAATGATTTCTAGTAAAGAATATAAATTTGGTGTTACTGAAGATCCAAATGTGCTCTCCAGATATGCGGGCCCATCCCGCTGAGTTACTCCAGCTTGTTGTGTCTATCTTCGGTTTAAACCAGCATCTGCAGTTCCTTCCTACACATTGTTGTATTTATATCCAAGTTGATAAATTAATGAAGACAAATACAGGCGCTCCCGAACTTGCGTACCACTGATCCTTGCATAGGTCAGATGTTACATAAGTCTGAAACAGAAATTCTACTGCATGCGCAAAACATTAATTATTCTCACTATGTATGTATAATACTGCACAACAGACCCTATAATGAATGGAAAATTATCTAATCTGAAACTGTGGCAATACCTAAAAACTATAAAAGGCCTGTCCCACTTGGGTGACCTAATCCGCTAGTTCTGGCGAGTTTGCCCTCGACTCATGCTTGCAGCATGGTCGACACGAGGTCGTAGGAGGTCTTCCTAACTCTCTTCTTCCTAACTCTCTTTCATGCTCGAGAGTGGTCCCCGCGTACTCGAGGCCTCAGCTAGGTCGCGACTTTTTTTTCAATATGTTAAAAAATCCCCTCGAATAAATAAAGGTTGCCATGGAAAAAATCAATACTTTTTTTATTCGTAGGTTTGGACGTAGTAGGTCGGCATGTTAGTCGTATGTAATCGTGGGTAGTCGTAGATAGTCTTCATCATAGTCGAAGGGAGGTCGAAAGAGATCGAAGAAGGTCGTCTTCACTCTCCACTATTCGGTGTCCAATTTTCCCGAAGTTAGTCGTAGCTAGTCGTAGCTGGTCTTCAACATAGTCGAAGGAGGTTGAAGGAGGTCTTCTACTCTACATAGTCGAAGGAGGTCTTCAACATGTCATATTTTCAAACTCTTCTAAACTGGCCAATTAGGTCGCCCAAGTGGGACAGCCCCATTAGTTTGCACAAGGAAGTAGAAACTGTTGAGACAATTAATGGGCATGTCATTATATTTTTTAAACAGAATTTATTCTTCTTTTAATCCTAAATTTATACTTTAGATGCAGTTTATTTATGGACTTCTTTGGACCATATTTTACACAATAGCTATGTGTTTGGACCTGTGGATGAATAAATTTAGTTAATGCTATTGAGCTTGCAAAACCTGATATGCAAACCTACCCAAAAAATTAGTTTGCCGATTAAAAACAGCTTCCAACAATGCCAGAGAATTTAGTCACCACAAATAACAGGTACAGCTGCAGTCAACTGTCGGAGGGCTGTAGCAAAGTCTAAATTTACAAAACTAAGTCCAATGTGCCAAATATAAATATATAATGTCACGGACTGTTTAATAATGAGTTAGGACAATGACTCTGGCAAGTTCAGCCAGACACTGTCGACAGACCAAAAACCTACTGTGGATGCGGAGGCCACTTAGGAGCTGCGACGTAGAGACCACTTGGTCGCACCCACAAGAGCAGCCGACTAACTTACTGAAAAAGTTGCATGTAGTGGCAGTAACGCACCACTACCAAGATTTCCGATAAGCGCAACTCTTGAATAAAGCAGTGGGCTTAGAGAACTCCTTAAGTAAGTGCAAGTTTATGTAAGTCATCTATTACACAAGTCGAGGAATACCTGTAGAAATGCATCCAAGGGCACCAAGCCATTTCCATCCACGAATGCCGAATAATATTTGCCTAAACCATTTTCGTGCCCTTAACAAGTAAAATATATTTTTTTTTCTTTTGGATGTTAGTGATATTTTCTGCTCAAATACCACTACTTTAGTATTTAAGAACAAGTTATTCAACAATGAGCTTCTTGGTGTAACCATTTCACTGTGTATCCTGTGGTATACCCAGTGGTATTGCAGAAAAGGAAAAATGTGGTACCCGAGTGTGCAATGGAAGATGCATTTTGAGGAAGGCTTTGCAGATTGAATAGCATCTATTCATAAACTATTGCACCAGTTGGGCAGTGTTTTGTGAAATATATGAAGTCACCACTTCAAGACGTAATTTATTTAATAATTTGGCACAGTATGTCACAAATGCTGCAACCAATTTATGCACAATAAGATACCTCTAGACAAGAAGTGATTCATTAGCTGATTTGTATTTTCTGGTGCTCAGGAAAGGCTGGATATTATGAAAATATATTTTATTGAATGAAGGTACCATCTTTGATCTTTTGCCTTAGCAGGCAGAAAGGAGGTATAGAAACAAAAAAATATTCATTTGGCTCTTCATACTTGTTCTTCCATTCAGTTTAGATTTATGGAGGGTGGACACTGAAGCACTATGAAGGAAATATTGGGGAAGACTTGATATATATTCTGTATGGTTATTGCAACCTTTGTATTTTCAGATTTACAGCAATGTATCCATCTCCTCAGCTCATTCCCCCAAATATCAGAACCTGACATTGCCAAATGATTTGTGCTGGTGCAATGAATTCTGAAAATAATTATATGATTATAGTTTATTTTCAACCTTTGTACAATCACAATCAATTTGAAGTATATTGTTAATGGAATAGAAGGTGATCAATTTTTTAAAAATTGCCAATTATCTGTTTGCAGATTAGTTTCACCTGAGCCGCCTCCAAAAAAATTCCTTACTCTAGGATCAAAATTCCGCTACAGTGGAAGAACACAAGCCCAGACTCGGAGAGCCAGTTCCCTTATAGATCGCCCAGCACCATACTTTGAACGTTCTTCCAGCAAACGTTACACCATGTCACGCAGCTTAGATGGAGGTAAGGAAACTGAGTTTCAATCTGTCGTGGAATTTTTTCTCTTTAATGAAATTGCTTGATTGTTCACAAAGTTAGTTAGTGTGCAATTTCAGTTCAAAATAATTAATAAGGATTTTGTTTATTGGGGAGGGAAAGTGCACTTAGAAGAGAAAATGCTGTGGTGAGTGTTAGTAATGGGGAAGCTGTGAGTTCAATTGTGTTTTTGAATAAAATATTTATGGGTTACTTCCAGCAAGCTGTAATAAGTCGAATTAAGTCATTGTAATCAGAACATATTAGTTGCTGATCCAGAATGCCAACTTGGTCTGCCTGGCCAAGGTGGGACGAAGGACCTGGTTCCATGCTAAATAGCTCAATGACTCCATCCCGAATGGTATTTCTAGAGAGGTGAAACTAAATATGATCTTGGGAAGAGCAGCAATAGAGGGTAGGTGGTAATTAGACCACTCTAAACCCATTCCACATTTCAAGTTGGGTACTCTAACTCGAACGGTCGAAACCACTTCAATATAATGTAAGCTCTCTTGCTGCTGAGTACAACTGCTTGACAGCACATTTTTTGTACAGCAATTGAAGGTTCCAGTGTATAAGAGCTGTGTAGGTGTGATGTTTTTTTTCCAATTGAATTAATCAGCCTTTCTCTGCAAAGATAGATACGTAGAATTGTGGGTGCAGATCATCTGTAATCTAGTAGAAGGATGAAATATATTCGAGGGACTCGATAGTCTATTCCAGTTCACATAATCCTATCGATAGTAATTCATATTTTGGATTCAAATTCCCAACCTATGAAGTTTCCATAGTTTCTCTGTGTAAACCTTTAGTCATGTGACTTTTTCATGATGCGAAGATGCCGTGTTCTGACATTGTGTGTAATAATACAAATCCACCATGCCTAAAACCCATGTATCTGCTGGATTTGGAATTTTATCTCCAAGATCAGATTCTTTCAGCACACTTGTAACTGAACTCCTTCAATTGTAATCACCTGTAGCACATTCTAATTTGTCAGTCAGCTTATGAAAATCTATAAAATCTGAAGAGACTGGAAATCTGAAATAAAAACAAAATGGTGGAAATACTTAGTTGGTCTGGCAGCATCTGTGGAAAAATAAATAAATTGACACTTCCAATCCAAGACACTTGACCAGACTGGTAATTCTAAGTTGCAGAGAAGGTGGTGAGAGACTGGAGAGAATAAAAGGAATACCTGCGATTGAGTGAGGCCAGGTGAATAGGGCAATTGGAGGCTGATGACGCTTCGTTGTGTTATGAGAAAGAAGTAATGAGGGTAGGTGGGAATCGGACTACTCTTAATATACCACACTTCAAGTTGTGTACTCTATCGTGTTTGGTCGAAAGCACTTCACTACAATGTAAGCAGTCTTGCTGCTAACTACAACAGATTTACAACAAGAAATGGGTATTATTCTTTATAAAGTACTTGAAGGATCTAAGGATCGCTGTTCTAATTGAGCGAGAGAAAAAAACAAAGGCAAAATCATAGGTGGAGGACCAGCTAAAATGTGCACTTCTGATGCATACCAAAAGAGTAGCCTAGCCCTTCGAGCCTGCAGCCATTCAATAGATCATGGCTGATCATCCAACTCAGTATCCCGTACCTGCCTTCTCTCCATACCCCTGATAGCGCTGAAGGACCCAGGTTAACTCCCCTTAAATATAGCCAATGAACTGGCCTCAACTACCCTCTGTGGCAGTAGTTCCAGAGAGATTGCGTGAAAAAAGTTCTTCTCATCTCGGTTTTGTAAGCTGTGACCCATGTATTCTCTTCCTGCATCTAGCTCTAGTGACCCAGGTTCATCCTCTTGGGTGCTCCCAGTATGGAGATTGCACATTCTCCTTGTGACTGCATGTATTCTCTCGTGCTCTAGTGCCCACCTGGATCCCAAAGACATGTGGATTGGTAGATTAAATAGCTGCTGTAAGTTGCCCCGAATGTAGGTAAGGGGTAGGATCTGAGAGGCTTTGATGGGCAAATGGAACAAATAAAAATTGGGATATGTGTAGATGAGTGAGTGATTGATGGTCAAGTCTGCTGAAGGGCCTGCTTCCACGCTGTATATGTCTCTGACCTAAATTTGGAGAATTTGATACTGAATCACGAAGGCTGCAATCCGTCCATAGTGAAAAATGAGTTGTTAATCCTCAAGCTTGCTTTATGTTATGTTAAATCTGCAATCTAAATAGAAATTGTTTGCTGTAGTTGCTACCACGAACCAAGAAAGCAAGTGTGTTTAAGTGACCTTGGATTATCAAAACTGAGCCAAATATTTCCTCTCCAACATCCAAAATTCCTGGGGGCATTACTAAATAACTGACAAACAGGCAAGAGGTCTGGGTGGCTTTGGATGGTGTTTGGATACCTCTTGTCTAGAGTTACTAAGATCAATTGTAACGACGATTGCTAGCCTGGCAAGCAAATGCCAATTGATTCACGAGTCCAGACTGCTGAATTACGTTTTGTGTCCTTAAAGCCTCGGTCACCGAAAATCATGAGATGCTTATAAAAGACTCCATTTCGGCCTCAGAAGTGGCTACTGGCCATTATGGTGCAGCCAAGAGCCTAGTGTCAACCAATTTAATAACCACAGTGACACCAGAGAAGAAGGCAGAAGAGGAGAAGGCAGAGGAAGAGGATAAGAAAGCAAAGACTGTCATCACTCCATTACTCACACCAGCCAAGCATGAAATTAAGGTAGTGTGCACTGGGGCATGAAATAAATACGTTAGGTGTACTGGTAATTAAAAAAAACTACAGATACAAAAATCAAGAAACAAAATGTAATATTGAACATTAATTGATTCTCATGAAATTAGAACAAATTATTTTGCTCCAATGTAAGAAGTATATGTTTTGAGTATAACCAATTAGAACAAAAATGGTCGAATACATAGTTTTAAGTTGACTTCTCTAATTATGAAAGAAAATAACTGTGAGCATATCAAATAAGCATCAACATGATAAAAGTGAGAATGTTTTGATTTAATATTTTAAAAGAACAGGATTTTTAAAATATTATTAGCACAAAGGAAACGTTTTGATTTTTGAGAAATCAATTCCATGAACACTTTTAATTTCATTAATAGTTTGAATTCATTATTTTGGAATTACTGCGTGCAAAGATTTTATGAATTGCAATATTAAAGCACAAATTCTCTTCAGATATCTGATATCATAAAATAGTAAAGTGAAGTCTGAAAAAATCAATCATGATTTTCCACCTGTGGGAAAATGGCAGCCTGATTCTTGCTGTGTCAATAATTGGAAATCCAAAATATTTAGTGTTTAAAATTTGTGATTCCAGTTGAATAGTCTGCTTTTTATGTTTCAATTTTGTTTAAAATCATTGGCAGACTTTTTTTTTTCAGATTTGCAAATATTTTATGAAATGGGTTTGAACAATAATAAAAGAAATTGAAGCAAGAGTAGGCATTTTGGCTCATACTACCTGATTTCCTTAATATCCAAAATCCTATCAATCTCTTGACATACTGAGTCTCCACATTCTGCATGAACAGAGAAATCCAAAGCTATACAGCTTTCCGGGTAAAGAAACATCCTCGTATCTAGGCCTTGCATTAAGCCCCTTATGTTGAGCCCATGCCGCCAAAGTTCTAGAAGACCCCCACTCTCACTTCTGTATTTATTCTGTCAAGCCCTGTAAGAATTTTGTATATTGCAATGAGATTACCATTTATTTCTCTGGACTCAGAATAACATAAACTCGTTCTATTTACTTTTATTCCTGGTACTACAAACTTGTCTAGGAATTAACCTGGCGAACTTTTACTGCAATCTGTCAATCGTAAATTACATTTCCATAAGTAGTGGGATAGGCCCTGTACAAAATATTTCAGATACGGTCTCAGCAGGATGTAGGGCATCTGTACTTTTCTACTCTAATCCTTTGTAGTAAAGGCCAACATACCACTTGTCTTTCTAAATGCTTGCTGTGACTGTACGAAAAATACACCAATTTATTTTTGAACATCAACACCTTTTAAGCACTCTTGAATTAAAGCACACAGTGCCCATTTATTCTTTCCACCAAGATGACCTTGTATACAGAATTTTCATTTATCTGCCATACCATTCACCTAGTCCATAAATATCCCTTCTCCCAAACCATAATGTCGGCCAGTTTTGTATCATCAGCAAACTTGCATATATCATCTTGTTTCTGTTTTCAATAGATTACTCTAGCTTTATGCTTCCCTTCAATAGTTTTTTCATCCACCATTGCTAAAATAATGTTTTTTTCAAAGCTCATGCTTCTTTATTCAACAATAGTATGAGCCTTTCCTTTGTTTCATTACGATCTTTAACTTACCTTGATAGCCACAGCCAGCCTATTTCTTGCTTGTTTAAAGGGAGGTATATTTGTTGCAAACTTTGTATTACATCTTTCAAATGTTAGCCACTATTGCTACACCATTGAGTTTATTGGAGCATCAAATATGTTTGATTATCATTTATAAGTAATAAATATAATATTTGCAGGTCCTAGGCACACAATTAATGTTACTTATCACCACCAAAGAATAGTAAGACCCCAAGACTGCCACTTGGTAATACTTAAGGCATGGTTTACCAAGAATTGTTCTGGGGAATGATACAAGAATGGCATAAGAAGAAAGAAAATAACTTTTATTTCCCATTGGTAGAAAGTATTCCAGGTTAAGATTTTGATATGTTTGTTTATTATCTAATCTGAATAAATGAGAGGCTTTTTAGAAATAGCCAATTTCCAGTCAGAATAGGGTAGCATCAGAAACTGCCAATGGTTTGACACATAATCACACACTCTATAGTTATAGGATGATTGTCGAAACAAAACTTAAAAAAATAAAATGTCATATTAGCAAAGATTTTAAGCCAAATTAATAAACATAATTTTTTTTAAGCTTTACCATATTTCACCCATATTTGGAGCATTTGATATTGGTTGGTGATTGATTTAGTGACAGTATATTATTTCGCAAAGTAGAGATCTGAGAGACCAAATATATTTTAACCTTGGCATTGAAATATTTTGGTTAGTTGTATGCAAAGTGACTAAATGCTACATTTTCGTTGTTCTCAATATTACACCTTAATTATTTCTTAAAAACAGATGTAATCACATTTGTTGATGTTGAGGACACTGTTTAACCCTTATTGTGCTGTTTCCAAATTACTTGTAGGTCATTTTGCCAGGATATCTACAGTTCTTAACATTATTTCTCTTTAAATAAACTCAGTTTTTGTTAACAGGAACTTCAATCCGAGAGATCACCTTGATAAACAGCCGCAGCAAAGAATAACTTGTTCCTGCAGCATTTGAGCAATGCTCTGATCACTGATCTTTTCTTAGTGTTTAGATTTCTGCACCAATCAATTAACTAGTCTGTTTAAAGAAATATCTTAACTGTTAAATGTGATCAATTCAAGTTTGGGATTGCATTTCAGATCCTGAGATTTCCTCATTTACATATCAACAGAAATAATCACTTTGGCAGAGAGAATATTGCCTTTGGAGAAATGAATGTCATAATGGCGCCTGCCAAGTTCAGTTTAGTTTAGTTTAGAAATACGGCGTAGAAACAGACTCTTCCGCCCACCGAGTCCGTGCTGACTAGCGATCCACGCACATTATCGCTATCCTACACACACTAGGGACAATTTACACATATACCAAGCCAATTAACCTACAAACCTGTACATCTTTGGAGTGAGGGAGGAAACCGAAGATCTCTGAGGAAACCCTCGCTGTCACGGGGAGAATGTAAAGGTCCCTATATACACCACCAGTGGGCGGAATCAAACCCGAGTCTCCGGCACTGCAAGCTCCGTAAGGCAGCAACTCTACTGCTGCGCCACCGTGCCACCCCTTTTTCATTTTTCATAATCTATAAATGTGCGGTAGACTTCTTTCTGCCTTTGGCTAATTTTTGGCCAATAGAGGAAAGACATCAGTTGGAGGAGAGAATGAGCTGCTAGCATGCAATCCCCTGCATTGTGTGGTTTCCTATGAATAGATTGACAATTAGGAAAAACACAAATCCCTCTAATTAATCTTGCTTATAAATAATATTAAATATTCCAAGTATATTTAATTTACCCAGTCCTTTTATTTGTACCTCCTGTTTCTTTTTGTTTTCCTGTATCTCCTTGTGACGTAGAATGAGGACACTGATCCCATGCAGTCTATGTCAGCAATCCCATACCTCCACTTTCTCACTTATGTGTATTAACATCTTCCTTATCCACCCCTGCTTTGGAATGTGGGAGGAAATCAGTTTATCCTAGATTTATTTTATTTTTTCAAATTTCAAGTAATAAATATATACTATACAGGAACCGTGCAAAAAATCAATCTGACATTCTCAGAATCTCAGAATACTGTTTACACACATTACCTAAATATCTCCCCCACCCTTGCCACTCATGTGGCCCACTGGCATGGAATCCCTTCCCTTATTTTTGAGGGGCGTCTCCACCACACCCTGCCCCCCATGTCCAGCAGCGGAAGGACCCACAGAGCCTTGGCGTTGGCATACAAACTACACACTGACTGCACCGGGGGTTGGATTTTGAGCCTGTGTCACTGAAGCTGTGAGACAGCTGTAACATTTGCAGCACACTGAGTAGATAAAAGGAAGTCTAACCTGCAGGACCTCTCAATTGGATTAATTGCAGGTCTTTGGCTGATCCAGCAAGAAGCATAGTTTCGGAAGAATAGGTAGGAAGGAACTGCAGATGCTGGTTTAAACCAAAGATAGGCATAAAAAGCTGGAGTAACTCAGTGGGTTTGAATGTCTTTCATGACTTGACTAACTAGCAAACAGATGTAGAGGGAAAACCAGGTTTTTAACAGTCTGCTAATATTTATAAGAATTACAAGGGTCATAATTTGAGACCCTTGCTTGAGCTGTGCTTTCTGGATTTAATTGTCTTGAAACAAATGTGGACGTCAGGTTTCCAATAAAGAGCAGGTTTAATGAACCCATTAGCTCTCTAACCAGTCGTGATTCAACAGATGTTATTAGCTTGGCAACAGAGAAAGTAGATTGTCAACAAAGCAACTGACTTTCCTATCAATGGCATACAACCACATTGCTGGATATAGAGTAGAACAATCCATTCTCTAATACATTCTTTCCGAATGCATTCTTCTTGGTATGCATATAATTGAACTCCAAAATGAATTCAAGTTCTGTGCCTTATTTGAGAAGCTCTGTTAAAGACTTAACCTCGGGCTAAAGATCAAATAATTCATAATTTGTGCTGCAGTAAAGCAGAAGTTTGTAACTAATTTCTTGAGATCCATTTATTAAAAGTATTTTTCAAGCAGCATTTAAAATGTTTTGAAAATTACTGAAAGGCTTATTTTGCAGTATTGTCAGCCTGATATGTTAATATTTCTATTATGTTGTCTAAAAGGCAACAGGTTTGGACAACATAATAAGAATAGTAACATATGAATTTATAGCAAAAATAGTAATATCTAATTAAAACAAAGCTTTAGATATTTTCTTTATGTTTAGATATGGTAAGGATATGGTTATTAATGCCCATTGTTCAGTTGTCTCATGCCATGTAGTGTACCTTGTTGAGAGATTAGGCAAACATCTTGATCATAGCTCCATGTCCATGCTCACTGCAGTTGGTTATTGGGAGAGGTCCAGAAGAAGCCTGGAGTAAATCTGGTTACAATTTCTATTCAGACAAGTGCTGGTTCTTTTTGCTTGGTCTCACCTGCAATGGCAAACCAAGGATGAGACTAGACTCCTGCTTCTAGCACCATTGTGTTCTCCTTTGTGGGGGAGAGTTATAAATATCAAAGGTGATTTCTGCATTACTATCATTAATTCTAAATTAAATAAGCCAAACAATTTGAACAGTTAAGGAAGATTTGGAATTAGGTGTGAGTATTAGACCCAAAACACATTGAAAATCTTCTTTGTGGGTATTGTGTGTTATCTTGTTCTTCAGCTAAAATTGCATTTCAGAAGAAGTCTTGATTTGCTCGATTGTTCTTTTTACAAAAAGGTTGAATTTTATTCTTATGAATAGTCAATTGCTTCTTTGAACTATTTATAATTCCTAAATTGGTACTACAATACAAATTGATGGATTTCTATCCTGTGCATTGAATATTTTTTTTTAATTGCTTGCTACTTTAACAATTTTAGCTTGGCCACTTTGTGGTAGATGGGTGTATTCGCTTTTTCCGTAACTGAGCAAAGATTTGTTTAATTCCTGGACCTGATGTAAATCCCATTGACATTGCCTTTGCACCAATTTCTAGTCAGAAGCAAGGGCATTCCTTGCAGCTCTGAGAACATCTGCTGTTACGACGTGCTTGCTAGGATTGGTTTCCATCCCCAAAATCCTATCAAATTAGTGGTGCTTGAAGAGTGAGTAACTGGGACTTAGCTTCCCACCACTCTATTCCACTGGATAGATGGGATTAAAATCAACCCCATGTTAAATGTGATAATGTCTTATTAAAAAAAGGAATGGGGTAATATTTTAATGAAAATTTAAATAGCAATTGCTGATCATTGTAATTTTATTTGCACTTCAGCAGAAACATTATGCTTAGGGCAAATTGTCAGGGTTCACATAGTTTGAAATTCTTGGTCATATCGCATCTGATTTTTGAAGTGAATATAAAAGTGTTCTGTTATCCACATTTCATATTTTCGAGCAATTTGGAAAAATTCCCCATTCTTCCTTGCATAGGTTTCCCATTCCTCACCATTCCCAGTGGGTTTCATGTAAGGTGCTGGACTTGTACCAATGCTTGGCTACATGCATCGGATTACAAATAGGAGCAGCAAGAAAGAGGACACCATTGACTTGACACAAAAGCAATAAGGAGAAAATTTAAACATTTGATGACTCGAATGGCATTAAATAGGTCAAGTGCTGGCAACAAAACACAATTATTTGGGATCAAGGAGTAAATAAAGTTAAAGCGAGAATGGTAGCAACTAAAAAATAACTAGATTGCTGGTTTAAGTAAAAACAAAAGTAAGTGATAATTGAAGATATCAAATGGGAAAACTGTTTTTTGTAATGGGTCCAGTGGAATACGTTTTGGGGGGGGGGGGGGGGGGGGGGGGTGGGGGGGGTGTGTGTGGGGGGGGGGGGGGGGGGGGGGGGGGGAGGGGCATAAAAGGGGAAAAAACAACATGTGAAAATTCAAAATTGTATTTCTACACAATTGTTGTGGGAATTGCTGCAAATTGGCTTATCCAAATTCTGAATTCATGTTTCTGGTTAGCAGAACAATAGACGCTTTGGAAGAATAAATGTTATGGGATGCAATAACTAATTTTTTTTCTTTTTTTTTTGTCTTAATGTTCCCGCTCTTTTGTGTTGCCCCTGCATCTTCTGGGATTTTCTGTTTTCCCCATAGACTACCTATGATGAAACAAATTCATTTTCCTCATGCTCTTATCCTTTGCCTTTGCACTGTGACTCCCCTGCATCATCAATGAACATTCATAGGAGATGTAATGAGAATGTTTCAATATCAGCTGATGATGGGAAGAACGAAGACTCCCTAAGTACTTGCCAATCACAGTTTGACCATGATCCTTCAAAGTCAATTGATAAGAAAGCAATGGGTCTAAAAAGAGACCAGGATCTGGCATCTAGAAAAGAAGGAACCTTGTTTTCATTCTCCATGCATCTCCCAGCAACATTTTCTTTGTTAGATGATGATGGCTACATATCCTTCCCAAGCTTCTCTGAGGCCAATTTCTTACCTGAAAGTTTTCAGTGTTTCCTCCCCATTCAATCACCATCACTTGTCCCCTGCTTCCTTTTCATTTTCTTCTTCCTGCTTTCAACCTCTTTCTCTGTACCGTATGCTCTCACTCTCTCATTCCCCCTTGCTTTGTGTCTCTGCTATCTGGAGCCCAGGGCAGCCTCCTTGAGTGCCTCTGTTGACAATGACCTGAGTGACAGTTCAGAGGATGAGGTGTGTACCTCAGCCTGAACACAATTCTCTGTTCAGTGCTTGAGTGTCCTGCACAATATACTGTCCTGCAAAAGTATTATTTTCAGAACTTCATTGCTGCCTTTAATTATTTTAAAAGTTGTGTTTCAAAGAGACATGACTAACTTGACGCATCAGATTAGACAAAAAGTTTTTGTATTCTTGGGGAGAAAAGTTCTGAAAAGCAGGTCCCGTTTTTAATGGTGGAAAACATGAAGTAATTGGCATGTGGTACATACTTTGTATTCTTATAGATGTAAATTCCTAAATTGAATGTGGTCATTCAAAAGAGCCATGCTGACATTTCCCTAGGAGTTGGAGCCAGTTGATAGTCAATTAATTTAAATCTCTAGTGTGAGACAGTCACAACCTCATTAGTATTACAGTAGATCATTTGTTCCTAAATGAACATTGTGTTCATTTGGTTCAGTCAATGGCTGAGTATGATTAGAAATACCAGACATGAAGGGCTTGACTATTCACCTTTTTAAAAAAAGACCAAAATGCCTCATTTTACATTTGACATGATTTATTAATTTTTTTTGTTAATACGATGGCATGTTTAAGTTCATGAACTATCTTATTGAAAGTTGCTTTGCGCATTTAGTCCAGGAACTGACTGCATGAATTACTGTAAGTATGACCTTATTCAGTTTCCTGCTTTGACACTCATCCAAAAGGAAACAAAAGGAATACCTTTGATATAGTTTCTGCTTTACAAGTGGACCTATAAAGTTTTAGATAGAGAATATTGCATATGCAGGCTCTAAAAATAATTCAAGGCATAGATTAGGTTAATGACTTTCACTGCAGGTTCAGAATGAAAACTTGGTGTCTAATCTCAATCATCCAGTATTGCTGATAGTGAAGTGTATATGTATATATTAATGTGCATGCTCTGTGTTTTTCTTGAAAATTATGTAGGAAATTTAATCTAGTGGTCATTGTTTGGTCCAGATTGCATGTACGGACTGTTCAATGAATAAGGGTCTGTTTGCATCATAATCTTGTTTATCTGTACATTTAGGAGGATGTCAGACTGGTAAAATAGTTTAAAGTCTTTCTCTTACACTATGTTGCACTTACCAATCTCAAGAGCAGAACTTAATTCACTTCAGACTTTTGTATTGAGGGGTTTTTTTCTGCTATCTATATCATAGTATGCGGAAGAAAGTTTGGTTAATTTAATTAGGTAAATGTATTATAAACTGAAAACCTTCAGTGTGATGCTGTTAAAGTCTTTTAAAGAGACTTCCTTTTTTTTACAACTGACTATAAAATGAGACGGGTATTATTCAGTAGATCTTGAACATTGTATTAACCCTTAAAATGAAATACTAACGTCCTGTTGTTATTAACCTGACCATCCCTCTTTTGCAAGTTTACACACCAGTGTATCTTCAGCATGTATTGTTAATAGCTAAATATGCTTGGATAAAGAAAACACCATCTTCCTTTGCTTTACAAGTGACTTTTCAGGTTTCTCAAAAAAATAGGAAAATAATATTTTGTTATTATGATTTGAATTTGAGAAGGCTAGCTTTAATGCTTCAACGATCTTGTTTCCATTATGTGAAGTATTGCGATGTCATGAAGTAAAAGAGTAAAATGTTTTGTTTTTTTAATTATTTTACACTCTTTTAGTTATTAATTGTTAGCCAATGAAAAATCAATGTTGAAGGTACCAGTTTTTATTTTCTTCTAATAGATATGTAACAAAGTACCCTGACAGTAAGATTGCCCTCATCTCATACAGTTTAATTCCAGCTTGAGCTGCTGGACCTTTTGACCTGTTACAAGTCATTCTTTTTATAGAAATGTTGCAAGCAGACCTGTGTATGATTACTGTATATTTTAAAGAAAGTAATTCTACAAATGAGGGCCTGAACTTTGGGCTACTCTGGCTGATTGTAAATAGTCGTTGAGTAAGCTTTGCTTCTGGTGTAAATGAGCTGCACATTATTAACAGAAATAGTTAGTTACAAAATTGTAATATATTGAGTTTATACCATGCAAATCAATTATGTATCTCAAAAGAGCTATGTAAGCATTTCAAAGAAACTATGCATTATTCTGATTTGAAATTGGGATAATGATCTAGTTTTGAGGGGCTATATCCCAAGGTCACCTTATGTGCATTCAGTATTTTAGTCATCACTGGTGACCATATTCAAGACTCATTTAACCATTTGTGAGCAGATGCCAGGGCCCTATCACTTGATTGTAAGGACCCCTCTTGGAAAGTATTCATTACTAAAAATAACATTTGCTGGGTTTATACTTATTACAACTGCTTATTAATTTGTCATTAAAAGGACTGCTAAAAGGTTAGCTATAAAAATTAATTCTTTTAAAAGCTGCGTTAGGGCTAGAGTGCACTAAATGATCCCATGGCATTTCTGCGAGCCAGTGCTGATGTGTGCTTTCACTTCTCAAGACTCGCAACCCTCAAGACTGCCGCATTGCAGCTGCTCAGAATTGGTGGGGTGTTAGTCAGTGGATGTTTTCTGGATGCCCAATTTCTACTCTACTCTTTTTCTCAAGTAAAATATTGTGCATATTTTTATCTCTGTAATCACAGGATTTGTGAGTGTGTGAAATTGCATCTATATTTGGTGCATTTGAGTATATTTAGCCGTTGCTTTCATGATCACTTGTTGACACTTTGTCATTAGTTTGAGATACACCATTGATTATTTAGCTCTGCGTGCTTAGCCCACACATTATTTATTCAAGTTATTTCTATTAGCCATCTGCTTTACTTTGGAAAGGGATTCTCACTGCTTGTTATTTTCCCCATTAATTGGAATGACTTAAAATGTGATTCTCTTGGACTGGTATTTCCCCAAATTTGTTGGGGAAAGTTACTTGTTAATATTTGCCTTCCTCCCAAAATTAAAATTTTAGATTATTAAAGAACTGAAATACCATTTTGATGAGGGCTTTAAAAATTGTGAGTTTCTTTTTAAAAAGATATTCAATCTTGTAACTTGCTATTGCACTTCCCATTTTGCCTTCAGCCTTCCCCTAATCCAGTTCCATTCATTTTATTTGTTTGTGCTTCTAATAAGCCTCTTTTATTTTTGTTACTGAAGCAAAGGCACAATGAGTAGTACATCTTGCTTCAACAAGCTTAAATGTTCTGACAAGGCTGATGTATTTTTATTCCTGCTTTCCTGCTGGACATCTTGGGATGTTGCTGACAAATAGACTGACAGTGAGCAGACTGACACTACTGGTCCTGCTGATGGGGAAACCACCGCAGAGGTTTGTACATTCCACGGGCCTACACTTCCCATGGAAATCGTCCTCACGATCTCACTCGTTTGCCTAAGTGTTTAAAGAGTGCAGCTGTTAATTTGACATTAATGTAGCCACACTGTGGTTTGCAGATTAGAGTGAAGGAGTGCCAACTACAAAATAACAGAGTGCTTATTCTAAGTTAAAGTAAGAATTGGCTGGCAAGAACAGTAAGCCAGAATGGTTCAAAAAGACACCAAAGAAATATAGTGCATGAAAATTCGATCTGTGGCATTTCCAGGAAGCCCCATTCTACAATTGATTCAAGAGCTTCTGTGTTTGCTCTTATTTCTTCATTCATTCAGTGTGCCTTCTTAAGAGTAGGTGTAATGTGACTAATTTGAAAATGCAGCAGTGCACAGACTTTAATGGCTGATCAAATGTTCCCAAGATGAGGATATGCAGGTTATTTTCCTGCAGAATTGACCTTGTGCAACTTGTCCTTTGGTGCCCTTCCATGTTTGCATGCAAAGACTTGATTAGCTAGCTGATATCAAAACTCATTTTGTGATATATCATGGACATGAGTACTTTTTTACTATTTTGTGGGGATAATGGATTCTGCATTACCAAGCTTCTACCTGCTGCTGGTTTTGTAAACAAACTGTAACAGTTCTAGAACAATGGTAATACAAGCAGTGAAAACTTGCTACTCAGTCCTCTTGGTATGTAACAAAATAGTGCTTCTTTCCTGCTAATTTTCTGCCGTCATCTCATCTTTTATTTCCCTATTTGAGATTTACTTGTTTCATTGTTCTACTGTGTTAGCCAGTGGTCTATTCCTTGGGCAATCTGAGAATATATAAATCATTGCCTAGAGGATTTCACATTATTGAAACTGGAAGGTGAGTGATTGCTGGAGACATGAAGTTACAGCTCTAACCATGATTTTATTTTTGTCCTCAAATGGTTCACTTAAACTTAATTCACATTTCACATAGTCACTTAATGTTACTCGTACTTAAGGAATTTTATTTTGCTTTATTTAAGTGATGTGTTCAGCTGAAATGTTTCCACCTGGACCACTTTGTGGTTTCACCAATTACTTAGCACACTTGCTGAATACAGTATTCACTAAAATGGGAAAAAATAAGTTTACATTTTATCTATCTTAGTGGTGACAGCAATTAAGAACGTGCATGGAACTAATAAGAATTTGTATAGTTATAACATTTTTAGGTTTATCTCTATTTAAATAATGTATCAATAGAGTCCCTGAGCTCATACTTTACTTATATATACATACATGTAATGTGAGTTGTGTGAACAGTGTTAGTTGTAAGAATTTGGACTGACTGAATATTTTATGTTGGTTTGTATTCTCTTCTTTAAGGATGAACTGTTGACTGTAGATGGTAGATTATAATCCTCAATTGTTTTTAAGGTGGCAAATCTCTTAGCTTTTGTTTTCCATTGGTTATTTTCAAGTTTTCAAATATTGTCATTTATCACCATCAGGGGTCATATCAACCAGCCAATTTGATCATATTCACCGATTTCTTGACCTTGCCATTCATACTTTATATAATTTCACAATCCTTTCAAAATAATGCCAAACTAAGTTTGGTTAAATTGGTAAGGATTTTCTGACACCATAAATTTGAATGTTGACATAAGTGATTAAATGTTGTTAAAGCTATGATTTTAAATCTTCCTTCATGCTATCAGTCTGATCAAGAGGATGAAATGGAATCCAAGACCCAGGTACAAGAAAGTCCTTTTTGTGTCAATGACTAGATCTTAGTGTAGTCTATCAAATAAATTATTATTTCCTACTCCCTTTCCATTTCTGTTGTAAACTTATGTTTTCCTGAGCTTTGCTTAAGAATTAGAACTTATTCGATATAAATAATGTTTCTTCCTTTGCCAGCATTTCATTCCCAATACCTACCTTTGTAATTCTTCCACAATTATGTCCATTTTACTTTTGCTTTTTTTGCAGAATAGTCTTGTAGAACGAATCAAAGGTGAAAATGTATATGTCAAACATAGTAACCTTATGTTAGAGGTTTGTATGTATTTAAGCTGCACATTACTATTTGTTTGTGCACTCTGGTGGTTCAACATAGCTAGCGATTAGCTGATCTGTCATTTAACAAGGATTGCTGTGAATTTAATGCATGTAGTGCATTCATCCTGACTAGCCACAATAACACCACACAAAAGAGGTTGTGTGTTCCTTCAAACTGTCTATAATTAAAATGTAAGTAAAATAATGTGTGTTAATAGTGCTGTGTAACGTGGAGTTATTTGTAGTGTGCGTATACTTTCTTAACTCCAGCATAAGTTTCAGTTGTTCAAGTTAATTGTTTTCTTCTCTGGAAATTAAAACATAGTAACACTTATTACTGAGGTTTCTACAATGGCCATCAAAGAGTATGCACAGCTGATTTTGTTTTCTTCAATTCACCTTATCTGTTTAGTAAATTATGTAGCTTGGGCAATTTTAATGGAACACTAGTGCGAATGATTTCCATTGCCTTCCAAGATATTCCTGCAGTATTGGGGTTTAGATATGTACAGCAATATTGCTTTAACAATGAGCCCAAATTTATGATTGGAATACTAGGCCATAAATTGTGTTCATATTTCCTGTGTGGAAGGTTTGACTCCTTCCTGGTTTACAGTTGCACAAATAGCAGAGGCAGTCAGGCTATAGCCTGCCCTTGATTCTTCTGCATGTGCATACTTGCAGTGATATTAAGTCAGAACCTCCAGCCAAATATGACCATCCTCTATTCTCAGTGCAGTTAATTTAAGGAATTCAGATGCATTATAGCATCCCCCCCCCCCCCCCCCCCAGTGTTGGCTGATATAAAATTAAGGCATGATTAAGTGTGGTTGATAGGACCAGCTTATTGTTTAATCTCCTGGATGAGCACCAACTCTTAGAATGGTTTTGGACAGAATAGAAAAAATAAACCATTTGCTGGGCTGTGAGAATGATGGCAGGAGATGGGGAAGTGAAAATAATCACTGTGTTATCTGCATGCCGATCAGCACAATGTGCCAAATGGCCTCTGCTGTTTGTTGCTTAATGCTGAGGCCTATCTTTGACAGGAATGGTCAGCAGTTCCACATGTATCTGCTACCATTTCTTGTCTTTACTGTAACTTTATGGGAAGAGAGTTGTTTGCAATAGTTTGCTTAGGCAGGATGCATGGAGCCCCGTGTTTGAAGGCATTCATTCCTCATTGGGCTGCAATTGCACTGGCACAGAAGCATTCAGATGACATCTCTTTCAAACTCCCGTCACCCATCCCCACCCACCCCCCGGATATACGTCAGTATAGACATGATCTGTGACATAGGCAAACCTGGACCTTTTAATCCTCAACCACTTCCAGAGAGATTCAGCTGACCACTGTTTCGGGTCTGCAAGTCATCAAAGTAGATGATCCTCTAGTAAGATTCTCGAAGGCGTTAATTTTTTGACATGAACTATGTCCAAAATTAATTTTTGCTGTTCAGCTTAAAAAATGCTGCTCAACACAAGGCAAATGTATTATAAAGGCACCTTCCATCGATCTTTTGATTATTTCAGTGGCCATCATAAAATGATTCACGTTTTCAAACAAATGGAAACATCCATACTAGACTTTTGTTTAGAAGACATAGAAACTCACAGTTTGATGAATACAATGTTGAGATAAAATGCTATTTATTTTTTGTTTTTGATATGTGATAAAGGAATATGACAGAACTCAAGAAGAGGTAGTTAAGCACCATGCCAACATAAATGAGATGAAAAGAACATTTCTGGAATCAACCTCAGAAACTGGACCTGATGAATGGGAAAAGAGGTTATCTGCCTCCCCAGTTAGATCCTTTTCAAAGACTGATGATTTACCTATGATTGAACCCCTTGTGCCTGAAGAGGTAATTCTGTTATTTTAATACTAGTCCATTCAAAATTCTGTGGCTTTGCACATGACAACACACCAACCGTTTTTTTAATCTCTTTGTTGCTAAAGTTATATATTACAACATTGTTTAATCTCTTTAGATTATTTTTGCAAGTGTAGTTATCTAAAGTTCGGGGGGGCACAGTGGTGCAGCGGTAGAATTGCTGCTTCACTGTGCCAGGGGCCCAGTTTTGATCCTGATCTTGGGTGCTGTCTCTATGGAGTTTGCACGTTCTCCGAGTTATCGCGTGGGTTTCCTCCGTGTGCTCCCATTTCCTCCCATGCTCCAAAGACATGTGGGTTTGTAGGTTAATTGGCTTCTGTAAATTGTAAGTTGTCCTTAGTGTGTAGGATACTGCTAGTGTACGGGGTGATTGTTGGTCGGCGTGGACTCGGTGGGCCAAATGGCCTGTTTCCATGCTTTATCTCTAAAGTCTAAAGCGATTGGACAACAATATGCTTTCAAAGACGGTGTTCTGGTTACTTTGTGTTTCTGTTTTAATGTTACCCATTCTGAAAGATTTCATGCATGTCACTGAAATGTTTTAACATGTCAGACCAAAGCAGATGTTGATGAGATACAGCAAAGCAAGTCGGATAAACAGACTGTTACCACATCTGACACTGTGATGAAAGATGATGGAAAATTAGCAAAGGTATCATATCTGATGTATTTTGTTATTCTTGTGTATGGCACAACTTTTTTTCTGACTTAGTTTCCTTCATCTCCTATTTCTTATTGGAATGTAACCACCATTGGGATATAATTGAGATTTTGATTATGGACACTGATCTGAGAGTTTGCTATGTTGAAGAACAGGATCTTGTGTTCCTGTATTTTTGAAACACTGACAATTTCAGTGCCACAACTTAGGCTCTATTTGCAGATTGTTATGATTAAGCATTGCCAATAAATTACATAAAAACTCATTAGGACTGACAAGGATCTATACCTCCTGGATAGATCTTTGTCAATGACTAAGTATTTATACAGAAACAAACTAGTTGCCAAAAGTGTTGTATCTTTTGTGGCCAGCATCTCTCATTTTCAAAGCCTGCAAAGGATAACTTTGAAAGTAGGTCAGACAGCATTGTTTGTTGCAAGATTTGCTGGATGGGCTGATTTGTGCTGAATCCTACCACTGGTGTTGATTGCACCATGCTTGTTCAGTGGCATTTATTTGGATTGAAAATGAAAATGCTTCACACAGTCCACTACTTACTCAAAACTAAGTACTCAATTTTTTTAATTCCCATTTATTGAAAAGTGTTTCCTTGTAAAAAGAGAAACAAAAACAGGAGATAGTGGAAGCATGTAACTGATTAGTAAGCATGTGCAGAGAGAACAAATATAGATTCATCCAGCTCATCTATACTTGTGCATTGGTCTATTTTTAATATTTTGATTAAATGTTTGTATAGAAACCAGTTAATTCATTTTCCTAATGTGAAGCCTTATCAGTCACAAATGCACAATGGGATATATTAAGAATGCTCCATTCAGTCTTCCACTTGTGAAGGGAAAAACTGTTTCGGAGACACCCATTTACAAATCCCCACATGCATTGTGGCAGCTAAGGATCTGTGTCTGAAAATTATTCCACTGCACATTTTGTGCTGCTGGTTTACTTGGCATACTCATTTGAGCTTGAAAGCTACTAAAGCTATTAATTGGCTTGTAAATTGATATAATACTTCTTCTCACTCAGGCTGAAGAGGAGCGTAAGGAAGTAGATAAGGAGCCAACTACTAGTCACAGCACATTGGTGACAAATGAAATTGTGATCAGCAAAACAGCCTCATCTCTCCAAGAGGTTGTTATCTTTATTAAATTCATTTGTTCAAAAAAAAAATCAATATTTGAAATTATTGGCAGGAACATTTCAGCATATAATAACTCAACTCTAAGCTATGAAAGGAAAATTAATGATTGATTTGAATATATGTAAGCTCTTTTGGTCAGCAGAAATGTTAAAAATTATAGTTATTCTAACTAATCTCAATATGAATCAAAAGGGAAAAGTGCAAGAATAATGGGTTGTTCACGGAGCAAAAGTCAGTAAGTGCTTAATGTGAGCTTGCTTAATACACTGTAGCCCTGCTTTGGTGACTGGTATTCCTGTGGTATGTGATGGATCGTTGCTCATTTTTGTAGTGTCAATAATATTACATGAAATTAGATTAAATTTGAAAACCCAACACAATTTGCCGAATAAAAGATAGGGAAAAGATGATCACACGCTGGGTCACAAAATTGTAGACACAAGGAACTGCTGATGCTAGTTTGTACAAAAGAGGACACTAAAGTGCTGGAGTACCAGGTGATTAGGCTGTGCCTCTGGAGGAAATGGATAGGCTTTGTTTCGAGACCGGACCCTTCAGATTTTGAAGAAGAGTCGTGTCCCAAAACAGCCTATTCATATTCTCCAGAGATGCTGCCTGACCACCTGAGTTATTCCAGCACTTTGTATCTTTTTCTGGGTGACAAAATGCTTGGTCCAAGAGGTGAATTTCAGGGAGAGCCTTAAAGGAAGAAGGGGTTGGAGATGAACTATTTAGCAGAGGTGGGGCAGAAGGATCGGAAGACATGGACATCAGTAACTGGTGCAGGAAATGCATAATGGGCCAAAGATAGAAGTGTGTAGTTTGAGAAATGCGTGTGAGGTTACAGAATTGGGGAAGGGAACACCATTAAGAATTTAAACTAGTGAATGCTTCCCTTTTTTATTTGATGCTTTGGGGGGGCAGTGATGAATATATATGAGACAAGCCTGATCAATGAATGAGACAGGTTAAGCAAAGACCTTCGCAGTGAATTGGACGTGTAACGGCGATTACTGGAGTGCCCTAATCTAGAAATAGCAGAGGCATGGAAATGAAATAATGAGTGCAATAGAAGTAAAGTAGATATCCATGAAAAGTTATGGTATTGTGTCCAGGCTTTGATTCACCCTGAGATGATGACCAGAGGTGGGTAGGTGATTGGTGTAGCCAGTTTGGGCTTGGACTCTAGATGGTGGCTTTGATCTTCTCTATATTTTTGTGAATAGTCGTAAAACTGGGCAGGACCTGTACCACTGATCCAGACAATGAAGTTGGAGGATAGACACAAAATGCTGAAGTAACTCAGCAGGTCAGGCAGCATCTCTGAAGAAAAGGAATAGGTGATGTTTTGGGACTTGACCCGAAACATCACCTATTTTCTCCAGAGACTGACCCGCTGAGTTATTCCAGAGCTTTGGTGTCAAACAGCATTTGCAGTTCTTTCTTGCACACAAATGAAGTTCGAGGAATTGGAGGAGGCAAGTTTTGCAAATCATGGCAAAGGCTGCGAAAGGAATGAAAGATTAAAAATCAGTGATTTGTATCATGGGAATTTATTTCAACCGATAACCCATAGAGATGACATTCTTTGCCTCTGACATCACATAATGTACCTTAATAGGTATCACTTAATAGGTACATTATTCCTATTTACAGTGTCTCCATGATCCTGTTGCATAGCCAGCATGGTTTACTAGCAAAGGATATAATTTAGACAATATAGAAAATAGACAATAGGTGCAGGAGTAGGCCATTCGGCTCTTCGAGCCAGCACCGCCATTCAATGGCTGATCATCCCCAATCAGTACCCCGTTCCTGCCTTCTCCCCATATCCCCTGACTCCGCTATTTTTAAGACCCCTATCTAGCTCTCTCTTGTAAGCATCCAGAGAACCTGCCTCCACCGCCCTCTGAGGCAGAGAATTCCACAGATTCGCCACTTTCTGTGAGAAAAAGTGTTTCCTCGTCTCCGTTCTAAATGACTTATTCTTTATTCTTAAACTGTGGCCCCTGTCCCCCAACATCTGGAACATGTTTCCTGCCTGTTGCGTGTCCAAACCCTTAACAATCTTATATGTTTCAATGAGATATCCTCTCATCCTTCTAAACTCCAGAGTGTACAAGCCCAGCTGCTCCGTTCTTTCAGCATATGACAGTCCTGCCATCCCGGGAATTAACCTTGTAAACCTACGCTGCACTCTCTCAATAGCAAGAATGTCCTTCCTCAAATTAGGGGACCAAAACTGCACACAATACTCCAGGTGTGGTCTCACTAGGGCTCTGTACAACTGCAGAAGGACCTCTTTGCTCCTATATTCAATTTCTCTTGTTATAAAGGCCAACATGCCATTCACTTTCTTCACTGCCTGCTGTACCTCAGGGCTGCCAACATTGGGTGAGAGTTGAGAGTGAGAAATTGCGAGGGAGCATAGCAACCAATGGGGGGAGGGGGGTACCCCCCCCCCCCCCCCCCCCCCCCCCCCCCCCCCCCCCCCCCCCCCCCCCCCCCCCCCCCCCCCCCCCCCCCCCCCCCCCCCCCCCCCCCCCCCCCCCCCCCCCCCCCCCACGGTAGGGAGCTTTCACATTTTTCAGCTTGAAATTGTGCAATCTGGTGCATACTGTAGCGAGTCTTTTAACTTGCACTTGAATGCAACATTTATGCTTTAAATTGGATTAGGTATGAATAGGGTTAGGCTAAATTACATTCCTAATTACATTCCACAATAGAGCCAGGCTCTGATCAACAGGTGCAGCACATGAATGACTATATTCATGTATGGAAATCAGATTATATTCATGCTGTTATGCATATATATGCAGAAAAACACAGAGAAACAAGGCAAGAGTCGGACTTCCATCACTGTTCTGCACAAATCAATCAATCAACCTTACCCTTTGAATATAGAAACAAGACGAAAATAATGCCACATATTCAATCATATATGGTTCAATGAAATCAAGATATATATGTAAAAAATATATATGGAAACAGGCCCTTCAGCCCACCAAGTCCACACCGACCAGCAATCTATCATACACCAGTTCCATCCATCACGCCAGGGACAATTTACAGAAGCCAATTAACCTACAAACCGGCACTTCTTTCGGATATGGGAGAAACCGGAATATCCAGAGAAAACCCATGTGGTCATAGGGAGAATGTACAAATTCTGTAGTCAGGATCAAATTTGGGTCTGTGGTGCTGCAAGGCAACAACTCTACCGCTGCGCCACCGTGCCACCCCATTAAATTATTTTGTCTGTAATATATTTATTGTGGTCTCACGTCAACACATGGTTCTGATTTCTGCTCTTGGTTGGATTCCAGTCACTGTGTTTTATGGCTGGGTTTCAACCTCTTCAGTCTGAAGATCTCAACCCGAAACACCACCCATTCTTTCTCTCCAGATATGCTGAGTTTTTCTAGTTTTTAGTGTCTATCTTCAGTTTAAACCAGCATCTGCAATTCCTTCCTACATTATTTGTTAAGCAAAACAGGTCCTATTCTCATAATATTATTCACCTCAACTAAGTTTTTCCTTCACCTCCGTTGCTGCAGAGAATACAATCCCAGTTATCAAATCTTTCTTAAAAATGAAAAATTCCTGCGCTGTCAACATCTTCATAAATCGCCCTGGATCCTCTCCAGAGCGATTACACCCTTTCTACAATGTGTCATAGTCTTACAGCATGGAAACAGGCCCTTCATCCCAACTTGTTCATGCAGATCAAGATGCCCCATCTACACTAGTCCCATTTATCCGCATATGGCCTATATCCCTTTAAACCTTGTGTGTGCCAGTGTATGTATGAGAGTGTGTGTCAGTGAAACGGCGACATCATCCGGAATGAGCGGGGAATTCACGATGCCCGGGGAGCGTTTCCTTCCCCCCCCCCCCCCCTCCCCCCCTCCAGGGAATATGGGCCGGCCCAGGTGCTCCTTGTCCAGCTGGGGTCTGAGGGAGGTGAGAATTAGTGACCCGGAGGTCGGACATCGAAGCGGAGCCTTAGCCTGGGATTCATCCCCGTGACTCCGGATGCGGCACCGACGAACCCACTCATCCGGTCCGCTCCCGACTCCGGGCCAGGGTTAAAACTCCATGGGGTGTGGACAGAGTGGTTGACGGACATAGAGCCGTTGGAGGTGAGAGTGGGAGGTGTGTGCTGTGCCTCGGGGGGGGGGGGGGGGGGGAGGGGGGGGGGGGGAGGGGGGTTGGTGCTGGGACCACCGCCGTGTCTCACCTCATCTGCACGGGAGAAACTTTTTGTCCCCCCCAAAATCATCCCGCGGGCCGGTAGTTTGACACCCCTGCTTTAAACCAATGCTCTCTAGTTCTTGAATCACATATCCCGGGAAAATGACTATGCATTTACCTTATATTCCCCATGGATTTTAATCCCCTCAAAAACTATTTTAATTTATTTTGAACTTTGAGCACCTGCAGATGTTTAAGCGTGAGAAATTTGTGATCAGCGTGAGAGTGTGAGAATTATGTGAAATGCGTGAGTCTCACGCTCATTGCGTGAGAGTTGGCAGTCCTGCTAATAATGCAAACATTTTATGCAAGTTCCAATTGTTTGGGCAAAAATCACTTATTACTGCTTTATAACAGTTAAGTTACTTTAAGACCATTTCAGAAATTATGGCAGTCAACAAACAATCAACTAACAAATTAAAGCAAACTAAACAAAATGAACATGTTCCTTTTCCTGACTACCTCATAAGTACTAACGCTGTTAACAGAGCGAAGGGATATTAATCTCAAGAATCAAAATGGGGAAAGTGGGGGCAATTTTGCTTAAATGGACATTCTAAGCCCATTCAGATCTTCATTGAGTCAGAGTTACACAACATGTTCGTGGCTGGCCCAATTTGTCCATAATGATCAAGTTGGCATTCTGCGTGCCCAGGGACTGGCTGCCGTTCCCAGATCAGCTCGCGTCCCAGGGACTGGCTGCAGTTCTCAGGTCGGCTCGCCTGCCCCGACCTCGTGAAAACAAAGTAAAAATAAACCTGCGTTTTTTCGGGTTTACTGGCCGGATTCAGCCCCTGTGCCGTATGTTGCCGAACCCTGTCCTAGATGTTTGGCCTCATTGTGGTCCCCCCCATGTTTTACAACTGATTCATCTGGTTAGTTTTATCTCCGGCTGCTTCATGTTGTCGGCGGCTGCACATCCAACCAAGAAAGATGAGACGAGAAGAAATGCAACGTCACTCACAGCCGTCAACTGATGCGCTTCCCCAGACCGCACAGATCGTTGTGATATGGCGCAAAGAGACAAACTGTGCAGGGACTGAAGACAGCGTGAGAATTCTGTCATCAGCGTGAGAATTGGTTGAAATGCGTGACTCTCACGCTCAAAGCATGAGAGTTGGCAGCCCTGTCTAAGGCCAGGATGTGACAACACACACAGGGAGACACATACACAAAGGAAGACACACACACACACACAGGGAGACAGACACACACACACACACACGGAGTCAGACACACACACACAGGGAGACGGAGAGACACACACACACAGGGAGACACACACAGACACACACAGACACACACAAAGCACACACACACAGGGAGACACACACACACACACACACACAGAGACAGAGACACACACACAGACACACACACACACAGGGACACACACACACACACACACACACACCTTTCCTTCCACCCTCCCACCCACACACACCTTTCCTTCCCCCTCCCTCCTCTTCCTCCCACTTTCCTCCCCCTCCCTCTTTCCTCCACCTCCCTCTCTTTCCTCACCCTCCCTCTTTCTCCCCTTCTTCCTACCCCCCCCTCCCCCTTCATCCCCTCTCTACCTTCCCTCCCCTGTCTCTGACTCCATCCCTCCCTTTTATTCTTTCCCCCTCTCTCTCTTTCTCCCCCCTCTCTCCTCCCTCTCTCCCGGCCGCCCAATGGGGAGACTGGCAGGCACGGTGTAGCGTGGATTGGCGGCGCTGGCGGTGCATTGTGAGTTGAAGGGCAGGATGGAGGGAGGGAGCGAGGCTGCAGCAGCAGCCGGCAGCGCAGCGCTTGTAGTCGGCACACAGAGGCGCTGACACCCGCTGCCAGGGACCAAAGCGCTTCCCCAGACCGTGAGGATCGCTGTCATGTGGCGCAAAGAGACAAACTGTGCAGCAAAGATCGTATAGCTCTGCTATAGGACCTTTGCTGTGCAATGACTGAAGACAGCGTGAGAATTCTATCATCAGCATGAGGGCGTGAGAATTGGTTGAAATGCGTGACTCTCACGCTCAAAGCGTGAGTTGGCCGCTCTCTGTACCTGCATGCTTACTTTCACAGACTGATGTACAAGGACCCCCAGATCCCGTTGTACTTCCCCTTTTCCCAACTTGACGCCATTTAGATAGTAATCTGCCTTCCTGTTTTTGCTACCAAAGTGGATAACCTTACATTTATCTGCATTAAACTTCATCTGCCATGCATCTGCCCATTCCCCCAACCTGTCCAAGTCACCCTGCATTTCATTCTCATAGTATCTTCCTCACAGTTCACACTGCCACCCAGCTTTGTGTCATCTGCAAATTTGCTAATATTACTTTGAATCCATTCATCCAAATCATTGATGTATAGTGTAAATAGCTGCGGTCCCAGCACCGAGCCTTGCGGTATCCCGCTAGTCACTGCCTGCCATTCTGAAAGGGACCCGTTAATCCCTACTCTTTGTTTCCTGTCTGCCAACCACTTCTCTCTCCATGTCAGCACTCTACCCCCAATACCATGTGCCCTAATTTTGCCCACCAATCTCCTATGTGGGACCTTATCAAATGCTTTCAGAAAGTCCAGGTACACTACATCCACTTGCTCTCCCTTGTCCATTTCATTTCATATTACAGTTTCATACTGTATCCTGAGCAGGGAATGGTGGATATTCATTTTTTCCCTAACATTTAAAATGTGGTGATTCTATTTAGGTATTTGTTAAATGCAAGTGATCTAAAGGTTTATGAAAGACTTGTGATGTTACGGCATATTTGGTTCTAAAACAGAATCCCCATGTAGCGCCTATGCATCCTTGTGTTAAACTGAGTTATTTTGTCAATCTAATGTCAAGAAAACTTAATTCAAATGCTTGTAGCTGTTGAAATCGATTCTTGATTCAGTACTGAGTCAATTCTTTGAACCTTCCGACACAGTGCTAGAAGCTCCGGGGCAGCTCCAAAGAATTTGTGTTTTTGATACAAACTCATTGCTTTATATAGGTATTAGACATTTCAGATACAGAGGATATGACAAACTAGTAACCAATCATCTGTCCTTCTGGTGATTTACAACAGCAGTCACATGATCCCCCCCCTTCTCTGGCCTCATTTTATAACCTTTGTTTCCCTGTGATTTAACTTTGTTTAGAATTATTTTATTTCAACACAGCAAAACCCCAGTAGGCTCAATTATCAAAGAACACTCCTCAAAATATAAGATACATATGTAATACAATGATCACACAAGTCATACAAACAAAACACACTTTCCATACCAAGATGAAAGATATTTCTATAAATCTAAACAGTCTAATGTTTACAACCCTACTTAGACACAATACATTTCATAAATGGTTTCACTACAATTTTACACAGTTTACAATACTATTACCTATGTCTTAAAACATTAATTATATGAGTTCGCCAAATTTCACAGCTTCGTAAGTTAAATTCAAAACCCACACACACCTCCCGACTCCAAGCATACATGGGTCGTAAATCTGTCAACAATTGATGATATGTGTTTTGTGCCAGGATACAGCTTCATTCTAATTTGCAGCACCTTTTCCTGCTATCTCTGGGAGATGGATTTCCGATCTCATCTGCAAGGCCTTTTACAAATATTACAGAACAAAGGATAAATTTACAACTTCAGACCATTACCTCAAAAGTACATCTGCTTCTTCGACTTTCTATAAACAGAAGGAAGGTCACAAATCCATCAATCTGATTATTTTCCTCTCCAAGCATCCATCCTTTATCTAAACCTCATTATAATTTAACATAGCCAAAGCTAACCACAGAGTCTATTATCTCTCAGCCTTGAATTCTGTCTCGAACTCAGCATAAACAGCCATAACTCTTCATTTTTATGCCACATTCAGAGCTCAAGAATGTGCCATAGAGAAAGAGCAGATGACCTCTGGCCTAAGAAGAGGCCCTATTCAGTAATCCATTCTTCAACACAAAATCATATCAAATACAATTTCCTCCAGCGGTATAATTGCCTCAAAGCAATAAACTAAGCTATTTAAGAAGGAACTGCAGATGCTGGAAAATCGAAGGTACACAAAAGAGCTGGAGAAACTCAGCGGGTGTAGCAGAATCTATGGAGCGAAGGAAATAGGCAACGTTTCGGGCCGAAACCCATCTTCAGGCCGTCTGAAGAAGGGTTTCGGCCCGAAACGTTGCCTATTTCCTTCACTTCATAGATGCTGCTGCACCCGCTGAGTTTCTCCAGCTTTTTTTGTGTACCTTCAATAAACTAAGCTATGCAGGTTCAGATTAACATTTCTATGTTTTGATTCATCTGTTCCCTCTGTGTGTTTCTTTGTACTTTATTTCTTTAGGAGACATGTGTTTCTGAAAACCTTAAGCTTTTCTCTTGCAAATTACGTAGCTTATATAAAAGTCACTATCCAAGCGGTTCTATTATATACTATTTCCTCACTTGTGTGCTTCCCCCTTTCAAATAGGTCAATAATATATTACAGCAAATAGAGGGGGTAAAAAGATTGTTAAATTCAGTTTGAAGCATAATGTCAGTGTAATTTCAGTGAATTCTTCATTGTTTAAAGCCCTTCCTTACAAAATAGCTTGTAGACTTTTCAATGCCATGGACTAAAACTAATTTTATACACGAAATCTTATATTCCTTTGGAAACATCCAAGTAATTGTGGTTCACCACGTTGCTGCAAATCTGGCTGATGTTTACCCATCAGTTGCAGAAGGCACCAATTTCTATTCCATTGATTAATTATAGCATGGCTGGCTCACTCTGGGACTGCTGCCCTGGAAACAAAGCCAAACATTTAACTTCTGCATTCAAGGTTACAAACATGTTTATCGTTTTACATATGCTGCATTGAACTTTTATTAATCACTGCAAAAATCCCAATCTAGATCAAAATGACTGTTGAAATGCAAGTTTGTAGGGGAGGGAGGAGAGGAATTCTGCCGATAGACCGACACCAATTGACAATGCTATAGTTCACATTGTTTAGCAGAGATGGGGAAAGTTGAAGATGAAGGGAGATGTATATTAGTCAAAACAACAACAATTGGTGGATTTTGTGTCATCTGTCAAACAACAGAAAACTGTGCTGTCCACTCTGGAAGAAACTATCATTTCAAAGAAGGGGGCAACAAAAAGAGATGATGATGAAGGTAGTCTGAAACCTAAAGAGATTCCAAGACAGAAAGGAATTGAAATCTCTGATATGGAGCCTGCCATTGAGACTTCAATTACCAAATGGAAGACTGGTGAAGAGCCTATGTTTACTATTGCCACAGCACACTATTTTACTGAGACATCGGGATCAAGATTTTTGGTAACTGTTGCCTTTGACTGTCACAATCTAAAGATAAAACGCATGACTTTCAGGCAGCACTTGCTTCAGTACGCTTAACACAGCTAAAACCACCGTTAAGTTTACCTGCAATTTGCTTGTACCCAGCCAGTGATCCTCCACTATGGTTTTTACTTTTGTTTGCTATTACAAATTGTTTTGTTCAATTATCCACAAAATTTAGGCTTTATCGTGCTGATCCTGATTTTCATTTCACCAGATAAACACTTCATCGACTACTGCGACTTTTTGCACAGATTGTTCACTTAAGATTCTTTTGCATATCCCTTCCTCCAAGCAAATTATTTGTAATGTGTGACTTTCCTAAGTACTAACCTATAATCTCATCCTCTTGCCTGTTTTCCTTACACTCCTCCTTTATTTTGCTTTTCCATACATCCTATTTATTCTCTTGCTCTCTTATTTCCAATCTGTATCTCTGAAACAATGTTTGTCTGTCTAATGTTGACCTAGTTATGTATGTCAGTTGGCTTTATATGTTGACTTTCTGTGTCTACACAGACAAAGCAGTCTGGTTCTGAAGTAACCGCAAAAAATGTAGACGTCTCCAATCTAATAGATTCGGCACGAAAACAAATGGATGGAAAGGAATGGGCTGCTGCTTCATCTTACAGCTGGGTTCAGGTGTTTTATATTCCTTTAAGAAATCTTCCACCCTTAACTGGTCTTGCCATTTTTGTTATTTCTACTACTCGCTATTTGTTGTGCTTTGTCTTTCTGGTATGTTTTCTACATTATAAAAAAAAACCATACTGGGCTCCATAGGACTCTCCTTTCCTGTGAGATTGGTGGTTTGCCTTTTAACATATTATTTTCCAGTCACACACTATCCTACTTTTACAGATTTCTGTAGATTTCATCGTGATGATTAGTCTCCTTTCTCCCTTACTCTTCGTTTCCTGGGCATGATATTCCAACTGAGAAATGATTTGACCATTTTTGATGATGAGTCAAGTGGTTGTATTTTAACAAACAAAAATGTTCCTTTTTTAAAAATTATCCTTGTTATCTCAAGTTTCTTTTAAAACATTTATTTACTTCCTGATGACTCTTAGACAAAGTTAAGGCATGAGAGTCTCCATCAAGTTTCCACAAGGAGCCTGAGCTGTGCCCATGGTCTTAAACTACTTATCCCTGATGGTCATTGATATTTAACCTGTGTACAGGTGCGACAAGGGATACAAAGGAACATCACCCCACCTTGTGCAAATAAAAATACTTTGAAGCACAAATCTCTGGCGGACAAGCTCTAGATTTATCCTAGAGTGTGATCTCTTCTATGCTCTTGCCTAATGTACTTTCCATGCCCAATCCAGAATGATGGCCGCTGTAACCTGAGAGTGAGCCTCTTCCACTTATTTTAGTTTGAACAGGGAAGGATCTGGCCTCTCCGTGCTGCTTTCTCACAGTTAAGCAACTGGTGATCAGGAATTAATGGCAAACCTGCGCTGAAGCCACTGACCCACGACGGATCATTTGTAACAACACTTTAATTTGGTCACACATCAAAAAAGCACATCCCATGTGCACACGTGTAAAAATAATGGTTTAGGCTCCTTGTAAATTTGCTATGTGCTCCCTATTGCCTTAACTGTGCAACGTGCAAGAATCTTTATGATTGGAGATGGGCTTCCTATGAATCCAAGGATGATGATGCTTGAATAAATACTTGGGAGTTCTCAGCCTGTATTTAATTACCCTGTTCCATGATGCTCCACCAGCAGGGGGAGCACAACTGGAGGAGACAGAACAATGGATACATCTGAGAGTAATTGTTCGTAGAAAATCCACAACATTGACACTGTGAAGCTTCATGACATAAATATGAATATTGTAATAGACGACGCCTGCTTGGTTATGCTATCTATCTTTCTTTACCAACTAAACTAATGCTCACCCATGATCAATATCACTTTGATTAAGCATGCGATTTATGAAAGTATTTGGGAGTGATGCATTAGTATATATGACCATGCTAAGTGTGACCAAACTGAGTGCGTGTGAACAACCCAAAGCCATCTGGATAATGTTAATTCACCCCCATGGGGGGGGGGGGGGGGACACATCTCTCTTGCACTGAGGATGCCCACCCTTTTATTGTTTGGCATGCATCCTTCCATAACCCTTTCAGTAGTACTAAACTAGATCAGTTCTAAACATGCCTAATACTCTATCTTTGCATCCTTGAAGCAACATAGACAGACCATAGGTGATCTTGAAGACCTAGCATGTCCCTTCCTTTATTATGCTCCTTAAGCCAGGCAGATCTCTTCATTTAGGGATGATGGACCATGCCATGAAGCTGCTTCAAGAACACCTTAAACTTAGATGGAAATATTCTATGCAAACCAGCAGTCTCTGGATGGAGCAGATCACCATGGATCAAGTCAAAGTTCTGCACTTACCATATCCAACTGGATATCGTAATGGATATGATAAAAATTAACAGCAACAAACAGTTCAGCCTTCAACACGATAGTCCCCACCAGACTGGCCGGGAAGCTACGGGAATTGGGGCTCAACACCTCCCTGTGTGCCTGGGTCCTGGACTTTTTCACCGCCAGGCCGCAGGTAGTCAAGATGAGAGGGAATACATCGAAGTCCCTCACCCTGAGCACAGGATCGCCCCAGGGTTGCGTCCTCAGCCCCCTATTGTACTCCCTGTACACACATGACTGTGTGGTTAGGTTCAGCTCCAACTCAATAATTAAGTTTGCTGATTACACTGTGGTGGTGGGCCTGATCTCAGACAATGATGAGAAGGCCTACCGGGAGGAGGTGGCTGATCTAGCACTCTGGTGCCAGGATAACAGCCTCCTCTTGAACATCAAAATAACGAAGGAGCTGATCATGGACGGCACATCATCCAAGGACGTACACTCCATTGAGGATAAATGGGGATCCTGTGGATAGGGTGAGCTGTTTTAAATATCTGGGAGTCCACATCTCTGAGGAAATGACATGGACATCACACGTCGCAGCACTCGTAAGTAAGGCAAGGCAGCGCCTTTACCACCTCAGGCAATTGAGGAAATTCAGAGTGTCTCCGAGGATCCTCCAGTGCTTCTATGCAGCGGCTGTGGAAAGCGTCTTGTCCGGTAATATTACCATCTGGTTTGGGAATTGCTCTGCCCAGGACAAGAAGGCTCTGCAGAGAGTAGTGCGTTCGACTGAACGCACTATGGGAACTTCACTCGCCCCCCTGCAAGAACTATACATCAGGAGGTGCAACTCCAGAGCCAATAAAATCATGGGAGACCCCTTCCACCCATGCAACGGACTGTTCCAGCTGCTACGGTCAGGCAAACGCCTCCGTTGCCATGCTGTGAGAACGGAGAGGTTGAGAAGGAGTTTCTTCCCAGAGGCCATTCAGACTGTAAATCCTATCTCACCAGGGACTAACTTTACTGAACGTTTTTCCTTCCAATATTTAATATGTAAAAGAATATGTGTGTGTTTATGAGTGTGTTTATAGTAGCAATGTTACAAAATTTTGAGATTTTAAAAATCAAGTCTGCAATGTATCCCATCAGATAAAGCATAAAAATAAGTTTAATTTGACACCTAATTTACTTTCAAATCTCAAGTATTTAAAAAGTTATGGCCATTTTCATACTCGGAAATTAGCATCTTGTTCCCTATTGATTTTCTATGGACATAACAAAAAAGCTGTGATTGTGGACAGTCAAAAGCACATAACTTTCTTAAAAATTAAGAGAACTGAATGAAATTTTCAGTTATTATAGATTGAAGCATTCTGAAAATCAATCTTACTTGGATGACCTGAAATTAAAGCATATAATTAGTTAGTTACCCAATTGGAGCTAATTTCAAACTTCAATTACTAGATCTAAACATCTATCTATTTCTTAATAAATGGTTAACATTTTTAAATAGCCTAAGTGTCCAAATAATATTCACAAATAATTCACAATAAAACATGATTTTTAAATCTCATTTACATTAATTTATAGGCCAAATGGAAGGAATTTAGTGTTCAATTGCAGTAAATTAAAGTCAATTTAAATCAGCTTTCTACTGGGTCCCTGTGAACGCGCTGGTTTAGAACGTTCACATTGCGCTAGATGCCCTCAAATGCCCAGAAAAATACTGCGGGATATAATGGGCCCAAAATGAGCTACTCGCAACTTTAAACTTTGTATAAAGGGATCTTAAGAAGCCCTTTTTAATGTAAAAATAACCAGCCTACCTTCTGTTGTCTGCTGTATGAGACCCTGCCGGTTGCTGGTGGTCGGGGGTTTAGAGGTTAATGTTTAACCTACTATAAAAATTATATAAAGCCTTTAAAACTAAAAATAGCTAAAGCGACAGAATATTCCAGCGATTTACCATTAATAATTAACTAGGCTGAACATCCTCGATTTGAACAGCCTACGGAAAATCGCGTTTTAAACCCTCCCCCCTCTAAACGGCGCCAAAACCGCCCACACGGGCTGGGACAGATTTTCAGCGACGCTTCAGGTAGGCTTTGCAACATACCTATTTATAGTTTGTTTGTTTGTCTTTTTTCACAAAGTCCGCGAGCATTGCCACTTTTCATTTTACTGCACATCTCGTGATATGTGACGAATAAACTTGACTTGACTTGACTTGACCCCCTTCCAATTTATTGTCAAAGATTGCAGAGCCATAAAATAAATGGAAAAGATAAATCTGAAACTTTTGTTGTCAATTTCATGCTTCCTGGTGAGGTCCCCACCATCATAGAGCTCGTTTTTCAGATTATTCAACTCATAAAGGCATAAGCCTTTAAAAATAATGGCTGAGCCACCTTATGACTTGCTGCATCTAGAAAAAACTTCAATTATACCATGGTCCAAAACCAGTATACTTGTCAACATGCTGTTAAATTGAATCTGAAATTTGATGTTACATGTTATGTGGCTGTTTTTTTTTTTTTTTTTTTTTTTATATTTTATTTTATTAGAAGTAAGCACAGTCATATGGCACCAAAGTGCCTAATATATATTTTCATAATACATTTTTATGTACAACTTTTTTTTTTTTTTTTTACATTGAAAAAAGATGAGAATAAGAAAAAGAAGTTAGATAGTAAAGGATAGAAAGATGTGAAATATATAGTGTGTGAAGAAAGAAAACGAGTAAATGAAGAAAGTTGAGAGAGAAAATAGTGAAAAGAAAAGGAGATCATTATTTATAATCTTGACCAACCCTCGTCCAGTCCTGAAACAGTTATTTTTTACAATTGTGTTGCACCATATGATTCCAAAAAAACGACGAATGGAGACCAACTCGTTATGAATTGGTCTGATTTATCCATTAGGAGGAATCGCATTTCCTCAAGATGAGCGGTGTCCAACATACTTGCAATCCACATTTTAAGCGTTGGTATTGATGTACCCTTCCAAAGTATTAATTTTTTTGCTATTATTAAACCATAATTAAGGAATAGATTTTGAGATGTGGCTGTTCTTACCAATAACAATGCATATTTTGGATTTCTGTCCCAGCATCGTGATGTGTGACCTCAATTTTTATTCATTTATGAACAAAAGTGTTGTTTAAGTGATATAGAGTGAGAATAACTATCACTGACATGGACAACCTTTGAGCAACTGAAGTAAAAAACACTCGTAAAATTAAAGGCCGTGGGAATCAGTAAAACTCTTTCACTAGCTGGAAATATGTCCAGTGTAGATCCTGGGACATGTCTCTGGAATTTTTTAGGGTAGTGTCCCTTGGCCCAAACAGACTAAGGCATTAGTAAATTTCCTTCCATGTCATGCTAGAAACAGGAATGTTTGCTTATGATTTCAGTTTTCAATTCCATTTGCAAGACTTCACATGGCCAAAGCAGCAGGACTCAGACAACATTCATGCTTGGCTGAATGAAGGCATAACGTTCACATACTACAAGTGCCAGAGCTAGTGACAGATCCATCAGCATCAACAGCCTTGGTTGAAGGAGGTGAAAGAGAAGTGAGAACTTGACAGTTGTCACTACTGACCAGAAACCTATCAGGATCAGCCATATTAATCCCATATCTGCATTAATCCCATACCTGCAAGATCAGTTCAGAGACTGAGTGCCCTGCCCTATAGTGAGTGACTTCCCTCTGACTCTCAACCCTTTTCCACTGCATACAGGGCACAATCCAGAAGTAGGAGTGTAGTTCCAACAGCAATCAAGAAGCTTTGGACAATTCTGGACAAAGCAGGTCATTTGTCTGGCATTCCTTCCCATCGCTCTCCACAATCACTCTTAGCATCACCAGCAAATTACAGGTGCAATGCTAACCTTCCGCAAGCTGCACTGAGTGCATGTCCTTTCACCATCTGCACTGCAGCGGGCCACAACGCAGTTCCCCTCATCACCTTGAGGACCATTTAGATGGGACCATTAATGGCCATAACTATGACGATAGTTATTAATCAGATTGAATTGATAGTGCTCAGTGGTACTGAGTGCACCTGTTACAAGGGCATCGGTAATATGAGGACATCCAAAGGCAAAAACTTGGAGAGGCTGAATATCTGAAATGAGCACAGAAAATGCCAGTATACCCAACTGGTCAGGTAGCATTTATGAGGGGTAAAAACAGAACCACTGTTTTGGATTACTGGCCTTTCCATGGAGTGAGTCCAACAGCAGATTATCAGAAGGTGGTTGTATGCAAGGTGCACATGGGAAAAGTCATTACACTTGCGGAATTACATATCACAATGTGTGTAATGAGCATATCTGTCCATTTGATTTAATTGCTCCTATTACCAAAATATGTATTCTTATGCTGTGGCTAGGAAATTCTTCTTTGAAGTTCACTTTCAAGAAGAGATGTCCCAGTACGCCTTTTATTTTGTATCTGAGCTGATAACCTATTCTATGACGGCAAACATTTTGCATCCACCAAATCAGCTGATGGTTTGAAAACTCTCGGTGACTAGATAATGTTTGAGAGGAAGGAATGTACATAAAAATGAGTGGCAGGGTCATGAAAGATGGAGAAAAATGATTGACTAAGGAAGAAAAACTGCCTGAACATTTTTGTAATTATAGAAGACTTTACTTTGTATACATTCTGTGCCAAAGGCATGCCATGGATCAATGTATTACATCAATCTGTGCCTTGCATATGGAATATCTTACCCAGCTTTTGACTTTAGATTTCATCATACTTCCACAGACTGAGCATTTAGACACAATAAAAACTGAATTTTATAAGTGTACTTTTTCCATATTTAGATTGTAAAACGTACAGTTCAATTAAAGAGGGAGTTGGCTGATAGCTCCTAACACAACGTGTCACCATAGTAGCTATTCAGTTTTTTTCTTACACTTTCTCACAAGAGTTTTTTTATCTCTCCAGAAACCTGATCTGAATTTGGACGAGAGTCCCAAAATGGTGCAACATGAAGTCCACAAGCAGGAGAAGAGCATGAAGATAATTCAGGAAACAATGGTGATGGAAACGAAGCATGGGATGAATGTGCATGCAAGCGAGGATGCTTCTGCTCTGTGCGCTAAGCTGGCAGGAGATGGGAGGGAAACTTTAACAGAGGCGAGCAAAGCTCACTCATCTGGTGATGCAAGGGGTCTAAGTTGCATGGCGACCGTGGAGATCAAAGAGGACAATGAGGCAGCGAGTGCCAAGGAGGATCAACCAGGAGATGAAATTGTAGAAGGGCCACCTGCTGCTCAAGGGTGGGTGGATCAGCCTGAAATGGCAGGCAAACCTGCAGAAAAATCTGAAACGCAACCTCAGTTTGAGGTAACTGGTTCCCCTCACCTCCTTACCAACGTTCATAACCATCCCCATTAATCCATTTGTTTCCACAGACACCACTATCAACATCTGCACTGTTTATTATTTTACAAGCAAACACCTTCAAATGCTTTGCAAGTAGTGCCTGTGTTGTGTAATTGCTGTTGAGTTATAAGATTTGTATCACCCGTTACGCACACCTGATACTTTGTTCCTGTCATCAGGTTGTTTCAAATTTAGAAACATTGGGGGTAACTTGAATCCAACATGGCTGGTAGGAAACTGATGTCAGCTCAACTTTAGTTTCCTTCAACATCAAAATCAAATAACAATATCAAACAGTTAAGAATAAGGGGTAGGCTATTTAGGACTGAGATGAGGAAAAACCTTTTCACCCAGAGAGTTGTGAATCTGTGGAATTCTCTGCCACAGAAGGCAGTGGAGGCCAATTCATTGGATGTTTTCAAGAGAGTTGGGTATAGCTCTTAGAGCTAACGGAATCAAGGGTTATGGGGAGAAAGCAGGATGGGGTTCTGATTTTGGATGATCAGCCATGATCGTATTGAATGGCGGTGCTGGCTCGAAGGGCCGAATGGCCTACTCCTGCACTTATTTTCTATGTTTCTAAAATTACACAGGCAGCTGACATTTTCCTCCATGAGCAGATAAAATGCCTCATTTGTCATCATGGCCGGATTTACATATAAGCTAGACAAGCTTAAGTTTAGGGCCTCGAGATCTAGGGGAGCCTACTCAACTCGCTGCCTTACCGAACCCGTCGAACCTCGCCCTCCAGCAGCCCGCAACCGTCGCCTTACCTGCAGCCTGGACTCAGCACCGGGCCTGAAGTTTCCACGCTGCAGATTCCCACTCCCCTGGGTTTGACTGTGCTGGGTCCTAGTGCTAGCCCCCCCCCCCCCCCCCCCAACCCTGGTAATCTCAGTGGCTGTTGCACTGGGTCTTCCCCCATCCCCCTGTGATTCTAGCTCTTCCCCACCCACACTACAGTCTTCATACCCCCCTACCCCCTAACCACCCACCAGGGACTGGCGGGATGGGGGGAGGGGGGGGGGTGAGCTCACAAGTGAAATTGCTTAGGGCCTCTCTTCATCTAAATCCCGCTCTGTTTGGCATGCCATCTTATCAACATTAATTTTGAAACAATGTGCAGTAAGCTGCAGCTTGATGTATGGTTTCTGCACACCTGCAATGCTCTGGCTTTGTCTTACGCTGACACTGTGATGCATTCTGTTTCTGATTTCATTTTGCTATCGTCAGATTATTGCAAATGACTGATAACCTCCTGTGGTCATCTGACACTTAAACTTCATTCCTGAATTGATGAATTCTAATTAGACCCAAGAAATTTCGGGTGTTTGACAATGAAAACTTTTGAGTTTTTATTTATATATGTTGAATAAAGTTTGACTATAATTTATCTTGGTATTAGAACATATCTCAAAGTAGTTAAACTTTGTCATCTGATTTATACACAGTATTTTTCATCTCTTTTTGGGACAGTTTTGATGATTATAATTTTATATTTTTTAATTTTATATATCTTGAACAACTTGTTTGGATCAGGGAAGCAAATAGCAATCCATAATTGAGTATTAATAACAACTAGCATAGGCCTTGGGAACCTCAGTGCCAGGCTATGGGAAAGATGTGCCGCTGAAAGTAGATAATCTGCACTTTGTGCCAGAAAAAAAACGAATCTAAAATGTGTTTTATATAAAATTGCAGATTCCTGTCCTTAACCATCATTGGCAGAATATTTTCAAAGTGCAAATAGAGGCTTCTTTCCCCCTTAGTGTTCTTGGTCACTTGAGGAATACTGGACATACTTTGGTACGAATAGCACTTGATGTTCTCTCACAAGTTCTGTTTCCTTTATGCTGTGTGCATTTGCCACATTTACTGTGAATTAGCACAGATATAACTGGAGTCCTCGCAGTGTTAGTGAGAGAAGGCCCCCAACTGGTCACTGTATGGAATAGCAAGGTGACAATTTATTTCCCTGCCCCAATGAGCACTACTTCAAATTCATACCAAGCAATGCAAGGTAGTAGGGCAATACAGAGACTTGCTTTTTAATGCTATATACATGCAGCAAAAGGTTTCCATTAATTCCTAATCATAAATAGCTAGGTATATCTGGATTATTTAACTTTTTCCTTAAACCAGACAAGTTTATGCTAACACACTAATATTTAGGAATGTAATGGACCAGGTTTAAGTGTCGTCTATTTTGGACTCATTCTCCCAAAGAGGAAGAATATCATCATGTGCAATAAGTCCCAAACTGATATGACATGCCTCGTGGTGTAGCTTGGTAATGGCGAGCCTGAAAAATGTATAACTATTATTGTCCTTTTGTACATAGCCTCCTGTTGTTAAAACGGAATCAGTTAGCTTTGACAGCATGAGTAAAGAGGACGGAAAAGAAGTTTGCACCAAGGATGTACCGGTGGTTCACACTGAGACTAAAACAATCACCTATGAATCAGCAAAGGTAACAGTTTTGATGAGTCTCTGTGAAGTTCATCATACACTTTATAGGCAATAATCAGAAATGTTAAAATGTTGCTCATGGTTACCCTAGCATTTACTGGTGCAACTATATTGTTGTTTGATTTAAACCCAATGCATACACTGAAATTTGAAAATACATCAGTGATTTAGAAGATGTTTTAGTTATGATTCAAACTGTATAGCCTGGAGCATACAAGAACAACAGTGATATATATATAAATGAAATGTGATACTGGTGCTGTATGGTTCAAAATACTTTTTGACCGGTGCTTCAAGGCTAGAAGGCTGGACATACTAGAGGATTAGATTGGAGGTTTGAGATGTAAAGTTTGAAGAGCTGCAGTGTGACTAGCACATGGATTACAGACACCATGAGCCTTTCGCTGTAGAAAGTTGCACACTGAGTGGATTTGTGCCAATAAATTGGTTGTGGAGCCACTAGAGTATGAGTAGATTAGTTCAAAAAACTTAAGCATGGGCTAAGGAGCTCGTTGGAGGATGCTGAGAGAAGCCAGCAAAACTAGGATAGCACTGAAACAAATTTAAATTGTTTTTATTAATAGGTAAAATAAATACATTTACATCGGGTTGTAAGAGTAGGCAGCAGAGAATAGTAGATTTTATTACTAAGTGGTAGATCAGTGGCTGAAAGGCATGCAAATGTGCTTTGTGTGTTTGCATGCTGGATGACTATCAATGATATACACTTGTCAACGTGCATAAAACAGTATCCATTCTAAGACTTTAAATAATGTAAAAATGTCATCCTAACATTGATATTTGGATAGCTGAATCCTTTTAGCCATTTGAAAAATTTAGAAAAGACAATTCCTTTGCAAGCTTAACTATAATTTATATTGAAATAAGGTGCATGTTACTCATAAGCAATCCATGGCCGGCAACAACAGCTCTTTATTTCCATTAATTATAATAACTATATACTTCTAGATGTTGTAATGAAAGACCTTTGTCCAAAATCCAGAAGTGATTTACTCAGAAATTTTCAACAGAAATATAGCACTTTGCTTGTCACAACTTCTGGACCAAAGTCGCTGCCTCAAAAAGGCAGCCAGCACCATTAGAGACCCACACCACCCTGACCACACACTTATTTCACCCCTGCCATCAGGAGGAAGGTACAGGAGCCTGAAAACTGTAACGTCCAGGTTCAGGAATAGCTTCTTGCCTACAGTCATTTGGCTTTTAAACACTACAACCTCAAATAACCTCTGAACTATATATTGTTGTTATTATTGTTTGTTTTTTTGTGTGTACATATGTGTGTGATCTCTCACTCTCTCTCTCTACATATATATGTGTGTGGGTGTGTGTGTGTGTATATTTGTGAGTATATACATACACTGAACATTTTGTTTCTCTCTTGTTTATTATATTTTATACAGTGTACTATGTTTACATATTCTGTTGTGCTGCTGCAAGTAAGAATTTCATTGTTCTATCTGGGACACATGACAATAGAACACTCTTGACTCTTGTTCATTGTGGTTCTGGTGAACTTCAAGAAAAAGCCTGAATATCTTCTTTTTCTTTGTTAGTTGGACGCAAATGCTGAAAGTGACCCAGGTGTTCTAATGAGTGCTCAGACGATCACCTCAGAAACTTCAAGTACCACAACCACTACACACATCACCAAGGTAATTTTCAAATCTGATGTCGATTTTAAGCCAGTTGCCTGGATACAAAATAGATTCAATTGCTAGACTGTTTAACCTTAAATGATCTTTGCTTAATTCTCATTGATCTGCTGACTAGGTTTATTTTTTAGAAACTTCCTCCTTTTTTCTTAATTACAGTATTTTAGGGGATTTAAATAGTAAGTAAAAAGAGGCAGATAATATATTCCTGGTCAGGGAATCAAAAATGTTGTTGCTATGATTGACCCGATCACAAGGCACACTAGTGATCTCCCATTACCAACATGAATGATCCATTGATAATCTTCAGAATATTAAAACAGAAGTGCTTTACCAGGAAAGATTCTCTGCAGCTTGGAATTATAGCAAGTAGTATCACAATACTGAGAAATTAGAATTTAAATAAGCAACATATCAGTAACATGTGCACTAGTTTATCAGTTGTTGCATGCCCACAGTATGGACCAAGGCCGTGTTATAAAAGCTTGAGGCATGGTGCCTTCAGTTGGTGAGTGTATCAAAATGTTTTCAATTGTTTGTTGCACCCAGAAGGTGTAATTTATGAACTATGAATTCCTTTGGGAGCTTCACTAAAAAAGGAAGAATTGAAGGGCAGTTTACAGGTAGCAATATCAGGTCATTCAAAGTTTCAGAGAGTTATACAGGGGTGGAACAGGCCCTACAGCCCAACTCATTCATGCTGACCAAGATACCTACCTATACTAATCCCAATTGCTTCCATTTGCTATCTATCGACCTATCCAAATGTTGTAAATGTAACTGCCTCTGCCATCCCTTCTGGGAGCTCTTTCCACATGCCCACCAGTCTCCATGTGGAAAAACCTGCCTCTCAGATCCCTTTTAAATCTTTCCACACTTAACTAAAATCTATGTCCCCTTATTTTACTCTCCTAACATGGGAAAAAGACTGTGACTGTCTACCTTATCTTTGACCCTCATAATTTTATAAACCTCAAAAAGGTCACCCCTTGGTCTCCTTTGCTCCAGAGAAAACAATCCAGCCTCTCCCATCCTAACAACTCAAGCTCTTTCATCCAGTCAACATTACTGTAAAACCTCCTGCATCCTCCAACTTAATTTGAACCTTCCTATAGTTTGGCAATCAGGACTGCACCAATTGCTCCAAATTCTTTTTCACCAATGAATTGTGCAATTGTAACATAACGTTCCAACTCCTCCACTCAATGATGATCAGCTGATGAAGCCAAATATGCCTTCCTCAACATTCTCAGGGAGTGATGTCCTTGTATGCCAAGGTCTTGCTGTTTAATCTGCTGCATTGCTGTTACAGAATAATGAAAGGCATTGGTAGAGTGGATGTGGAAAGCATTTTTGAACTGGTGGGAGAGTCTAGGACCAGAGGCTCAGAATTAAAGGGCGCTCTTTTAGAAAGGAGGTGAGGAGGAACTTCTTTAGTCAGAGGGTAGTTTATCTGTGGAATTCATTGCCACATGGAAGCCAAGTCAGTGGATATTTTTAAGGCAGAGATAGACAAATTCTTGATTAGAACGGGTGCCAAGGGTTATGGGGAGAAGGCAGGAAAATGGGATTAGGAGGCAGAGATCAGCCATGATTGAATGGCGGAGTAGACTTGTTGGGCCAAATGGCCTAATTCTACTCCTATAACTTGTGAATATCACTTGCCCGACCATGATGTTCACTGTCTATGTCTTGGCCTCTTTTAACTTCCCAGAATGCATCACTTCCCACTTGTTCAAGTTAAATTTCATATTTTCTCCACCACTTGCTGACCTGCTGCTCTGGTTCCTACACCATGCAATACTAATCCTCCCAAATAACACTCGCAACTCTCCATGTAAAGATATTGCTTCCACTCCAATTCGGGTGCAGTCCATCCCTCTTGTACAAGTTCCACCTGTTCTTGAAGTGAGCACAATAATGAATATATATGCACAGTTCATTAGCCATCTCTTGAACAGCATGGTCTTTCTATTACTTGCCTCACTAGCTCATTGCAGGGTAGTAATCGTGAAATTACAAACCTGGAGGTCTTGTGTTAACATAGAAACATAGAAAATAGGTGCAGGAGTAGGCCATTCGGCCCTTCGAGCCTGCACCGCCATTCAATATGATCATGGCTGATCATCCAACTCAGTATCCTGTTTGTTTAAATTACTCTGCAAATTCTATTTGCAGGACTTCAACTTCCTTCCTGCCTATAGCATTAACACCGATATGGACCATGACCTCTCTGGCTGCTCACCCCTCTCAGAATGTCCTGTGGCCAGAGACATCCATGACCCTTTCATGAGCGAGGCAACACACCATCCTGGAATCATGTCTGCACCCCTGACTATAGATTCCCCCTCAATATTGCTGACCTAAACGTAGACCTATCCTGCTGTTCAGCCAAGCCCGAGATGGTGCTGGTGTTCTAGCTCATGATATTGTTTGCCCGCGAGAGGGCATTCCCCCATCCCTCACTACCCCAGCAGTATCCAGTATTGTTAAACTTGTATGAGAGGGAGATAGCAACAGGTGACTCCGGCACCACCAGCTTGCATATGCTGGCAGTCACCCATCTTTCTGGCTGAACCTTTAGTGTAGCCACTTCCCTGAAACTAGAGTCTATACCCCTCTCAGCCTCCTAAATGGTCTTCAGTGTGCAAATATATAGTTAAAAAGATAAATGTCCTGGACTTAATGAGAAATAAATCTTAAAAACCTTGCCATGATTCAGCACACCCTCTTCACCAAAGCCCAACATTCACCAGAACCACTCTGGGACCTTTTAGCAGCACTTTCACATCACCGCAGCCTCTTCAGACTTGAGAGATACAGTGCAGAAATAGGCCCTTCGGCCCACCGAGTAAGCCATCGACCAGCGATCACCCCGTACACTAGCACTATCCAGCTCGCTAGGGACAAATTACAATTTACAGAAGTCAATTAACCTACAAACCTACACGTCTTTGGAAATGTGTGAGGAAACCGAAGCACTGGGAGAAAATTCACGTGGTCACAGAGATAATGTACAAGCTCCATTCACAAAGCACTCGCAGTCAGGATCGAAACCGGATCTCGGGCCCTGTAAGGCAAAAACTGTACTGCTGCACCATTGTGCAGACCTAATAGGATGGAGAATGACTTAAAAAATTGCTAACATCAACTGCATAAATGTGCTAAACGAAGAAAAAGTGGTGAAGGTGGAATATTAACAGAGTGGGTAAATCCAAAATGAGAACAGTTTATATAACATATAACATATAACAATTACAGCACGGAAACAGGCCATCTCGGCCCTACAAGTCCGTGCCGAACAAATGTTTTTTCCCCTTAGTCCCACCTGCCTGCACTCATACCATAACCCTCCATTCCCTTCTCATCCATATGCCTATCCAATTTATTTTTAAATTATACCAATGAACCTGCCTCCACCACTTCCACTGGAAGCTCATTCCACACCGCTACCACTCTCTGAGTAAAGAAGTTCCCCCTCATATTACCCCTAAACTTCTGTCCCTTAATTCTGAAGTCATGTCCTCTTGTTTGAATCTTCCCTATTCTCAAAGGGAAAAGCTTGTCCACATCAACTCTGTCTATCCCTCTCATCATTTTAAAGACCTCTATCAGGTCCCCCCTTAACCTTCTGCGCTCCAGAGAATAAAGACCTAACTTATTCAACCTATCTCTGTAACTTAGTTGTTGAAACCCAGGCAACATTCTAGTAAATCTCCTCTGTACTCTCTCTATTTTGTTGACATCCTTCCTATAATTGGGCGACCAAAATTGTACACCATACTCCAGATTTGGTCTCACCAATGCCTTGTACAATTTTAACATTACATCCCAGCTTCTATAATCCATGCTCTGATTTATAAAGGCTAGCATACCAAAAGCTTTCTTTACCACCCTATCTATATGAGATTCCACCTTCAAGGAACTATGCACGGTTATACCCAGATCCCTCTGTTCAACTGTATTCTTCAATTCCCTACCATTTACCATGTACGTCCTATTTTGATTTGTTCTGCCAAGGTGTAGCACCTCACATTTATCAGCATTAAACTCCATCTGCCATCTTTCAGCCCATTTTTCCAAATGGCCTAAATCACTCTGTAGACTTTGGAAATCCTCTTCATTATCCACAACACCCCCTATCTTGGTATCATCAGCATACTTACTAATCCAATTTACCACACCTTCATCCAGATCATTGATGTACATGACAAACAACAAAGGACCCAACACAGATCCCTGAGGCACCCCCCTAGTCACCTGCCTCCAACCCGATAAACAGCCATCCACCATTACCCTCTGGCTTCTCCCATTCAGCCACTGTTGAATCCATCTTGCTATTCCTGCATTTATACCCAACAGTTGAACCTTCTTAACCAACCTTCCATGAGGAACCTTGTCAAAGGCCTTACTAAAGTCCATATAGACAACATCCACTGCTTTACCCTCGTCAATTTCCCTAGTAACCTCTTCAAAAAATTCAAGAAGATTAGTCAAACATGACCTTCCAGGCACAAATCCATGTTGACTGTTCCTAATCAGACCCTGTTTATCTAGATGCTTATATATATTATCTCTAAGTATCTTTTCCATTAATTTGCCCACCACTGAAGTCAAACTAACAGGTCTATAATTGCTAGGTTTACTCTTAGAACCCTTTTTAAACAATGGAACAACATGCGCAGTACGCCAATCCTCGGGGACTATTCCCGTTTCTAATGACATTTGAAATATTTCTGTCATAGCCCTGGCTATTTCTACACTAACTTCCCTCAATGTCCTAGGGAATATCCTGTCAGGACCTGGAGACTTATCCACTTTTATATTTTTCAAAAGTGTCAGTACTTCTTTTACTTTGAACCTCATAGTATCCATAGCTAATCTACTAGTTTCCCTTACCTCACATAATTCAATATCCTTCTCCTTGGTGAATACCGAAGAAAAAAAATTGTTCAATATCTCCCCCATCTCTTTTGGCTCTGCAGATAGCTGTCCACTCTGTCTCTCCAATGGACCAATTTTATCCCTCGTTATCCTTTTGCTATTAATATAGCTGTAGAAACCCTTTGGATTGACTTTCACCTTACTTGCCAAAGCAACCTCATATCTTCTTTTAGCTTTTCTAATTTCTTTCTTAAGATTCTTTTTACATTCCTTATACTCCTCAAGCACCTAATTTACTTCATGCTGCCTATAATTATTGTAGATCTCCCTCTTTTTCCGAACAAGATGTCCAATTTCCCTTGAAAACCAGGGCTCTTTCCAATTTTTACTGTTTCCTTTCAACCGAACAGGAACATAAAGATTCTGTACTCTTAAAATTTCCCATTTAAATGTCCTCCATTTCTCTTCTACATCTTTCCCATAAAACAAAATGTCCCAGTTCACTCCTTTTAAATCATCTCGCATCGCATCAAAGTTAGCCTTTATCCAATCAAAAATCTCAACCCTAGGTCTAGTTCTGACCCTCTCCATAATTATATTGAAACTAATGGTATTGTGATCACTGGACCCGAAGTGCTCCCCAACGCATACCTCCGCCACCTGTCCCATCTCATTTCCTAACAGGAGGTCCAGCACTGCCCCTCCTCTAGTAGGTACCTCTATGTATTGCTGCAAAAAACTATCCTGCACACATTTTACAAACTCCAACCCATCCAACCCATTTACAGAATGTGTTTCCCAGTCTATGTGTGGAAAGTTAAAATCTCCCACAATCACTACCTTGTGCTTACTACTAATATCTGCTATCTCCTTACATATTTGCTCTTCCAATTCTCGTTCCCCGTTTGGCGGTCTATAATACACCCCTATAAGAGTTGCTACACCTTTCCCACTTCTCAATTCCACCCAAATAGCCTCCCTAGATGAGCCCTCCAATCTATCCTGCCAAAGCACTGCTGTAATATCTTCCCTGACTAGCAATGCAACACCTCCACCTCTTGCCCCTCCAATTCTATCACACCTGAAGCAGCAAAATCCTGGAATATTTAGTTTCCAATCACAGCCCTCCTGCAACCACGTTTCACTGATCGCCACAACATCATACTTATAGATTAGAAAATGTGAATCACGCAGATACAGGGATTTTTGAAAAGTTGAGAAGTGTGAGCGGAGAGGACTGACAAAAAGGCAAATGAAATTTTTGGTTTTACTTTTCAGTTAGAAGTTGTGAACAATTTGTACAGTATATTATTTGTATACATGCAGTATTGTGTGTTCTTTTAAACACTCGAATCATAGAATAATACAGCCATGGATCCTATGACTTTGCCTAAAAACTACTGGGTAGTTGACTTGCTCAACCATTGTGATTGAGAGTTTATCTAAACTTGAAGCAACTAACTATATTCGTATTCCTGTTTAAAGACTGTGAAAGGAGGTGTTTCTGAAACGCGCATTGAGAAGCGAATTGTTATTACTGGAGATGCTGACATTGACCATGATCAGGTATGTTACCTATGAATGTATTCAAACTCTTTTGATGTAAAATAGCTTTAAAGCACAATATATTTAAAGCACAAATCTGGTGTTTGGAAACACTGCTCGCCAAAGGAAGATTAAAATTTTATGTTATAAAATATGGCAAACTGCATTTCAAGTTGAAGGAGCTGTAAGTCATTTAATAGGATAAAGATTCAATTTTCAATCAATTCACGTATTTGAACTTTAGTTCGGTGGGTTGAGGACAAGAGCATCTTCACTAAAGTAATATTACTTTGAGAACAAGGTTCTGTCACATTGGCCATAAGACTCTCTTGGTGAACCACAGCCAGCACAGAAGATGGTGAAACCAATTGAAAAATCCACTGCCCACTGAAAGAATATACACGCCCTCAAGACGAATGAGATCAAATTTAAAGTATATGAATTTAGCATACAAATATATGACATACTGCTCCTTCCTGTAAAAATCTTACGGTTTTCTTTAAATCATTTCCATCAGTGAAATAATTGAGAAAAAAAGTCATAATTCTCCATCCTGCTTCTGATCATGCATGTCCCACCTACTGTTTTTACACCTCGGGGGCTTTCTTTGGGTTAGGCCCTGGCTCAGGCAATTAAAGAAGCCAAAGAGCAACACCCTGATATGTCTGTGACCAAAGTAGTGGTACACAAAGAGACGGAGATCACACCAGAGGACGGGGATGATTGATCGCAGGTAAGAACATACAGCATCTGCCTGCTGTGCAGTATTGCAGCATTCTCTGCGTAGCTCTGATTTTAATTTGCAGCTTTTAACTCTATAACCCATGTGCAAGTGCTTTGGATTGGTCTACTACCACATTTGGTTAATGAGATATAATGCTTACTTATTTAACTGATCTGGTTTAAGATGTTGAAAATATATTGAAAATAAACAAATGTGTGTTGCACATATAGACCAAATCTGAACTGGTGCTAAATTGGCACCCAATCTGTCGATGTCCTCTCTTTTTCATAGAATTACTGATGGCGATCAAGATTTGTTTTGACAGGATGTATCTTCAAGGTGTTTGGGATGTGATACCATGTATGATTAATCTGGATGAAAGAAAAAAAAAGGTTTTGCTTTATACTAGGATCCATGGGTTAAAGAGTGATTTGCGTGGCTGCTTTTGGTTATTTGAAGAAATAGTTATTCGCACCCCTGTGATTTCACTAGTGTGTGTCTCTTCCTACTGTGCTTTTGCATGCATTAAATCATCTCATATTTATGCCATAACCATTTCATTTTATTGACTGGAAATAAACCATATTAATCTACTGTTCCATGACTGTACTTATCCTTGGGCAAAATGCTCTAACATCAGTAATTAAAATCGAGCATTTTTTAAGTTAAAAATAAATCAAGGTATAGGGTTTAGTTAAATTAGAAAATATTAACAAGCTTGAAAAAAATACTGGCTTGTTGAAAGTTGTATTAATTTAATGGTAGTCTGAAGAAGGGTCTCGACCTGAAACGCCACCTGTTCCTTCGCTCCATAGGTGCTGCCTCACACGCTGAGTTTCTCCAGCATTTTTGTCTACTATTAATTTAATGGTGGTTATTTTTACTTGAATTAACTCAATTCAAGTTTTGTACAGGTGCACAACCTTTTATCCGAAAGCCTTGGGACCAGACACTTTTCGTAATTCAGAATATTTCGGCTTTCGGAATGGAAGATTTTTAGCATAGATTTTAACGGCTGGCTCAGTGGCAGAGTGCTCGTTTCATATCCGCAAGGTCGCGAGTTTGCGCCTCGATCCCGGCAGTTACTCGATCGCGAGTTTGAGTCTTCAATGTAGTTTTTTCTTGCAGAATAGGAGAGAATAGGGAGGGTTAGGCTGGGATCATTCTCTGCGAGATAATCTTAGTGCGGGAGACAAGTATAGGAGAGGTGTACTGACTGTGTGGGCAGAACTTTGGAAGGGATTGCCCACCATTCTCAAAAGCCGCTGTGTCTCCCTGTCCCTCCAACTCCAGAGGAATCCGCTGCCCGATGGGCCGCTACGGCGACAAGTGGCAGTTCGCCCACAGCCCGAGCTGCGCCCCCTCATCCGCAACCCGGGTTCCTCTGGAGTTGGAGCGGGGCTGGGCTAGAGTTGTTGCTGGCTGTGAGTCTCTGGGATCTCTGTGCTTGCAGTGGGCCTGGGGGTCGGTGTCCCGATGAGGGGACGCAGCTCGGGCTGTGGGCGAACTGCCTACTTGTCGCTGTAGTGGCGCATCGGGGAGCGGCTTTTGGTGGTCCTGGCGTCTCTCAGCTCCTGTCCAGGGGGGTGGCCGGAGACGTCAGGACCAACAGGAACCGGCTCCCCGATGGGCCGCTACAGCGACAAGTGGCAGTTCGCCCACAGCCCGAGCTGCGCCCCCTCATCCACAACCCGGGTTCCTCTGGAGTTGGAGCGGGGCTGGGCTAGAGTTGCTGCTGGCTGTGAGTCTCTGGGATCTCCGTGCTTGCAGTCGGTGTCCCGTTGGTCCTGACGTCTCCGGTCACCCCTCTGGACTGGAGCTGAGACTGGGAACTGTACCGCCCTTGCCCCCTCCCTCTGCAACTGCAAACAACCCCACAGTTCCCAGTCTCAGCTCCTGTACAGGGGGTGACCGGAGACGTCACAGCCCGAGCTGCGCCCCCTCATCCGCAACCTCAAGACCAAGACGCACCTTGCACACCATCAGCTTTGGTCCCTACGGGGAGCGTGTTCCTCTGGAATTGGAACGGGGCTGGGCTGCTGCTGGCTGTGGGTCTCTGGGATCTCCGTGCTTGCAGTGGGCCTGGGGGCCGGTGTCCCGTTGGTCCTGACGTCTCCGGTGACTGGCACTAGCTCCGACGTGAAGACAGTGCAAAACCCCCGCGCTGGTGCAATGGGCGGGGAGCTGGAGAGGGGAGGGAAGGTGTCACACACATGGCCGGGAAACAGAGGGGTGTAGGTGGGGTGAAACTGAAGGGAGCGACAATTTGCTGCTGCCTGCCCCCTGAGTTAAAAAGTTCTCATGCACCGTGTACCGTGGGAACTTTTTAACTCAGCGGGCAGGCAGCAGAAGATTGTCAATTATTAACCCTCCCCCCGCGCAATATACCCTCACCTTCTCTTTTATGAATGGGGATTTAGTTCCCCTTTCTTCGAGGACCGACCGGAGGTTCCGCTGTCACCTCTGCGGGCCGCCCTCGGTGAACGTTTTCAAGGACCTTTCTTCAAGGACTGAAAAAATGTCGCTATTCGGAGGTTTTCGTTATTTGGAACTTCGGATAAAAGGTTGTGCACCTGTACTGGGAAATTTTATACTAAAAACCCAGAAAAAACAAAAATAGAATGTTGACGTTTTGGCATCAGGAATTTTGATTAAAAATCACATTTCCTTTGAATTACTGATTTGTCATCCGAATGAAATGGGAGGTTTAGAATGAGTTGATATTGGTCTTTTTTTCTGAAAGGGTTCTTGCAGTTCACTTGATCTTGATCAGCCAAATCACTTGCACATTAATTATTTGAGAGCTCAAATAATTAATCTGCTGTGCAATCCTATCTAGAAAACCCACGTTTTATCAGTTAACATTGTGGGATTAGTACCTTGGCCTTTGATTGTGGTGCTTCTGAAATCATCACTGACCTTTACAGTTAAATTCTGTTAAATTCTTCAGGTAATTTGGAGGATTGGATGCATAATGGCCAACAATGCATGAACATTCACAACTAAGTGCACTGTTGTGGCATATTATTAGCCAATAACTATAGCATTTCCTGAAAGAAAAATCCGGAAAGTTTGTGTGAAACTGACATTTTTTAAACTCTTTAAAACCACGTCAAGTTTCAATGTACTGTTCGCCTAAAAGCTCATCACACCGTCACGTCACATGTTGGATTGTATTCTTCTGATCCAATAATATACAATATTATCATTGCACAAATATGTAACTGTGTCTTATTTAAAATGTAAATTGCAACCTTTTGCCTTATTTTTTAATTTTAGTCCAAACTAAGCTTTTTGTTTGAATTATGTGGCTGCCTAACAATTGAACGCTGCAGTTTGCTGCTGTGGACTTTCCCTGAAGTTTGCATTTTTTTGTTTCTCTCTAAAATGAGATGCGTCAGCCGCAAGCTCAGACTAGTCTTGTCTTTGCATCGTGTTCTGTTATATGAAACTGTAAACACAAGATGGGGTCTGCAGAATATTTTAAGAACGAGAAAGATGCAATTTATGGACATTTCAAACAAATATTGCATACTCTGTATTTTGATATTTGTAAATGAAATACTAACTGGAGTAATTATTGTTGTTTTATTTTTCCTTTCGCAGGAGTAACCACATCTTCACAAAAGAAGTCATGCATACACATCATTAGGAATGATTTTGGAGTCTTAATGGAGTCATACACTTGACTTCATTTGTCATGAATCCATCCATTAATGATCTTTCACATCAAGCGTATTGGAGCACGTTGTATGATGACCCTCTCACTAAATGAGAACATTTGCAAAATCTTTTCATTCCATCATATCCAAACGGCAAATGAATATTGCATGACTAGAAAAAAAAATCTTTTATCACACAAAGAATTAAAAAAACACACATTTTCACACTCATAGAGTAAGGCATTCACACCACTTAAGTTATCTCTTAGCAGCACGTTCATGCAGCAAAAGGGTACATTGGGATATTAATATTTTAAATGAAACATGCAATTCTGCCTTTGACAGTTTAATAAAACTATAGCTGAGCAAGGTAGTAGGATAAATGATGTGGCAGTAATTCGTTTTAATTGTACCTGGGATCATTTATAAACAAGCAACTTTCACCCCAGAAAACTGGTGACAATGTTAATTGTATCAAGGGATTATGTCATACCTTACAGTAGATGTGCCAATAACAGTGTAAACCCATATCTATTCTCATAGTACGGAACTTGAAGCTTGTAACTGGAAATCTTGATATACAATGGTAATGCCTGTGAAAACATGAATAACCTTCAACAGTTTAGAACAAGTTGTTTTGCTGCATCTTGTGCTTTGTCAGCATAATTTGATGTCTCCTAACAGATTTTTTTAAAGGAATATATATAAATATATATTTGAATGATTTGGTTTTGTTAGATAAGCATATTCTTTTATATTAGAACCAAAAAGCCAGGTAGGGAGACCTCCATTGATTATAGTATTTGACTTCCCATGGTGGAAACATCAGAGTTCCTTTTAAAACTGACTTAGTTTGCTCAGTTTTCTAATGCTAGTGATTGTGTCTGTTCTAGAAAGTTTTTTTCTGTTTATTACCTGCGACCTCTCATTTTAACTTTGATGCCATTGATTCTTTATAAGCACTCTGCATAGACTTCAGATTCAGAGCAAAGCCTTAAATTAAACATAAAATAATAGCAAGCCCTCATTGAAAGCTTTCAAAGCATAAAGCATTTATAATTTACAGAAAACCACACATTGCTCACTGTAGGGTACAACATTTTAATCAGATTTTCTGTCGCAATGTAATAAATTTTGAATGTATGTTTCTTCATGGTGAAATAAAAGTGGTAAAAGGCATAAATACTCTACTGTCTTATTCTGTTCAAAATTCTTAACATGCAGGAATTTAAAAAAATATTTTGGAATTCTTTAATCAGCCTGGGAATTCTATCATCAGCATTGTAGCTGTAATGAAGGCCAAGCTATCAGCATTATTATTCCTTGAAATTGACGGTAACTTCTGGTAACCATGTGTGCAGTTAATCATACAAATCCAGAGGCAATTCTCTACATCTGCACTGGGCGTATTGTTAAAATCTTCACAGAGGCAATTAACACATTCAGTGTTCAGACTCGGCATAAAAAACAACTATTACTGCACTATTCTCCCTGTTAAAAACATTGAAAATATTATGCCTTGCTGAATGAGGTATAGCTAAGATTTTAAGTATATTCGGAGACATAATTGCTGCTAGCCCCCCAAAAATAATTTTGTATATGGAGTCTAATTGCCTGAATAATTATTTTTAAAAATTCCATGAATTTTAAAGTTATTTTATATATTTTAAGTTTTACACACGATATTTCAGCCTACATGTTAATCCATATGTATGTCCCACATTTATGTTGCTCAATGTAAAATGTTTAAAATAAAACTTAGCTTTTTACTTGGTTTGCTGTCTGTCAAAGTTTTTCAACTGAATTGGATGAAAAGCCAAGTCATTTACATCATTTTTGCCGACACATGAAAGATCCACTGAAGAAGGTGCCAGGCGTGAAAATCCAGGCCACAGAACACACTTATTTTTGTGAGCTGAGTTCTTTGAGGTGAAAGAAGATAGCACTGCTCCCAATAGCATTCTATGTTGACAAGGAGAATTTTGAACTTTGAACATCATCCGTCTTGATACCGTGTGGGAGATTATCTATTTTGAGTTATATTGCGAACCGTTTTCTGATGTGGACCACAACTACTGAGAACTTGATTACAAATGCTGCTTTCAGTCCATGCAAATAAGATTAAGTAACGATTATGATCAAGTTTAAGTCTCAGAGATCATCAGCAGCAGTGGCATTTATCTCTACTTTACTTTCCTTTTAAAAATCAATACAACTTATAACATTTTTGTTTCATCTAAATAAATAAAGTAACAATGCTGTTTTGCTGGGCACTGCATCCCAGGCCTGTTTTATAACTTATGCCTGAAAGGGGACTTGTATTTGAGTGGGTGTTATGCAGATAGCAATCAGAGGCTGGTGCTATGAGCTCAATAGATAAAGCTATTTTCATATAACCTCCAGCACTAATCAGACACTATTGTCTCTTTAGAACACCTACTTCCACCTAGTGAGATCACAGTAATTGACAAGTGCTCATCTCTGTTGACATTTGTGCAATCATTAAGTGATGAATACAGCCTTTAGTAATTTTAGCTTGCAGTAACAAAATACATTTATTGCCCTTGAAAAGGATTTTATCTTCAAATACTGCAGCATTAATAACTATGTTATTACAAGTTGCAAATTCTACCACCGCCGCAATCCTCTTTTCCCCATTGATACAATTGTCTTTATAATGTGGTTTTCTGTAACATCAGGTTTTTTAGGAAAGCAACTATCATGTTTTAGCCCAACTGCTGGTAAAATATATTCTTATTCTTGTCCTTCAATCACTGTTACATACTTCACTTCCTGCTACTTCTACTTCCCTCACAATTACTTATGCCACCCTTCTGCCTTTGATGTCCTGCTGTGCACATCTTCGTTGGGTCAATGAGAATTTGATATTGGAGACTCAACTTACTCATGATACCAGAAAGGGCAAGGAGGGAAGAGACAAGGACTTTGGGACTTTTGCCTTCCATCACAGTGAGGAGGTGCCTGGTGGACTCACTGTGGTGGATGTTAAAAAACTGTTGAGTGTGTGTTTTGTTATTTTATTCTATGTTATGACTACAAGGTTAAACCATTCCGTTGTACTGTAAATGTGCAATGACATTAAAGTTGAATCTAATCTAATCTAAAACAGTTTGGTACAAATGAAATTCGCTGGGCAGGTCTAGATCTAATGTCCTTGGCAGAGCTGATGCACCTGCGAAAACCTGTACCTGTTGCTACCAATATTATTCATGTGTATGGTATCGCCTTCAAGGGGAGAGAGGAGGATTACTTTGTCCATGAAGCATTTCAACAAGGGTGAGAGTATGTGTTTTAAGCCTACCCTCAAAGGACTTGTTAGGATCTTAGGTCTATAGCTTTCATCAAAGGGCTGGTCACTCAATCCCAGGCCTATCATTCTGCACTGATTGGTTTATGAGTGAGCTGTAGTTGAACAATGAGGAGTTTGAAGGAGCCTGGCTTCAACAAATATGGCATCAAGGTGATGTAGCTAATGGAATGATCTCGGAACAGCATGGAGGCCACATTGATGGAACTGATCATGTCAGCTCCATTGATTCCATTGATAAAAATGTACACTGGTGCTATCTTGTCTTGGATCTGGTGTTTTTAAAGAGGAAATAAGAATGAAATAATTTTGCCCTTCCCAACTGCCTTGCCATTCATCAAGATGATAGCTGATTTACCTCAGCTCCCTTAAACCATCCATCAGCCCTTGATTCAACTGATAATAAATCAATCAATTAGTCTCTGTTTTGAATTAACCACAGTTCCTCCACCGCCCTCTACTCCGTAGGGAATTCAAAGATTTTTGTGAATGAAGAAACTTCTTGTTTCAGTTATAAACGGCCTACCCTTCATATGGGATTCCAGGTCCCTCAATAAAGAGAAACATCCTCCTGAACTCAGCCCTACGAGCACTATAACATTTTTTAAAGTTTCAATGAGGTTACCGCTCATTCTTCTAAATTATAGAATAGGCCCTTCGGCCCATCCTGTCCGTAGTGATCATCAAGCACCCATTCATATCAGTCCTATTAACCTGCATTTTGTCCTTAGCCGCCTACTGTGCCTTGGCCTCAGCTCATCTAGATAATTCTTAAATGTTGTGAGAATCTCTGCCACCGCTACCTTCTTGGGTAGTCCAATCCAACAACCTCTACCTTAAATCTTCGTATATTCTTACTCTTAAGCAAGGACACCAAAAATATACACCTTACTCCAGGTGCAAAAGCTTTATAGTCATTATTACATCCACTTGTAATAAAGGCAAATTTACCGTTTGTGTTCATAGATGTTTGCTGTTTTGTGCATTAGCTGCCAATGATATGCGTACAAGGGCATCGGGTCCCTTTCAACACCAATATTATGTACTATATCTCCTGGAATCCTCATTTTATTCTCCTCCCAAGTCAATTCAAGTTTATTATCATATGCACAAATATGGTGAGCTGCAGGTACATAGAAAATCTCTCCTGCAGCAGCATTGACAGTCTCGTAGACTAGACAACACACAAAAAGGTAAATTATACATAAATTACATATGCATCCTGCAAGACAGTGAAAAGAAACAATACTGTGCAAAAAACAGCATTTCTGCAAAGCATAAATGGAAAAAGAACATGGTAGTGCGAGAGTCCTTCATTGCCAAGGTAGGATTAGGGTAATGCAGGTTGGTTTAAGAACCTGATAGTTGTGGGAAATTGGCTGTTCTTCTTGCGTATGACATGCACAGCCTAAAGTTGTAAGACAACTTGTTCTGTTTGATCTTCTGTTTGTGCACACCAGGTTGATTGCATTCGTCGAAACAGGGTGGACCACGTGAAGGTTGCAATCTCCCCAATTGGCAGTTCAAGAACCTGTTTAATGAGTTGCTGGCATCAGTTCAATTTACTTGAAATAAGGCTATGCCATTGAAATGAGCATTGCTGTGTGGCTGGAGTTTGTGATGTCTTATGAAGCTCACAATGTTGTGGCGGAAAGAATGCAGTAAATGCTACATATCTTGCATCTTATTCAAAGCCCTCTAGATAGCCACAGTAGAATGAATGGAACGTGACAGCATCAACAATCTCAATCAGAGTTTAGACCTAACTTTCCATTGGTCAAACAAATCTTAATACACTTAACCACCGCTCAAAGCCCCAGCTCACAAGGTGTGTGTTGACAACCACTCAATCAAGTCAGGCAAATCCCCCAAACATGTCACCACATTCACTCTCACACTTCCTTCAGTCTTGCAAGTAGTAGATGGTGCTTGATCAGTTTCAGCAGCAAACTTGCAGAGTGCTTCTCTGGCTCTTGCCTCATTCTCCTCTGGAGGAGAGTATGCTCACCATTGTTGGAGTCCCTGTCTCAGTGTCACAAAAAGCTGGAGTAACTCAGTGGATAGGCAACATCTCTGGAGAGAAGGAATGGGTAACGTTTCAGGTCGAGAAGCTTCTTCAGACTGAGGGACTTCCTACTCAGTATGGCTATTGAAAATTGAATATGACTACATACTCACAGATATCCCTTGTTGAAAATGTCATTGTGGGGAGATGATTGAAGCGGACCTCCTTCTGTCTCTACACCCTCCTCTTTGCAACTGGTTTGCAACTGGTTTGCAATTGGTGAATCTCTGGAACTCTCTGCCACAGAGGGTAGTCGAGGCCAGTTCATTGGCTATATTTAAGAGGGAGTTAGATGTGGCCCTTGTGGCTAAGGGGATCAGAGGGTATGGAGAGAAGGCAGGTACGGGATACTGAGTTGGATGATCAGCCATGATCATATTGAATGGCGGTGCAGGCTCGAAGGGCCGAATGGCCTACTCCTGCACCTAATTTCTATGTTTCTATGGAACCAACGCGACATAGTTCATTGAAAAAGACTTCCCATCAGATCTTCCTCACACTCATATCCACCAGTTCAGACACCGACATTTGACATTTAAAGTTAGTCTTGCAAATAATGAGCAACTGAGCAGCCTGAAGGGGAGAGAGTATCTCGAGACACTTCCACAGCTTCCACATCCTTCCTGTAGTGTGTGTGTTGGAATAATCAAGGTTGGTTCTCATGGAAATGTGATGAGGTCCTCAGCAACTGATATGGGGATGCAAGGACAGAACAATAACTTTAGGGAGATGCAGAATTCAGAAACTTAATGATTAAACCTGCAACCAAATTTTAAGTGGACATCAATGTCACAGAACATTTTATTCCTCAATAATTCTCATTGTCCGAAAAAAGCTATAACTTCCACGATCAAGTTGTTTTTGTGATAAGTGTTCTTTCTTGTGGGTGGCTAATATCTTTATTGTAATTGATGTTCAGAGTCAGCCTTGATCTTTTCATGGTCTTAAATACAGCTGAACCCTCTTGAGCTGTGAATGCAAGAGGTTGGTGTACATTCACATGCTGCATTTCATCTATTTGTTGGCATGTGGAATGTGACAACTTGATGGGAGCACAGTACTTAGTTGCAGAGAATCCCAGGTTCCAAGCCAATTTTCAACAGATAGGGATTACTTTAAAATACATATCAACATTTGTCTATATTATGCATCCTCATTGTTTTCCCTTCAGCGGTAAAGAGGTTTGGAGATAAATAACAGATTGATCTGAAATTCATCTGTCAAATTTGATATCAAGCCTGAAAAGAGTTTCAGACAGCACAAAGATCAGTGCCAAAGAAATATCCAACAGCAATGATCAAGCTTCATAAGTTTCTTATGAAGGGGGCTTTCTGTTCATTATATGTCAGACGAGCTATCTGATAACCGAGGCAAGGGTCAAGAGAGGTGGTGGTGAAGTGGTTATGAAAATGTACAGTATACATGCAGAAAAAGAGGCCTCAATATACTTGCTCTTTTCCCTCTTCACTCTTCGTCCTGAGGCAGCATTTCAAATCGATATGTCAACAATTTCTAATCCCCGACAGTTGACCCATTGAGTTCTTCCCGCAAGACTGTTGATTGTCCCTGTTTTCATTATTTGCAGTATCTTGTATCTCCACATTTTTAAAAAACGAATGCTGTATTTGGGTGGTGTTGCTGAGATAAATTAAGTGGAGCTGAAAAGGAAAAACATTGGATGGATCCTTGGGAGACACCAGAGGAAATGGTGCCAATACAGGGAGAAAAGATGTTGAAAGTGATTCTGTTGCTGACGCCGTTTTGTTCTGGCCTTCTATATCTTTCAATCTGAAGAAGGGGACCAGCCTGAAACGTGATCTAATCTCTAGAGATGCTGCTTGAGCCACTGAGTTACTCCAGCATTTTGTGTCTATTATAGATGTTTGCTCTTGTTTGGGAAATCAGGCACAGGTGAGTGAATAATCTCAAACTGACAGACAAATAATTGAGTTTATATCATTGACAGAGAATGAATATGGAGGAGGAAGGGGAAATGTTAAAGATGGGTTTCACACTCAAAATTACTTTTGCATTCCATTATTTATTTATTTATTTTTATTTATTTATATAATGATTCTGGAAGAGTAAATAGTTTTGCTTGGTGACAGCGTTCACCATTATTGTGTTTAAGAAGGAACTGCAGATGCTGGAAAATCGAAGGCGTTTGGGTCGGAAGAAGGGCTTCGGCCCGAAACGTAGCCTATTTCCTTCGCTCCATAGATGCTGCTGCACCCGCTGAGTTTCTCCAGCATTTTTGTGTACCTTCACCATTATTGTGTTGTGTGTTCAAGCCAGTTCCAATGACTAAACTAGCTGAATGCAATTTCTGGTCAAGTCCATATTCTTTGAACTTAAGGGAGCAGAGATGAAGGTGGCAACAAAGGGAGATGCCAGGATGAGAAATAATAATGATTATGGTGGGGACAAAGGATATCAAATATGAAGATATGGTTCAGCAGACTGAAAACAATAAAAAATACAATGGCAAATGAGGATGAATTTGAAAAAATAAATGAAGTCAAGTGTTTTATTGTCATATGTCCCAGATAGAACAATGAAATTCTTACTTGCAGTAGCATAACAAAATATGTAAACAGTGTACACTGTAAACAATATAATAAACGAGAAAAAACAAGTTCATTGTGTGTATATACATACACTTAAGATTCCCCCAACTGTGTGTGTTTGTGTGAGTATATATTATATATGTGTGTGTATATATATATATATATTCACACCGACACACACACAGTTGGGGGAATCTTAAGTTTGGTCTAGTGAAGTGGAAGAAGAACAAAATGGCATAAAAAGCAGACTGGGTAGTCCTATTCTCAGTGACGAAGAGGCTGTAAATTCCCCCGTTATTATCTCTTCAATGTCACAATTAAAATGTAATTTCATTTTTCAGCATTAAAATTCACCTGCCGTAGGCCCAAGCAAAACATCAGCCTGCCTGAATTGTCCTGAGGTCTATTGCCTTCTTCTCATCCTTACTTCCACTGTCATCAGCAAATTTATGTATCGCGCCCAATGCAGCCAAATTGAATTAGTCAAAGTTATAAAATACAGCAGTGACCCTAAAGCCACAGAATACCTCCCCTGATCAGATACGAGTATGCATTACACTGTCAACTTGTGGCCTGGTATAAATGTAAGTTAAGTAGAGAGAGAAACGGAAGAACAAATGCTTTTTTTGAATGGCTTCAGTGTGCAAGATCACAGGATTGTGAACCCTCTCAGTAGATGGATACCTTCCCCATTGATGTCCATGGATGAATAAAAGTTTTTATAAAACTGTCTTGCACCTGTTGCCGATAGGAGTGTTAGATTATCTCCAAAGCTCTACTAAACACGGGTTTCTGAGGATTGGAAATGTATCTGCGACTATTGTCTCCAGGAAGCATGCAATCGGGTTACTGCGTGATTGTTCACGGGATATTAAGATGTGTGAGGCACATTAGCATAGCTTACATGATGGCAGAAAGCAACAGCAATTTACCGTGAAAGAATAGTAGTTGTTTAGGTAGTGAAATGTTGCCTGATTGCTTAAGGAAAGGGTTGGAAAATGAGAAGATTTGTTTAGTTTAGAGATCCAGTGTGGAAACAGGCCCTTCGGCCCATCGAGTCTGCACCGATCAGCGATCCCCACACATTAACACTATCCTATACATACTAGGGACAATTTACATTTATGCCAAGCCAGTTAACCTACAAACCTGTACATCTTTGAAGAGTGGGAAGAAATCGATGATCTCGGAGAAAACCCATGCGGTCAGTGGGAGAAGGTACAAACTCAATACAGACACCACCCGTAGTCAGGATCAACCTGGGTCTCTGGCGCAGTAAGGCATTAACTCTACCATTGCACCATCATGCCACCCCAATGATAGGTGCCCAAATTATACTGTGATACTGATAATGCTCAAGCAGGCTTTTGTAGCATTGTGTGGAAGAATATGAAAAATATAACAACCCCAGCATGGTTCTGGCATACTACGTGTCATTAACATTCTGTGCCAGCTCTTCCTTTGTCAATTGCTGAGGACCTATATGACTCAAATAATGTCTTGATGTTTTCCAATTTTAAAATAACATTCAGGTATAGAAATGTAATTGAGTCATAGATCAATACAGCACAGAAATAGGCCCTTAGGTCCACCATGTTCATGCTGAATCAGTTGGCTTGCTGCACCAGTCCAATTTGCCAGCATTCGACCAAGGGCTCATTAATCCGCATATCTATCCAAATGTCATAATTGTATCTGCTTCTATAACATCCTCTGGCAGCTCATTCCAGATACAGATGACCATGTGAGTGAAAAGGTTGTCCCTGAGGCCCCTCTTAAATCTCCGCTCTCACATTAAGCTTATGCTCTCTCGTTATAGAATCTTCTACCCTGGGGAAAAAACTGAGCATTCACTTTATCCAATCATCTCATGATCTTGTACACCTCAATTAGGTCACCTCGCATCTTCCTATGCTCCAAAAAGTCCCAGCCTATCCAGCATCTCCCTCTCTCTCTCCTCTCTCTCTCCTTTCTCTCTCTCCATTCTCCCTCCTCTCTCTCTCCCTCTCTCTCCCTCTCTCTCTCTCTCTCTCTCTCTCTCTACCCCCACCCTTCTCTCTTTCTCTCCCTCCCTCTCTCTCTCTCTCTCTCCTCTCTCTCCCTCCCTTCTCTTCTCTATCCCTCCGTCCCAGCCACGGCTCCACACCTCTCCCCCGGGGAGACGCGGTGATCAATACAGGGAGGGCCGGGCCACTGATACGATGAGCGATTACGTGAAGAAGGCCATCAGCCCGCATGCACGTCAACTTTCAAAGCAGCAGTGTGAAAATCACAGATAACAGTTGTTGAACTGAATATAGTAAGATTTGAGAGAACTAGAACTGCTGAGTGATCTTTATGACACGAGGGTTGGGAGCGGAGGGCACATAATCGCCCATCGTAGCATGAGTGACTAAGTGAAGATTTTAAAGCTCTGTGATTTCATGCCATGGAAACGAATCCACACAAGCACAACTGCATCAGTTGACCACAGATAAGGGAAACATTCATAATGCATACAGACATGACATAGATTTAAAACTTGCTGATGCTTTTTAATGAACAAATAATAATAATAGTAACCCTTCTCATCTGGGAGGAAACTATAAAATAGAACCTAAAATAGAGTTGGTCTGGCAATGGGTTATTATAAAATGTTTGGAAAGCTCGTTCGTTAGACCATCCTGCAGTCGCTAGGATGTGGTCCAGCAGAACGTACATAACCCTTGCTGCTGATGTTATAGCAGCCCTGGTGGTGAGATTAGAACATTTTAGTACCTACTCCTGCATAAGCCAAAACCCCGTTTTAACCACCTGGAGATGATCTGAACTGACACCTTCTTATGAGGTTTTTTGTAACTAACAAACATTGCCAGTATCAGAGCCTCTAAGGCTCTAGGTGACCTTGACGTATTGTTGTAAATATGTGACCACACATAACCGAAGGTCCATGAGGTATGCCATGAAGCTAGTTTGAGACCTGACACCCTTGGGCTGCTATGCTTAACTAAATCATAAACATAAAATATTATATTATTTGCAGGTGTAACCATCCTGTTCAGTCACAATTTATGTAGTGACTGGACCCGTTGCGCTGAGACCAGCCTCATGAGGATAACTACCTTATGAGGCCTTCGAGGCAGGCTCAGAATTATGGCCAGAGTTGTCTTTCGAGGCAGGCCCAGTATTATGGCCAGGATTGCCTTTCAAGACAGGCTCGGAAATAAGGCCAGAGTTGTCTTTCGAGGCAGGCTCAGAATTATGGCCAGGATTACCTTTCGAGACAGGCTCGGGACTCTGGCCAGAGTTGTCGTTCGAGGCAGGCACGGAATTATGGCATGCGTGGCCTGTTCATTGTGAAAGATGGAGGATGTCGGTTCATCCTTGATTTAACTGGCATGTGCAATACAGACTTTTCAGAATAGGGAACTTTGTTACTAACAACTGATTTCCATAGGATCTTTATGGCATGCATCGATCTCAAAGATACATACTGTTCAGGTCCCATTCACAAGGATCACCGGAGACATTTGAAATTTATCTAGATGGGGCACCTGTTAGATAAGTCTTAACTGAAGAGAAGATTTGGCGGCTGGTTTCATTTCCTGGATTTCATGCCCCCTCCAATGTCACCCCTGATAGCGCTGTTCACTGCCAGCACTTGTAGCGTGAGGGGAACTCTGGCCATTTCCGGGTTTTCTACCAACGGCTGGAACCAACTCTTCTGGCAGTAACCGCTTCGTTTACGAGTATTCCCTTGAAGCCATATGCATGTGCTGCAGTATGTTCCACAGACAAACTTTCGAATTTGAAGTCAGTTACACACTGACCACTCGCACTCCCCTCCACAGAGAGGGAGATTCGTAGGCAGCCCTGAATACAGCTGCTGCCGCAGGCCCCTGAGGATACCTGTGCTGATATGGCCCCTCCTACGGACCTATATCAGGAGCATCATATTTGTGGGATAAACGCCCGAGGGCGCTATCCATGCTCCATCTGGGTTAAACGTCCGAGGACGTACCCAGGTATGTCGGAGGGGAAGCCTCCTGCCTGACTCGTCCGAGCCTGACCGACTTATCCTTGGATTTACCCCCTTTCTGGGGAACCATAGCATTCTGGGAGCCGCTGACCACACTGTCAGCGACTCGGGTGGCGAGACCCACTTACTCTTGGCCTTACCCCCTTTCTGGGGAACCACAGCGGTCTGGGAGCCGCTGACCGCATTGTCAGCGACTTGGGTAGCGAACCCGACGGCCACCGGCTACCCGCGCTTCCGTGGTCCAGAACGGGATCTCCCCACGGTCCATAACCGGTTTCCCAGTGGCCCATCCGGACTTCGCCCCGAAATTATCCAGCAGGAAAAACTCTGTAAGAAGAGATTCCTGCAAGAAAAAACAGAACCTGGAAATAAGTTTAAAACTTACCTGCAGGTTTAAACTTACCGCTGGAAGGAGCGACGCGCCTGCCAGTCAGTCGCTGCGCAATGCATTAGACGTAATGACGCGCATGCGTGCTGACGGCCTTCTTCACATAGTCACTCACGTGACTCCGAAGTAAAATACACAGACCATACAACATTAGCAGCAAATTAGCAGACAAAGGAGATTAAATGCCTTGCAACAGCAACGTTATTTAGCTCTTTCAAAGAAAAATGCAAGCTATTTTCCTCACCCACCTTCTCTGCTCACTAGAGCAACTTATTCCTCTTTTTCTCCGCTGTGACAAAGAGTTTCAGATTTGAAACATCAATTTTTCCTCTTTCTACAGGTGCTGCCTAACCTGCTGAGTTTCTAATGTTTTCTGTTTTTATATTTTAGTCACCTGCCTTTCTTTGGTGCCAATCCATATCCAGTGAAACACTTTGGACATTAACAATGCAGAAACATGTTCAGTTTTCAAGTTCATTGAATATGAAACAGGATATCCTTTGATCTACTTTGAGTAGAATCGCAGATGTCTTGATAAAATGCACCTGGTTTTAAAACATATTTTGTCCAGTACACGTCATTTTTAAGACATAATAGTTTACATTTGTACAGTTTGCAAGTCCAGATGCGCACATGTTTGTACTAATTATTGTTTATAAAAACTTTCCATTACCAAGGTTAAACTAACTGGTTCTGTATTGCACAAAATTAACTCAAACCCCTCTTTCAACAAATATGTTACTTTGCTATTTCCACATCGAAGGTATCTCCATTTGCACCAAACGATTAGTCTATTTTAACCGTTGACAACTTTCCTAGGACCTCCTCATCGACTTTCACTCATCTATTATCTCCGTTTCCTTTTGACAGTATCATCATCCTTGGTAAAGACGAATACCAAATAGTAAGATTAAACAAGAACTTACCAGTTTGAAGTTTGATCTTTATTTTATGAGGAGTAACGTTGAGGGATTACGTGAAGACCCCGCCAGCACGCATGCGCGTCAATCTTCAAAGCAGCGGTGGAATTTTGTCCGTCAGCCCAAATTCCATTAGTGGTCTTTTCAGATTCTGCAAATCAACAGATTTATCCCGTCATGGCACAGGTGACTCTGGCCTGTCACAGGATGAACCAACAAATTCGGGCGTTTGGAGATGGGCATACATGATTCCAAAACCATGTCGAGAACCACAGGGAACCATAGCTGAGTAGGCTTGTCGGGTACTACCAAAATACCGGACGCGGAGTCTTGTTGTATTTTCCGAAAGACCGGACTGATGACCCGACTGATGAGGCAGAAGGGGGGAAATGCATAGAAAAACAATTCTCCCCAGTGCAGCGAGAATGCATCCACCGCTGCTGCCCCAGGGTCTGGTTCCCATGCACCATATGTTGGCAACTGGTGATTAAGCCTAGATGCAGATAGATCGATATCTGGTGTTCCATATCGAGCTACAATATCAGCAAACACTTTGTGGTCCAACATCCATTCGGTGTTGTCATTGAATTTTCGTGACCTGGGGTCTGCCACTGTATTAAGTTTACCTGGAAGGTAAGTAGCTGATATTCAAATATTTCTGTCGATACACCATTGCCAAATCATGTTAACCAGATTATCACAAGATATCGACTTAATTCCACCCATATAGAAACATAGAAACATAGGAATTAGGTGGAGTAGGCCATTCGGCCCTTCGAGCCGTATATATGATTAATATACTCCACCATGGTGGTATTATCAATTTGTAGGCGAACATGCAGGTGGTGCATGTTCGAGCAGTAAGCCCTTAGTCTGTAGAACGCACCGAACATCTATAAATAATTAATACCAAGTGCTTGAAGTAAAGATGACTCATGTGCATCCTATCTACCACCACAGCTGGAGATGGTATTAGTAGCACCCCAACTGTGAGCGCTGGCATCAGTTTGTAACACAACTGAAGGACTGCTGATTGTAATAGGATTAGAACAATGTCGAATGTTTAGCATCCACCATTGTAACTCCAAAATTGCTTTAGCTGGTAGCTGCATTGGCCTGTCAAAATGACCAGCATGATGTTTGAGTGCTTGCACCTTTGCCCTCTGTAAATTTTGGTAATGCAAAGGTCCAAACTGTGCGGCTGGAAAAGCAGCCACGAGCTTACCAATCACCCTTGCTACTTGTCGAATAGATGGTTGACTAACGACAACAAGGCTGTTACAGGCCTCCTTTAAGACTGCTGCCTTGTCCCTTGGCAAAGTCACAGACATGTGAACAGAGTCAATAGTGAATCCTAAGTAATCCATTGTCGTAGAAGGTGTCAGCTTAGATTTATCTGGATGGATGATGAACCCCAGTTTCTCAAACAAGAGCTTGGTAGCTGATACAGCTGATTTAGCTAAGTCCAGTCTTTCCCACAATTAAGATATCATCCAGATATGCCATGACAATATGTTTCTGTTTTCGGAGAAACGCCAGGGCTGGTTTGAATATTTTAGTAAATAGTCTGGGGGCTGATGTTAATCCATTAGGCAACGCTTTATACTGTCAAGCTGCTCCATCCAGTTACATTTCAGATATCGGTGGTGATCCTTCTGTATAGGTACCGAATAGTATGCATCTTTTAAATCGATGCGAGCCATGAAGTATCCTTCGGAAACCAATTGTTTGGCAGTAACAAAGGTTTCCATTTTGAAATGAGTATACTGCACAAACGTATTCAGCTGTGTCAAATCGATGATGATGCGGCATCCACCATCTTTTTTGTTTTTTGCAAAAATATTAGACACAAATTCTAGAGATTCATGTTGGGATTTCTCAATTACACCTTTAGCATGTAACCTCAAAAGTTCTGCATGACCATCCAATTTCTCCTGCTGTAAAAGCACAAACATTCAGCTAGGTGCATGCTGAACCGGAGGAAGGAATTTATGAATGAATTCCGTTTTGTATCCCTGGATACTGTGCAGTATAAAAGGATCAGAAGTTATTGAACTCCATGCCCTCCAAAATAAGTGTAACCTTCCCCTAATTTGTGTAGAACTTACACACCCTATGTTCCGGAAGGAACCAGACCCACCTACCTCCATAGTTACCAGTGGAGTAGTGTTCATTTCTTCCGTCTTTGTCTCCTGGGAGGTAGAGGAGCTGCGGTGGCGCATTTTCCACGAAGGCAATTCTGGGCAGTGGTCTAAAAAAGACCTTTGTCCTGTATGTACGGCCTTCGAGCTTTCACCAGCTTGTGGGTACCTTGGTCTGCTGGTGGATGCGTAGGGGTGCTGCCGCTAGAGATGTGAGGTCTTGCCAGTTGATGGTGCCTTTATTAGCCCGATGGCCTTTGCCTCCTCATCGAGCTCCTTGATCTGTTTCGACAGGTTACCCCCAAATAGCAGAATTGGCGGCTGTGTGTTGCTGGTCTTGCACAAACCCGCAAATTTGGGGTTCAGGGCAGGTCGGATTACACTCTTTCTGAAGCAATTTATCTAAAACTGCGTGTTACAGAGGAGTGCCAGTGCATCTTTCTGTTCATCCGACATTTCCATACCGTCAACCGATCGGGCAAACGTCGTTATCCCGGAAGCCAGCAGCTTGAGGGTTTTTTGAATTTTGATTTCCTGGGCTCCGATGCCCGCACCGATATATCCCCAGATTGAGTTTTTTACCACAGGAACATTTAGGGAAACACAGTTCTCTGGTGCTAAATACTTAGCAGTTGTGTCATTCATTACATGTTCCTGCAGCTGGTTAAAGGAGAGGTAATCGCTGCTGGCTGCCAGCTGTGGCTGTAACGGCTGTCCTGTTTGCGCAGGCATTGCAAATGTAGAAACCACGCCGAACAGCTTCTGATGTTCCTGCACCCCCAACACACTAGAAGCATCTTCAGCCAAACCCCCATCTTCGGAGCCAGCCCAGAAGTGACTCCTTATGCTCCCCTCCGAGGAGAGGGAGACATTTTGCAGCCCTGTCCAAAGTGCTGCCATGGGTGTCCGAGGAGACCCATGGTGACAAGGCTCCCCTTGCTGGAGCATGTCACGTTGGAGCATCTGCTCCATCAACTGCTCCATGCGGGATATACGGCCACGGTCGCTACCCGCCAGCGGTGAATCTTCACGGCCCGACTCGTCCGAGTCTATGGGTCTATCTGACTTTTGTTTGGCTTTCCCACCAGTCTGTGGCATCGCTACGGACTGTGCTGGTGCCAGGTCGGAGACTGCTGGCCGCATGGTTAGCGACCCAGGTGCAGTCGGCCTCTGCTGACTGCCCGCATTTCTGCCGACCTCCGCAGTCAATTTCGTTGCAGTCCATTTGGACTTTGCCTTCGACTTGTCCATGAGTTCCTCGTTCTGAAAACTATTTTACACAGAACGGAACAAACGACTTCAGAATAGTAAACTTACCTGCAGGTCCGTTTTAAACCTACCGCTGGAGGAGCAACGCACCTCCCGCCAGTCGCTGCGCAATGCGTTAGACGATATGACGCGCATGCGTGCTGGTGGGGTCTTCATGTAGTCATTCACTTGACTCCGAAGTAAAACATTCATTTAGTGTTCTCCCTCTCTACATTCACAGTTCTCTCCATCTCCACATGTAGATCAACATATCTGTCCCTTTCCTCCCCTTTCTTCCCCTGCCCCCCTCTCTCTATCAAGTCACTGTTTACATGGATATGGTAGAATTTTGTATTCTATTCTAGGTTAACCTCAGATTCTCCATTTGCCCTCTTGATTTTTTGCATGTATGGTGTTTGTTGTGGATAACGTTAATCATTGTTATTAGCAACTGTTTTGCACCCCCTTTCTGGCAAGATCTAGTGCTTTCTTGACATTTACCAAGGCACAAGTAACTCACTGCAAGGTTAAAACCCAATGTTGCTTGAATGTTTATATATGATTGATTTTCTGGGCTGATTAAAAATCAACTGTAGTTAGATTGCTGATATCTATGGGGAGAGAGTGGGAGAGCGTGATTGTGCAGAGGGATTGCAGCAATGCTGGGAGGTGAACATGCGGCCTTAAGACCTCAACATGACCAGTGTGACTGAGACAGGGTATATCTGGCTATCAAGACCATCTCAGGGAGAGTCCTCGCTGGTTAGTTGAGAGCTAGCTTTCCCTCATGAATTGTATACAGTGTGTACAAGATTGCACAAGGCTCAGTGATCACCGGGGAAGATCTGGCCCATTGTTTGTTGGGGCTTCTCTGCCATTCAGCATCAGTGATATCAGTAAACTAATCACACTGAAAAATTCACACTTTTATAGAAATGCATTTCTCAGATGCAATCACTGCAGGAAAAGCCACCATACATTGCCCTCTTCAATTGCCCTTGAGAAGATGATGGTGTGTCACTGAACCACTGCCATTCTTCTGATGAAGGTACACCCACCCTCTGACGAGGTAGACAATTCCATGATTAAGACTCAATGACAATAAAGAACCAGTGATGTATTTCCACAGTAGGGTAGTGTGCAACCTGGAGAGGAAGTCATGGTGGACATATTTCCATGCTCCTTGATGGAAGGTACCTTGTGTTTGGAAAGTGCTGTTAACGTAGTCTGGGTGACTAAGTGCAGAGCATTTTGTAGATGCTGTGTACCAAACCTGCTGTGCGCTGTGGGGCGGGGGCTAGAATTATTGGTATTGGTTTATTGTTGTGAGATATAGTGAAAAGCTTTTAAGAAGGAACTGCAGATGCTGGAAAATCAAAGGTAGACAAAAGTGCTGTAGAAACTCAGCGGGTGCAGCAGCATCTATGGAGCGAAGGAAATAGGCAACGTTTCAGGCCGAAACCCTTCTTCAGTGAAAAGCTTTGTTTGGCGTCCTTACTGGGCAAATTATATCATCCAGTACATTGGGTATCCCCCCAAAAAATAAACAGTGCAGAATATAGTGTTGCAGCTACAGATAAAGTCACAATTTAAAAAAGTGCACCAAGTAGACTGGGAGGTCAGGAATTCATCCTTAGCATATGAGAGGTCCATTCAAGAGTCTTATAAGAAGCTGTTGTTGAATCAGCTGGTATGCGCTTTCATGCTTTTCTACCTTCTTCCCAAAGGAGAAGAGCAAATAACAAGGCATGCATGGTGCATGATTATGTTTGCTGCTTTCCCAAGGTATTGTAATATAAAGTGACGTATAGATGGACTCAATATTTGTGAGTCAATATGTGTGGGTTGGGGGAGGGGGGTTTCACTGGTTTGCACAATAGACTGATTTGTGTCCGTAACTCTGCAATCTCTTGCAAAGTTGGGCTGAACAGTTGCCATACTAATCTGTGATCCATCTGGATAGAATGCTTTCTATGGCACATCTATGGAAATGAGTAAGTTATTAGAGACATGCTGAATTATTTTTGCCTTCTGAGGAAGTAGATGCAATGGTGTGCTTTCTTAGCTGTTGCATCATGGTGGTTGGACGAGACAAATTGTTGGTGATATTTGTCCCTAGGTACTTGAAGTTTTCAACTATCTTCACTTCAGCACCATTGATAGACTGAGGCATGTACTCCACAATGCTTCTTGAAGTTAATGACGAGCTCCTTCATTTGACATTGAGAGAGGTTTTTGTCTTGACCCCATGGAATTAAGCTTTCCTTCCTGAACTCCACCTCGTCATTGTTTGAGTTTCAACCCACCACGGCTGTGTCATTTCCAAACCTGGAAATGGAATTAGAACAGAATTTGGTCACACAGTTGTGAGTGTAGAGGGAGTATAGTGAGGAACTGAGAATGCAGTCTTGTGATATTGAGAATTATTGTGAAGAATGCCTATCTTCACCGATTGTGGTCTATGTGTCAGGAAGTCAAGGATCCCGTTGCAGAGGAATCCCTCATTCTGGGGGTTGGAGAGTTGGTTAGAATTATTGTGATAAAGGCAGGGCTATAGTTAATAAATAGGTGTCTAACCTATGAGTCTTTGTTATCCAGATGTTCCAGCGATGAGTGTAAGGCCAAATGGGACCCGTTGGGTCCTTGTCACACGGGAGGCCAGGTCTCCAAACGCAACGCTGTATTCGACCACTCGCCCATAACCCCCACGGAAGGCCTGGTCCTCCAACGCAACCCATTCCCCAATGCAATATTTCACCAATGCAATATTCCCCAACCCAACCTGTTCCCCCAACAAAATATTACACCACTCACCCATAGTCCCAACTGCACATGGGCAGCTTATTTCCCCATATTCACCCTCCCTCTTTTTAAACTTAAAATAAATCCAATTGCACTTGCTGCCAGGAATGAAAATACAATTGCACTTGCTGCCAGGACTCAATGTCCTGGGATTTGCAACATTGTAACGGGCAGAGCCAGCAATTGGATTTTGGATTTTTGTAGTGAGAAGTTAAATAAAAAGTTAAATTTGTAATGTTTTAAATGTGAAAAACTTGTAAAATATAACATAAATCTGAATGAAACTTGATGCAACACACCACGGGACAATGGTGAGAAAGGTGGTCAAAAGATTGTAGCGCTATCGTGTACCGTTTTGGCGTAATTCAGGGCATGACTAACAGACAGACAGACAGACTCACAAACAAGATGAGTTTTAGTAATATACTAGACCAAGTGGGACCCGATGGGCCCTGTTCCCCAACGCAATAATCCACCACTCACCTGTTCCCCCAACGCAACCTGTTCCCCCAACGCAACCTGTTCCCCAACGCAACCCGTTCTCCCAATGCAATATGCCACCACTCACCCATAGCCCCGATGGGAGACCTGGTTCCCGAACGCAACCTGTTCCCCAACATAAGATTAGAAACATAGAAACATAGAAATTAGGTGCAGGAGTAGGCCATTCGGCCCTTCGAGCCTGCACCGCCATTCAAGATGATCATGGCTGATCATCCAACTCAGTATCCCGTACCTGCCTTCTCTCCATACCCCCTGATCCCTTTAGCCACAAGGGCCACATCTAACTCCCTCTTAAATATAGCCAATGAACTGGCCTCAACTACCCTCTGTGGCAGAGAGTTCCAGAGATTCACCACTTTCTGCGTGAAAAACGTTCTTCTCATCTCGGTTTTAAAGGATTTCCCCTTTATCCTTAAGCTGTGACCCCTTGTCCTGGACTTCCCCAACATCGGGAACAATCTTCCTGCATCTAGCCTGTCCAACCCCTTAAGAATTTTGTAAGTTTCTATAAGATTCCACCACTCCCCTGCCTCCCCCAGCTCTGGACTTTAAAATAAATTCTAATTGCACTTCCCCTGCCTCCCCAGCACTTCCAATTCCCCAGGCCCCCTCCCCTCCCCTCCTGTTCAATCGCTTGCTGCCAGAACCACCACTAAATGTTCTATGATGGCAACATTGTTGCAAATGTCAGGTGGAGGACTGTGATCCCACAGTGACGTCATAGTTGAAACCAAAGATTATAGAGCGGAGCAGGATGCCCACTCTGACGTAAGCCAATGCACTGAGGTGTAGTACGTAACGGAACGTCACGGCCGCCATTTGTTAATGCAAAGCGCGACTTCCTCCTACTGTGCACTCTGCTCTATCATCTTTGGTGTAATCAGTGTTGTAGGGAACAGTGTTTGATATAGCATCTATCACTTCACATATTTTAGTTAATATTATTGTAAATGTTTTCCCCTTGTTCCCCTATTTCCCTCCCATCTTTCCTCCCCAGCCCCCTCCTTTGCAGTTTCCCTTGCATTGTATTGTGCAGTTTCCCTTGTATTACTTTAACACACACTGTGCACAAAACTAATTTAACATATGTATATTTATATGAATGTGTGTTTGTGTGTGCCTGTGTGTGAGAGGCAAGTTACAGATAAATAAAGTTCATTCTCATGGATCAGAAGCAACTTTGATTTAAAGCATCATTATTACTTTCGTTATCTTATATGTCAGATGATGTACATAAACCATAAAGGCAATTATATATATAATTATATATGTAAAAATATGCATATATATATATATACATATACACATATATATTATACACACATACATATATACACATACATGCATACCTACATATATATATATATATATATATATACATACATGCATAGACAAATACATGCATATGCACACATACATATGCATACATACATATGCATACATATATATACACACATATATACACATATACATATATATACATACATACACGTCTATATAGATACATATATATACACATATATACACACATACATATATACATGCATATATACACATACATATATATATATATATACATATGATCATTTTTCAATGTTCAATAGATTCAGGATCAGTTCCTGTGGATTGGTGGATAGCTAATGTTATCCCACTTTTCAAGAAAAGAGCAAGAGGGAAAACGGGGAATTACAGACCAGTTAGCCTGACCGGTGGTGGGAAAGATGCTGGAGTCAATTATTAAAGATGTAATAATGGGGCATTTGGATAGCAGTAAAAGGATTAGTCCAAGTCAGCATGGATTTATGAAAGGAAAATCATGCTTGACTAATCTTCTGGAATTTTTTGCCGCAAGGCTCGGTGTTGGGGCCGCAACTGTTTAGTCAAGTTAAGAGTCAAGAGAGTTTATTGTCATGTGTCCCTGATAGGACAATGAAATTCTTGCTTTGCTTCAGCACAACAGAACATAGAACATTGACTACAAAACAGATCAGTGTGTCCATATACCATTATATACGTAAATACACACATGAATAAATAAACTGATCAAGTGCAAATAACAGATAATGGGCTATTAATGTTCAGAGTTTTGTCCGGGCCAAGTTTAATAGCCTGATGGCTGTGGGGAAGTAGCTATTCCTGAACCTGAAGGTACAGGAGCCATATATATTAATGATTTTGAAGAGGGAATTAGGAGCAAAACTAGTGCATACATACCTACATATTTAAATTCAGCCGATACGATGGTCAAATAACATGGGGACCTACTTGCTTTTTTTTGAGACATGGATTTTTAAAATGTGAATGTCTCATAACGACACATTGGTTGGTCAGCAGTATTTTGCACCAACCCCCACAATTTCAAATAATTCTAAATTGAACTTCATAAACAAGGAAAACACTTTTTATTTACATCATTTTATGCGCGACATATGCAGGGTTGCAGTGTTCTGCATATCAGCTAATCAATAAAAGTGATGTCAAATTCAACATATTTCAAACAAAGGACAACATTTCCAACATATACAATAACTAGATTGTGGGACCCGTTGGGTCCCAGCATCACACGGGAGGGCTGGTCACCCAATGCAATATTCCACCTCTCCACCAATTCCAATATTGCTGGCCAGTGGGGGGGGAGGGGCTTTCTGTTGCGCTAGTATAGGTGTTGTGGGCCGAAGGGACTTGTTTCCCGAGGGCTAGTATGGACATTGTGGGTCGAATGGATACTTGGGCTGGCAGCTCAGTCACTGAGGCCAGGCAGCTCAAACCTGGCAAGCTGGTAGTTGGGAAACTGCCAGAAATTCTGCCCAAAACAGGTGACAAAACTCTGAGAGAGAAGGGGGAGAGGGTGGACTGAATAGATTATTGGGCTGGCAGTTCAGTCACTTACGGCTCGTGAGCTGGCAGTTCAGTCACTTACGGCTCGTGAGCTGGCAGTTCAGTCACTTACAGCTGGTGGGCTGGCAGTTCACTTACTCATGGCTCGTGGGCTGGCAGTGCAGTCACTGACAGCTGGTGGGCTGGCAGTGCAGTCACTCATGCCTGGTACGCTGGCAGTTCACTCTTAATGTCATCTGAAATTACAGAAAATATCATTAACTAATAAGAAAAAAATGATTATAACTACATGCCTGCAGAATGGATGATGCATCACTTAAGTGCAATTGTTTTCAGTTGTGTGGAGAGAACTATATATTGAAGATGCTTTTTGCCTCTAATATGTCAATTTACCTTAAATGTTGAAGAGATTATTAAAATCTTTTTACAAAGACCATTAAGTATTTTCTTTCTATCCTCTTTTGGACCTACGGCATAATAGGGCTACCAACTCTCACACAGAGGGAAGGGAGGGATAGAGGGAAGGGGGGAGAGAGAGAGAGAAGGGAGAGAGAGGGATGGAGGGAAGGAGGGAGAGGGAGGGAGGGAAGGAGATTGAGAGAAGAGAGGGGAGAGAGATCGCGAGAAGGGGAGAGAGAGATCGAGAGAAGGGGGAGAGATTGAGAGAAGGGGGCGAGAGAGAGAGGGGAAAGAGAGGGGGAAAGAGAGAGAAGGGGAGAGGGAGAAGGGGAGAGGGAGAGGGGGGAGAGGGAGAAGGGGAAAGGGAGGGAGAAGGGGAGAGGGAGAAGGGGAGGAGGGAGAGGGAGAAGGGGGAGAGGGAGAGGGAGAAGGGGAGAGGAAGAAGGGGGAGAGGGAGAAGGGAGAAGGGGAGAGGGAGAATGAGAAGGGGGAGAGGGAGAGTGGAACGATGGCACGTTATAACGCGCAGCCGTCCCATTCTGACCGCCGCCACCGAAACCCCCGCCCCACCATTGCACCCAAAGATTATAGAGCGGAGCGGAGCACTATAATCTTTGATTGCACCCTTCTTCACGGCGGGCTTGCGATCTTTGCTTGTGATATCTCGACAATTCGAGGGACATAACTGGACTTGAATCTGAGCTCGAAAAATCTCGTGGTGGGCTTAATGTGTCCCGCGGCCCTGCCTTACAAGAACAAAACCAAAAAAAATGTACGGAAGTGTTAAAATTGATGACTTTATTATTTATTGGGGAACCTAAAGAATTATGGGTCGGGTCGTCTACATTGACGATTAGAGCAATTGATAGCAGAGCAGTGAGATGAAGATTTAGATGTAGTCGAGGCAGCCCGATAAAATGACATCAACAATCACCCACTATGCTTTTTTCGCTGAGTGGCGCATCTTGCTCCGCTCTATAATCTTTGGTTGAAACTGCCAGCACTGAAGTGTTGAAGTGATTATCAAAGTGGATTTAGTAAACTTAAAAATATGACAACTTGTGAAATATAACATCAATCTGAACGAAACTTGATACAAATGACCACAGGTCAATGGTATGCAAATATCTTTGCGCTATTGTGTACCATTTTGCCAGTTCCTTGAGATTGCACACACGTCGACAGACGTCCAAACAAGACGAGTTTTAGTAATATACTAGACCAAGTGCAGACCCGTTGGGTTTGCTCCCCCAACGCAGCCGTTCCCTACCCGTAGCCGTTCCCTACCCATAGCCGTTCCCTACCCGCAGCCCCCACGGGAGACGTGGTCCTCGAACTGAAGCCGTTCTTGAAAGGCCGAATTAAATGGCGTCTCTTGAGGTTGAAATGCGGGCGTCAGCAGCCGTTATGGTCGCTGGCCAGCAGGAGGCGACAAAATGAGTGAGTGGAGGGGGGGGGGGGGGAGAAGGATTTGATTAAAAACGTGTACTTAAAGGCGACGGAATGTAATGAGGAGCGGATACTTAGAAAGAAAAGCGAAATCTCCACCAAAATGGAAATGATCTGGGAGATTGAGCGTCTGGATTCAGCGTGGCAGGGAATCAAAGGAAGAAAGTAAAAGGATCCATTCCGAATGGACATCTGCGAGCATCGGCCATTCCGATTGGACATCTGCGAGCATCGGCCGTTCCGATTGGACATCTGCGAGTATTGGGCACGAATCAAATGGCAGAAAGGCAGCCAGACGTCAGGCACAGAGTTTCATTGATATATAGATATATAGATATACACTGAACTTTTTTTGTTTATTATGGTGTTCACAGAGTTATTTCTATGTTCACATATCTGTTGCGCTGCTGCAATAAGACTTTCATTGTTCAGTTTTGGTTCATAATACAATAAAACACTTGACCATTCAGGACAAGTGCACCAGGTGCCGTGGAACACCATCCAAGTAGCATCCCACCCTGATATTCAAATTAATTGCTGGCACTTCATCATAGCTGGTTAACATAGAAACATAGAAAATAGGTGCAGGAGTAGGCCATTCGGCCCTTCGAGCCTGCACCGCCATTCAATATGATCATGGCTGATCATCCAACTCAGTATCCTGTCGCTGCCTTCTCTCCATACCCCCTGATCCCTTTAGTCACAAGGGCCACATCTAACTCCCTCTTAAATATAGCCAATGAACTGGCCTCAACTACCTTCTGTGGCAGAGAATTTCAGAGATTCACCACTCTCTGTGTGAAAAATGTTTTTTCCTCTCGGTCTTAAAAGATTTCCCCCTTATCCTTAAACTGTGACCCCTTGTTCTGGACTTCCCCAACATCTGGAACAATCTTCCTGCATCTAGCCTGTCCAACCCCTTAAGAATTTTGTAAGTTTCTATAAGATCGCCCCTCAATCTTCTAAATTCTAGTGAGTACAAGCCGAGTCTATCCCGTCTTTCTTCATATGAAGGTCCTGACATCCCAGGAATCAGTCTGGTGAACCTTCTCTGTACTCCCTCTATGGCAAGAATGTCTTTCCTCAGATAAGGAGGCCAAAACTGTATGCAATACTCCAGGTGTGGTCTCACGAAGACCCTGTACAACTGCAGTGGAACCTCCCTGCTCCTACACTCAAATCCTTTTGCTATGAAAGCTAACATACCATTTGCTGTCTTCACTGCCTGCTGCACCTGCATGCCTACTTTCAATGACAGGCGTACCATGATACCCGAGGTCCCGTTGCATCTCCCCTTTTCCTAATCGGCCACCATTCAGATAATAGTCTACTTTCCTGTTTTTGCCACCAAAGTGGATAACCTCACATTTATACACATTATACTGCATCTACCATGCATTTGCCCACTCACCCAGCCTATCCAAGTCACCTTGCAGCCTCCTAGCATCCTCCTCACAGCTAACACTGCCCCCCAGCTTCGTGTCATCCGCAAACTTGGAGATGTTGCATTCAATTCCCTCGTTCAAATCATTAATATATATTGTAAATAGCTGGGGTCCCAGCACTGAGCCTTGCGGTACCCCACTAGTCACTGCCTGCCATTGTGAAAAGGACCCGTTTACTCCTCCTACTCTTTGTTTCCTGTCTGCCAGCCAGTTCTCTACCCACATCAATACTGAACCCCCAATACCGTGTGTTTTAAGTTTGTATACTAATCTCTTATGTGGGACCTTGTCGAAAGCCTTCTGAAAGTCCAGAAATAACACATCCACTGGTTCTCCCTTATCCACTCTACTAGATACATCCTCGAAAAATTCTATAAGATTTTTCAGACATGATTTACCTTTCATAAATCCATGCTGACTTTGTCCAATGATTTCACCACTTTCCAAATGTGCTGCTATCCCATCTTTAATAACTGACTAGCAGTTTCCCCACTACCGATGTTAGACTAACTGGTCTGCAATTCTGTTTTCTCTCTCCCTCCCTTTTTAAAAAGTGGGGTTACATTAGCTACCCTCCAATCCTCAGGAACTACTCCAGAATCTAAAGAGTTTTGAAGTTATCACTAATGCATCCACTATTTCCGCGGTTACTTCCTTAAGTACTCTGGGATGCAGCCTATCTGGCCCTGGGGATTTATCAGCCTTTAATCCATTCAATTTACCTAACACCACTTCCTGGCTAACCTGGATTTCACTCAGTTCCTCCATCTCATTTGACCCCCGGTTCCCTGCTATTTTCGGCAGATTATTTATGTCCTCCTTAGTGAAGCCAGAACCAAAGTAGTTATTCAATTGGTCTGCCATGTCTTTGTTCCCCATGATCAATTCACCTGTTTCTGACTGCAAGGGACCTACATTTGTTTTAACTAGTCTTTTTCTCTTCAGATTCAGATTCAATTTTAATTGTCATTGTCAGTGTGCAGTACAGAGACAACGAAATGCATTATCTGGCCCTGGAGATTTATCGGCCTACACATATCACATATCTATAAAAAGTTTTGCAGTCAGTTTTTATGTTCCCTGCCAGTTTTCTTTCATAATCTATTTTCTCTTTCCTAATTAAGCCTTTTGTCCTCCTCTGCTGGACTCTGAATTTCTCCCAGTCCTCTGGTCGGCTACTTTTTCTGGCTAATGTGTATGCTTCATCTCTTGTTTTGATGCTATCCCTGATTTCCCTTGTTATCCATGGATGCACTACCTTCCCTGATTTATTATTTTGCCAAACTGGGATGAACAATTGTACATTGTAGTTGTCTTCCTCAGCACCCCTACCAATTTGATTCACCCAATCTATATGTAGATTGAAGTCACCCATTATAACTGTTTTACCTTTGTTGCACGCATTTCTAATTTCCTGTTTGATGCCATCACCAACTACACTACTACTGTTAGGTGGCCTGTACACAATTCCACTAGCGTTTTCTGCCCCTTAGTGTTTCGCAGCTCTACCCATATCGATTCCACATCCTCCAAGCTAATGTCCTTCCTTTCTATTGCGTTAATCTCCTCTCTAACCAGCAACGCCACCCCACCTCCTTTTCCTTTCTGTCTATCCCTCCTGAATATTGAATATCCCTGGATGTTCAGCTCCCAGCCTTGGTCACCCTGGAGCCATGTCTCCGTGATCCTAACTATATCATAGTAATTAATAGCTATCTGCACATTCAACTCATCCACCTTATTACGAATGCTCCTTGCATTGAGACACAAAGCCTTCAGGCTTGTTTTACAACACTCTTACCCATTATACAATTATGTTGAAAAGTGGCCCTTTTTGATTTTTGCCCTGGATTTGTCTGCCTGCCACATTTACTTTTCACCTTGCTACCCATTGCTTCTACCCTCATTTTACACCCCTGTCTCTCCACTCACACATTTAAGAAACCCTTTCCCTTCAACTCCATCCTCGACTATCCCATTTGACACCCCACCCCCCTTATTCAGTTTAAAACCACCCGTGCAGCAGTGGCAAACCTGCCTGCCAGAATGTTGGTCCCCCACCTGTTAAGATGCAATACGTCCCATTTGTACAGTTCCCCCTTATTCCAAAACAGATCCCAGTGATCTAAGAATCTAAATCCTTGCCCCGTGCACCAGTTCCTCAGCCACACATTCAGGTCCCGTATCTCCCTGTTCCTGCTCTCGCCAGCACGAGGAACTGGAAGCAAACCGGAGATAACAACCCTGGAGGTCCTGCTTTTCAGCATTTTTCCGAGCTCTCTAAAGTCACACTGCAGAATATTCATCCCCTTCTCTCCGACATCGTTTTTGCCGACATGCACTACCACTTTCGGCTGTTCACCCTTGAGGATTAAATCCAGGAAATCACCTGCACCATAGTTATAACTTCACCAAACGTTCTGCAGCACCGCAAGAAACAAATCAGTTTCTTAAGACATTCAAGGGTGTAGCAATAAATGTAGGATATGGAGAAAAAGCTGGAACGGGATACTGAATTTTGATAATCAGCCATGATCGTATTGAATGGCGGTGCTGGCTCGAAGGGCCGCATGGCCTACTCCTGCACCTATTTTCTGTTTCTATATGATGCCCAGATTCTGAAGATCATTAAAAAATGTAAATCATTTACATTTTTATTTGCTTCTTGCCTTCATTTTTGCATTCGATACCGAAAGTCGAGAATTAAGAATGCTTGCAGTGCATTCGAGAGATACCAATAGTCGAGAAATAAAGAATGCATGCAGTTGGGGATACTGATAGTTGAGATATATGAATGCATAAATCTCAATATGCGCGGGCCCGTGCGCTGTGCCCGCCCGCGCGCGCGCGTGCACGGCTGATGCCCGCGACTGCTCCTGCTCCCGCCCCGTGCTTGCGCAGCGCGTCACTCCGTCAGCCTCGCCTGTGCTGGGGCTGGGGCTGGGGCAGGCGGCGAGCGTCCACATTGGCCACAAAGTTGTTGCACGGACGTCGCTGTTTTATCCTCCCCGGATAATCCGTCCCGTCTGCAGCCCCGGGAGCGGAGCGGTGCAGCGCGGCGCGGCGCGAGCCCGGCTCAGGTAAGGCGGCGCCAGGGCATCGCCGTCCCCGGGCAGCGGCAGCGGCAGCGGCGGCGCGCGCGCTTGCCCGAGCCCGGATCCCCAGCGCGGCAACCAGGCGCCGGGCGGGCTCGAGTTTCTTCCCCTCTCTCTCTTTCTCTCTCTCTCTTTCTCTCTCTTTCTCTTCCTCCTCCATCCGCATCACAAAATGCATGTGGCGACTAATCGGCCTCGCACTTGGGTTGGAGGGTGCGAGCAACTGTAGCAGGTCGAGAGCAGCAGAAAGTGAACGCGGTCTGTAACAAGATGGCTGGTCTGCGAGAAGGAGCTGTACTCGTGACAGTGCGGGCGGGCGCGCCGGTAGTGCAAGCGCGATCCGCGGAGGCTGCATTGCAAAGGGCGAGGTGAACGGAAGGGACTTGTCCATTTTATTGCAACGATTTTGCATTCATATTCAGAAGCCGAATATGCGGCCACTCTCCCCGGAGCGTACATTCTCCCCTGCAGATTTTTTAATACGCAGCCTGTCAGTGTGCATTTCAAGATCAACAAACGGAATCGAAACGTGCACTTTTCAAAATTGAGCTTCCAATTAAAATTAAAATTCGCTTTGAATAAATCTAGAACCTATTCTCTGTAGAACTAAAGCTTTCTGACCACATTGTAACAAAAATATTAAATGCTTAATTTTACGTTTAAAATGTTAAATCAGATTTGCCTTATTAATGTAATAGGAGAAGGATATCCAGGTTGTTAAAATTATAGAAATCGGTAATTGCCGGGGCATGGCTAACTGCAATAAGTAAAATGCAAAATAAAAAACGGCGGGGAAGCGCGCGATCCCGACAGGGACGCGGGAAGAGCTGTTTGAAGACGCGGCAATGAGCGCAGTGCATGTCGCTGCTTGGAGAGTGCACTGTGTTGGAGCTTCACCACGGAGACACTCCGCCCTGTGGCTCTACTGTTTATTGCATCGGGGAGGGGGCGCGGAGAATCGAGATGGGAATGGACACGTAAATAAGGGGGAATTCGCGGCATCTATTATTAATCCACCAAGAACTCCACACGCTCTGATGGGTATTAGCTACAGAGCAATTTATACTATTCTAGCCTCGCAGGATTGAGACCCCGCTATGCATAAGAAATAGTAGGAGTAGCCCACTCAGCCCTTTACCCCAGTTTACCGTTCAATAAAATCAATGGCTGTTGCTTTTTTCCGTATCCCATTCATATATTTCCTTTCGGACTATGGTTTCAATGTCTTCTCATAGCTTAGAGCAATCCTGTTCCACCATTCCACCACAAAAAGCTAGAGTAACTCAGCGGAACAGGCAGCATCTCTGGTATTTTCTTCCTCGGGTAGCCAAAGCTCTCCACATTGTTCAAGATGTTGTCTCTCAGATCCCTATAATGCCTACTCCTGAATTCAGCTGAGTGCGCCGACCACGATCACCCTGTAAACTAACACTGTCCTGCACACAAGGGAAAATGTAACCATTTTTACCAAAGCCAATTAACCTACAGATCTGTATACATTTGGAGTGTGGGAGGAAACTGGAACACCCAGAGAAAACCCACGTTGCCATGGAGAGAACATACAAACTCCGTACAGACAGCACCCATAATTAGGATCGAACCTATGTCTCTGGCGCTGTAAGGCAGCAACTCTATCGCTATGCCACTGAGCTGCCCCGTAACACTTTAGACTAAAGAAAGACACAAAGTACAGGTTTGAAGAAGGGTCTCGACCCAAAACGTCACCCATTCCTTCTCTCCAGAGATGCAGCTTGTTCCGATGCTGCCTACTCCAGCATTTTGTGTCTACCTTAGATTTAAAGCAGCATCTGCAGTTCTTTCCTACACACAAAGTACAGGAGTAACTCAGTGGGTCGGGCAGCGTCTGTAAAGAATATGGATGGGTGACAATACGTGTTGGGACCCTTCTTCAGACTGATTACAGGGGGAGGGGAAGAAAGGTGGAAGTGAGAAGGGTCGGACAAAATCTGGCAGGTAATAGGTTGATACAATTGAGGGGGGGGTGATAGGCAGATAGTTGGACAAAGACCAGAGGTGAAAAAACAAGGTGTGAGACAGAACGAATGAAGAGTTCTGAATTGTGAAGCTAGAGAAAGGAATGTAGGTAGGATAGACAATAGGTGCAGGAGGAGACCATTCGGCCCTTTGAGCCAGCACCGCCATTCACTGATCATGGCTGATCATCCACAATCAGTACCCTGTTCCTGCCTTCTCCCCATATCCCTTGAGTCACCTATCTTTAAGAGCTTTATCTAACTCTTGAAAGCATCCAGAGAATTGGCTTCCACTGCCCTGAGGATAAGAGAAATTTATGCGTCCTGGCGGGATACTAGGGAGGGGGAATGAAGGGTGGGCTGTGGAAGAAGGGGGGGGTGATTGTAGTTACCTAAAATTGGAGAATTCAATGTTCAGCCATTTGGGTTGTAAGCAACCCAAGAGGAATATAATATGCAGTTCCTTCGCTTTGCGTGTAGTCTCACTGCAGCAACACAAGAAGCCCAGGACAGAAAATTCAGTTTGGTAATGGGAAGAGCAGCTAAATGATTAGCAACTGGGAGATCCAGAAGGCCTTGGCAGACCAAGTGCACGTGTTCAGCGAAACAGTCTCCGAGCCACTTGGTTTTTCCAATGTACAGGAGGCCACATCAGGAACTCTGGATGCAGGAGATGAGTTAGAGAGAGTGCATGTGAACCTCTATCTCACCTGGAAGGACTGCGGGGGTCCCAGGATGGAGGTGAGGGAGGAGGTATAGGGTCAGGAGTTACATCTCTTGTGGTTGCAGGGGAAAGTACCTGGGGAGCGTGTGGTTTCCCCCGAGATCCCGACCACGGGTGAAAATGGAGGAGGACTGGCCAATTTTTGTGCCTTCCACCACAGTGATGAATGCTGTGGTGGATGTTTGTGTTAAATTTTTTGTGTGTTTGTGTGTTCTTTATTATTGTACCGCTGCTGGCAAATTCATTTCACTTGCACTTTATGTGCAATGTGACTAATAAAACCGTATTGTATTGTTTGGGTGGGAAGAGATGAATAAACTAAGAATTGTGGAGGGAGCAGTCTCTGCAGAAGGAAGAAATTAGTGAGGATGAGGTCACTTTGGAGGTGACAGAAATGTCGGAGTATAATGTGTTGTCAAATGCAGCTGGTGGAGTGAAAGGTGAGAATCTGGGGAACTCTGTTGTTCCATGTGGGGAACTCTGTTGTTCCATGTGGGGGAAAGACGAGCAAGAGCAGAACTGCAGGACTCAAGTGAGGGATCCATCTATAACAGCAGGGGGAAACCACGTTTACTAAAGATTGTGGATATCTCTGACATTTTTGTCCTAGAATCCGAACCAGGAGTCAGGAGTGGTCCCAGCGGATTTAAAAATTGCAAATGTTTCTCTTCTGTTCAAAAATGGAGCAAGGCAAGAGAGGGGAAACTAGTGTAGGAAGGAACTGCGGATGCTGGTTTACACCAAAAGTAGACACAAATTGCTGGAGTAATGCAGCATCTCTGGAGAGAAGGAATGGGTAGAGTTTTGGGTTGAGACCCTTCTTCAGACTGAGAGGCGAGAGAGAAACTAGAGATATGGAAGGGTAAGGTGTGAAAACGACAAATCAAAGCAGACGATTATCAATTAAATGTAGAATGGTTCAGGCAACAATTAAATGGTTTTGGAATACAGTAAACCTCATTATTACGGATCTCTTTAGAATGAGTTTCAGTTATAGCGGACAGATCTACCGACTTTAACCGCAGGTCGACAATGCTATCCCTGGCCCACGGCGCCGCTCCAGCACTGAGCCTTGCGGTACCCCACTAGTCACTGCCTGCCATTCTGAAAAGGACCTGTTAATTCCTACTCTTTGCTTCCTGTCTACCAGCCAGTTCTCTATCCACATCAATACTGAACCCCCAATACCGTGTGCTTTAAGTTTGAATACTAATCTCTTATGTGGGACCTTGTCAAAAGCCTTCTGAAAGTCCAGATATAACACATCCACTGGTTCTCCCTTATCCACTCTACTAGTTACATCCTCGAAAAATTCTATAAGATTCGTCAGACATGATTTACCTTTCATAAATCCATGCTGACTTTGTCCAATGATTTCACCACTTTCCAAATGTGCTGCTATCCCATCTTTAATAACTGACTAGCAGTTTCCCCACTACCGATGTTAGACTAACTGTTCTGTAATTCCCCGTTTTCTCTCTCCCTCCATTTTTTTAAATTGGGGTTACATTATGCTGCCCTCCAATCCTCAGGAACTACTCCAGAATCTAAAGAGTTTTGAAAAATTATCACTAATGCATCCACTATTTCTGGGGCTACTTCCTTAAGTACTCTGGGATGCAGCCTATCTGGCCCTGGGGATTTATCGGCCTTTAATCCATTCAATTTACCTAACACCACTTCCCGGCTAATCTGGATTTCACTCAGTTCCTCCATCTCATTTGACTCGCATACCTACGTTTAATACCTGTGGGCTCTAGTCCTCAACTTCTCCATCAAGAGAAACACATCCACTGGACCCATATCATTTTATATATTTCTATCAAATGTCCCCTCAGCCTGTCCTTGTAACAGTGGTCCTTCATCCCAGGTACCATTGTAATAAATAATTTCTGGGCTCTCTCAAACCCAGCATTGTCTATATGTTTTTAAACTGCTTTCTCACCCTGCCCTGGACACATTAAATGATTTTTGCACATAGACTCCCAGGACACTGCACCTGTTACACTGTCACAAAACACTATTACAGAATAATATCCTTTATTCTATTTTGACTTTCCAAATTTTTCCAATGAAAATGCATTATCTCAGATCTTTCTGCCTTAAACGTCATATCAAGTCAAGTCAAGTTTATTCGTCACATACACATACGAGATATGCAGTGAAATGAAAAGTGGCAATGCTCGCGGACTTTTGTGCAAAAAGACAAACAAACAAACTATAAACACAATCACATATTCTTTTACATATTGTGGGCGTAAGTAAAAATGTTCAGTAAAGTTAGCCCCTGGTGAGATAGGAGTTTACAGTCCGAATAGCCTCTGGGAAGAAACTCCTTCTCAACCTCTCCGTTGCTATATGCTATACATCTGCCCATTGGACAAGTTTGTTTGTGTCCTGTTGCAACGGGGGAATCAGTTGCATACTTTTGTTACATCTGATAAACCACTGTTGACTATTGGTTTGCTTTTTATGCTTTAGCCAATTTCATATCTATTGAATCACCCGTCCGATTAATCTTTCAGCTTTAATTTTTTTTAATGATGGTGCTTGCATTTTACTGCAGGCACATTTAAAGAGCAATTCAAATTGGAGCCACAGGAATTGGTGACTTCATATAGAAGCTATGCTGACGAACAGAAATGTAATCACAAAATGTAAAAGTATGTAAAACCGGGAGCCGTGCTGGTCGATTTATATAAGATGTTATGGGGACAGTGATTATCAAGTATATAAGAAAACATCTTAAGATGCCTCTTTTCCTATGAACAATAATTAATGCTGCATTATAGGGTATGGATCATCAAAATACATACTGTTTATTGGTTATCTGCAGAAATTGAAGTTACTTTCTTTCCTTTTCTAAACTTTCTTTTTCCAGTTGTTTACAGTGCACAATGGGTGAAGCGATTAAATACAATGACGATGAACATAAAAATGCATTCCTGAAAACATTGAATGAACAACGTTTAGAAGGGGAGTTCTGTGACATAGCCATTGTGGTGGAAGATGTTAAATTCCGGGCACACAGATGTGTATTGGCAGCATGTAGCACTTACTTCAAGAAATTATTTAAAAAATTGGAGGTTGATAGTTCCTCGGTGATTGAGATTGATTTTTTGCGTTCGGATATATTTGAAGAAGTATTGAATTATATGTACACTGCCAAAATCTCTGTGAAGAGAGAAGATGTGAACTTGATGATGTCTTCAGGACAAATCCTTGGGATCAAATTCTTAGATAAATTATGTATTCAGAAGCGTGATGTTTCTCCTCAACAGAATGCAGCACGGCGAAAAACTCGATACCCGTACAGTATAAGTGCTAAGATCCACCGGCCCTCAGTAAATAGCACAGACGAAGAGATAGAAGAAATAGGCGATCAGCTTGAAGGACAGTCAGAAGAGGCAGTAGACGAAACTGTACCTAATCCTGATGACGGAAAGACCCAAGCAAATGGCCTGCGTGTTCAGGAAGCTATTTTGAAAGAACTTGGAAGTGAAGAAGTTCGAAAAGTCAATTGCTTTGGTTCTGAAGTAGAAACCATGGAATCAACTGAGCCCAAGGATGTGGCTCCTCAGCCTCCTCCAACTCTTGCATTCAATGATAGCATGAGTGGAGTCAAGGAAGAACAGGCACCAGGTTGGACAGCAAATACTGATGTGAAATTTGAATATTTGTTGTATGGAGACAGGGAGCAGTTCAGTTGTCAGTCCTGCGGTAAGACTTTCACTGACGAAACACGTTTGAGGAAACATGAGAAGTTACATTCTGCTGATCGACCATTTGTGTGTGACATCTGCTCAAAGGCTTTTACCACACAAGCTCACTTGAAAGAACATCTCAAAATTCATACAGGCTTCAAACCTTATGGGTGTGATGTGTGTGGCAAATCATTCATTCGTGCTCCTGACCTAAAAAAACATGAACGAGTCCACAGTAATGAAAGACCCTTTGCATGTCACATGTGTGACAAAGCTTTTAAGCACAAGTCTCATCTGAAAGACCATGAACGGAGGCATCGAGGTGAGAAGCCATTTGTTTGTGGTTCCTGCACTAAAGCGTTTGCTAAAGCTTCTGATCTAAAGAGGCATGAAAATAATATGCACAGTGAACGCAAACAAGTACCCACAAGTGTGATTGCCAGTGAGACTGAGCAATTGCAAGCTGCAGCAATGGCAGCTGAAACTGAGCAAAACCTGGAAACTATAGCCTGTAGTTAATTTATTGTCGATGTTCATATTCCTCTTTTGTTTCATAATAACATAGAAAACTGCATTAGCAAAGGTGACCCTTATATATTTTTCTGTTAAATTCTGTTCCTTTTTACAATTTGTATGAAGAATGCTAATTTTTTCTGTCTTGAGTATATAATCTAATATATTTAGTATAAATTGTTGCACTGTATAAGGATTTGATTTTAGTAGGGTTGACCACTTGGGACAACATAATAATTATGTCATTGAATATTTCAAGTGTCTTTAATGCCTTTATCCCTGTATGGTGCAATAATATAATTATTTTGAGTGATGTATTACAGTTTTAATTTTTTAGTAAAGTTGCTTTTAATGTTTTGGTCTGCCACCACCGTCTAGTTAACTATATTCTGGTAAGAAATTAGTCATTAGGATTAAAATTCTTCAGGGTTAGGATTCAGCATGTCGGGTTTTTTGATTATCCTTTGTACATTTGCCGATTAGAATGTTGCTAATTTGGTGAGAGGAATCTTTACACTTGAGTTTTAAGTATTCTTAAAATAATGGAATAACTCCTGATGTTTATTTTTCCCAAACTTTAAGAATATCAGAATATCAATTTACTTATATAGCCTAGAATACTTAATCTTTCTTCGTACCAGTAGCAAGTGGCGCAAGAGGCATTAGTTGTACACGCATATTCTGTAAAAATAAAAGCTTAGTTTTATTGTTTGGTACTTTTTATCAGAGAATATGATGTAATCCAAGATTTACTTTCAATATTTTCTTTATCAGGCTAAAGCTTGAGTTCCGCAATTGGCTAAATAGCAGCAGAACCTTTACAGCAGCACGTTATTTTAGAAATTCAATGCAACACTGTTGTTCTTAACTTTTTGTCAGTACTTGTATCTCTTTTAAAACTCTTTAAGAGAAATATCTACTGATAATTCTTATGTGAACATTTTTGATATTGGTGTGTAAATAATTTTTAACTAAATGCAAATAATTGTAATGTTAATTGGTAGTTATAAGTGCAGATTAAATTGTATAGCACAACACAAAGTTTAGTAAATATGATTACGTTTTTATGCATAAATTGGATGATTAAATCAAAGTGTTTAAAGCTCAATCCGTGACAGTGCACTATGTTCATGTGTCAAACCTTAGCAATGTGGTGTAAACATTGAAACGTGCTTCTATTCAAAATGGAGATCAGAGTCTGGACGAATGTTTGGTATTTAGCCCGTGAACCTACAATGTTGAGAGGTTATTTCATCATTTTTTGTTCTGTTTGTCGTTGGTCTGAAATTAGCTTAATTTTCTCAGAAAATGTACATATATCTGTTAAACGTCTTTCAAATCAAAATATAAACATTTTGTAACCTGGGTTTTGTCTGTTTTGGATTCATTACTGCTGTTGAACTCTCACACCATTGCCTACCTCATCAAAACCCCTACAATTGACCAGGAACTTAACATAAAAACTGTATCATGAAAGAACAGATGCTGATATCCTCCAATGAGTCAAGGCCCTGTCCCACTTTCCCGAGTTACTCACAAACTCTCCTGAGTTTTCCCCTTGATTCAAACTTGGAGAATTACGGTAATAGCCGTTCGTAGGTACTCTGGCCTTTTTTTAACTCGTGGACATTTTTCAACATGTTGAAAAAACATCCCGACTTACCTGATGCCCCGAGTTCCTACGGCTGGCATTATGAGCCGCTACAAAACATCTACGGACTCGCTACCGACATTCCCCGAGTTCGAATCAAGGGGAAAACTCGGGAGAGTCCGTGAGTAACTCGGGAAAGTGGGAGAGGGCCTTAACTTGCCTTCCGAGTCCTCAAGGCCATTCCAATTTTGATGAGGCAGAGATCAGGAATGAGATTGTTTTCTGTTTACCAGCATACTTCCAAAATGTGACAATGTCCTATGCATAATCTTAAATATTAATGACACCATGAGGATATCCTGGTTGCTGTGTACCATTTATCAAGACACACTGCAGCAATTTATTAAAGGGCCTGTCCCACTTGGCGATTTTGCCGGCGTCAGATCAGTGTCGCCAAAAGATTTTGAACATTTCAAACTCCAGCAGTGACAAAAAAGTGGTGGCGACACTTGAAAAAATACCGCGCGCGCCATACGTCATCACACTGCGTCATACGTCGTCACGCCGCGTATTTTTCGGTGACATGATACGTCAGTCAATTATGCCGCAGTTGCTGAAAAAATCGGCAAGTGGGACAGGCCCTTAAGCTTTTTCAACACCTCTTAATCCATGGCCGTTCCCGCCTGGAATAACACAGGGATCTGATATAAGGTAAAGGTGCCCTCTTCAAATCTAAACACCTCTAAACCCCTCTAACCCCAGTTCATTGGCTATATTTAAGAGGGTTAGATGTGGCCCTTGTGGCTAAGGGGATCAGGGGGTATGGAGAGAAGGCAGGTACGGGATACTGAGTGGGATCAGCCATGATCATATTGAATGGCGGTGCAGGCTCGAAGGGCCGAATGACCTACTCCTGCACCTATTTTCTATGTTAACTCCCCGCTAAACCCCTCTAAATTTGTCTAAACCCCTCTGAACACTTCCAAACCCCTCCAACTCTCTGAACCCACTAAAACCTTCCAAACCCACCTGAACCCTACTAAACGCTTATAATCCCCTCTAAACCCATCTAGACCCTTCTATACCCATCTAAACCCCTCGAAACACCTCTAAACCCATCTAGACCCATCTGAACCGCTCTGAACCACTGAAAGCCTCTGAACCCCTCTAATCCACTATAAACCCCCTGTAAACCCCTCTGAACCCATCTACTCCCCTCTAAATCCATCTAAACTCCACTGAACAATTTCAAACCCCCTCTAAACCTCCCTCCCCCCCCCCCCACTAAATCCCTCTAAACCACTCTGAACGCCTCTGAATCCCTCTAAACCACTGTAAACCCCTCTGAACCCATCTACACTAAACCCATTTAAACCCCTCTGAACAATTCAAACCCCCTCTAAATCCCTCTAAACTCCCTAACCCCCTCTAAATCTACACCCCTCTAAACACCCCGAGACCCTTCTAAACCCCTCAAACGTCCAGACTAAGAATAGCTTCGCATAGGAAGGAGTTGCAGATGCTGCTTTCAACCGAAGATAGACACAAAATGCTGGAGTAACCCAGCGTGACAGACAGCATCTGTGGAGAAGAGGGTCTCGAAAAGGAAGTGTGCGAGTCCGCACTGACCATCGATCCCCACACATTAACGATGTCCTACACACACTGGGGACAATTTACATTTAAACCTGTATATCTACAGACCTGCGCGTCCTTGGAGTTTGGAGGAAACCGAAGATGTCGGAGAAAATCCACGCGGTCAGGGAGAGAACGTACAAACTCCATATAGACAGCACCCTTAGTTGGGATTGAACCCGCGTCTCTGGCGCTGTAAGGCAGCAACTCTATCGCTGTGCCATCGTGCTGGATAGCTTGAGCTCAGAAACGCAGATATAACATGTGTGGTCACAAAAAGCTGGAGTGTCAGCGGGGCAGGCAGCATCTCTGGAGAAATCCACACGGTCACGGGGAGTTTTCTCGTACAAACCGTGGTCGGAATCGAGCCCGGGTCTGTGGCAGCAACTCTACCGCTGCGCCGCTGTTTACTGGCGCCCTCCCCTCATTTCCCATTTAATGTTGCGCTCCCCTAATCAAAGATCCTATAGCAGATCTTTGCCCCTAATTCCCCATTTACTGGCTCGCTCTTTTCGCACCAGGCTCGCAGCTTGTGCGCCCGGCTCGTAGTTTGCGGGCGAGGTTTTGCAGCAGGCTCGTACTTTTCACACCAGGCTCGCACATTTAGTACCAGGCTCGCACTTATCGCACCAGCTCGCACTGTTTCGGACCAGGCTGGCATTTTTCGCTGGCGGCGCGTACTTCTCGCACCTTTGGTGCCACGCTCGCACTTTTCGCAGCAGGCTCGCACTTTTTTGCGAGCGTGTGAAAAGAGCGCCTCAGTAATTTGAGAGGAGAGGGAACTAATAAATGGGGAATTAGGGGGGCGCAACATTAAATGGGGATTTAGGGGATGGCACCAGTAAATGGGGATTTAGGGGAGGGCACCAGTAAATGGGGATTTAGGGGAGGGCACCAGTAAATGGGGATTTAGGGGATGGCACCAGTAAATGGGGATTTAGGGGAGGGCACCAGTAAATGGGGATTTAGGGGATTAAGGGAGGGCACCAGTAAATGGGGATTTAGGGGAGGGCACCAGTAAATGGGGATTTAGGGGAGGGCACCAGTAAACATTGGCGCAGCGGTAGAGTTGCTGCCTCACAGATTCCGACCACGGCCGCCGTCTCCCCGTGACCGCGTGGATTTCTCCAGAGATGCTGCCTGCCCCGCCGTTACTCCAGCTTTTTGTGACCACATATGTTATATCTGCGTTTCGGAGAGTTTTGGAGGTGTTTAGAGGGGGTTTGGGGGCTTTGGATGTGTTTAGAGGGGGTTAGAGGGCTTTAGAGCGGCTTTGAGGTTTAGACATGTTTAGAGTGGTTTAGATGGCTTTAGAGGGGTTTAGTGTTTTGAGTGGTTTAGCGGGTTTAGATAGGTTTACAGGTGTTTACACGGGTTTAGAGGGGTCAGAGGGATTTAGAGGGGAGTAGGAGGCAACCGTGGCTGACAAGAGAATTTAGGGATAGAATAAAACTAAAAGAAAAGATGTATAACAGCAAAAAGTAGCCGGAAGCCAGAGGATTGGGAAACTTTCATAGGACAACAGAAGGAAACAAATCGGGCAATACGGCTAAAAAGATGAAGTACGAATGGAAGGTAGACAAAAATGCTAGAGAAACTCAGCGGGTGCAGCAGCATCTATGGAGCAAAGGAAATAGGTGACGTTTGGGGCTGAAACCCTTCTTCAGACTGTACGAATGGAAGCTGGCCAAGAATATAAAGAAGAACAGTAAAAACTTCTTTAGATATGTTAAGGGAAAAAGTGTAGCAACGTCAAATGTGGGTCCCTTGAAGGCAGACACAGGTGAAATTATTATGGGTAACAAGGAAATGGCCGAAGGTTTGAACAGGTACTGCGGATCTGTCTTCACTAAGGAAGAGACAAACAATCTCCCAAATGTACTGGAGGACAGAGGATCTATAAGGGGATAGAGGAACTGAAATAAATTTTCATTAGTCGAGAAATAGTATTGGGTAGCCTAATGGGACTGAAGGATGATAAATCCCCAGGGCCTGATGGTCTGCATCCCAGGGTCATCAGGGAGGTGGCTCCATAAATAGTGGGCGCATTGGTGATTATTTTCCAGTGTTCTCTCAATTCAAGTGGATTGGAGGATAGCTAACGTTATCCCACTTTTCAAGAAAGGAGCGAGAGAGAAAAGTGTGAATTACAGACCAGTTAGCCTGACTTCAGTGGTGGGAAAAATGCTGGAGTCAATTAGTAAAGAGGTAATAATGGGGCATTTGGATAGCAGTAAAAAGATTAGTCTAGGTCAACATGGATTTATGAAATGGAAATCATGCTTGACAAATCTTCTGGGTTTTTTGGGGGTTGTGACAAGTAAAATGGATGAAGGGGTGCCAGTGGATGTAGTGGATCTAGACTTTCAGAAAACCTTTGATAAGGTCACGCACGGGAGACTGGTGACTAAAATTATAGCACATGATATTGGGTGTAGGGTGTTGACATGGATAGAAAATTGGTTGGCAGACAGGAAGCAAAGAGTAGGAGTGAACAGGTCTTTTTCAGAATGGCAGGCAGTGGCGAGTGGAGTGCTCGGTGTTGGGGCCACAACTGTTTGCCATATAGATTAATGATTTGGAAGAGGGAATGAACAGCACTAGCAAGTTTGTGGATGACACAAAGCTGGGTGGCAGTGTGAACTGTGAAGAGGATGATCGGAGGTTGCAGGGTAACCTGGGCAGGTTGAGTGAGTGGGCAGATGTGTGGCAGATGCAGCATAATATAGATAAATGTGAGGTTATTCACTTTGGCAGCAAAAACAAGGGGGGAGATTATTATCTTAATGGGGTTAGGTTAGGTAAGGGGTAGGTACAGCGAGACCTGGTCATATACCAGTCATTGAAAGTTGCCGTGCAGGTACAGCAGGCAGTGAAGAAAGCTAATGGAACGTTGGCCTTCATAACAAGAGGATTTCAGTATAGGAATAAAGAGGTTCTTCTGTAGTTGTATACGGCTCTGGTGAGACCACATCTGGAGTATTGTGTCCAGTTTTGGTCTCCTAATGTGAGGAAGGAGATCCTTGTGATTGAGGCAGTGCAGCGTAGGTTCACGAGATTGATCCCTGGGATGGCGGGACTGTCATATGAGGAAAGATTGAAAAGACTCGGCTTGTATTCACTGGAGTTTAGAAGGATGAGCGGGAATCTTATAGAAACATAAAATTATAAAATGACTGGACAAGCTAGATGCAGGAAAAATGTTCCCAATATTGGGCGAGTCCAGAACCAGGGGCCACAGTCTTAGAGTCATTTAAGACTGTGAGAAAAAATGTTTTCACCCAGAGAGTTGTGAATTTGTGGAATTCCCTGCCACAGAGGGCAGTGGAGGCCAAATCATTGGATGGATTTAAGAGTTAGACAGAGCTCTTGGGGCTAGTGAAATCAAGGGATATGGGGAGAAGGCAGGCATGGGTTATTGATTGGGGACGATCAACCATGATCACAATGAATGGCGATGCTGGCTCGAAGGGCCAAATGACCTACTCCTGCACTTTTTTTCTGTTTCTATGTAGAGGGGTTTAGATAGGTTTAGCCGGGTTTAGAGGGGTTTGGAGCAGTTTTGTGTGGATTAGAGGGCGTTAGATGGGTTTAGAGGGGTTTAGAGGTGGCTTGAGGAGCATTACCTGCTTTTGGTCCATATCCCTCCAAACCTGTCCTAACAGTTGAACTGTTTCTTAAATGTTGGGATGGTCCCTGCCTCACCTACCTCCTCTGGCAGCTGTACGCCCACCACCCTTTGTGTGGAAAACGTTACCTCTTAAAAAGTTACCTCTTAAAAATATTTCCAGCTAAAAACATTGAAATCATACATCTACTTAATAGAAGAATTTGGTTCCTTTTCAGGATATAGAATAAACTGGAACAAAAGCGAAATTATGACGATAAAACCTCAAGAGCCGACACACCTTTTAAATTTCGCCTTTAGAATTGAAACAGAAAATTTGTGATATCTGGGTATCCAAATTAGCAGAAAATATAAATCTTTATTTAATGCAAACTATATGCCCTTAACTAAATTAAATGCGTTGATTAAATTTTGGAAAACACTTCCGATGTCTTAGGCAGAATAAATGCTATAAAAATGATTTTTCTCCCACAAATTTTGTATTTATTTCAATCAATACCAATATACTTACTTAAAAAATTCTTTAAAAAACTCGACTCTGATATCACAAATTTCATATGGGACTATAAATCACATAGAATTCAAAGAAGACACCTGTGCAAACCTAAAGAATTCGGTGGGACACTCCCCAATTTTTTGTACTATTATTGGGCAGTGAATATCAAAAATGTAATTCACTGGTTGGATACGTCTGCCTAACAAGTAGACTGGATAATAATGGAGAAAGAGGATTGTTCTCCTTTTAATATAGGAGCGATCCTTCTCTCCCTGATAAAACTGAATAATATAATATACAAGAAAAATCCAATTATTCATAGTACAATACGAATTTGGAAACAAATAAAATTAACTCTCAAATTAAGAAATCTATTGCTTCTCTCTCCAATAGTTAATAATCCATCGTTTAAACCATCTATTATTGATAAAACGTTTACCCATTGGGAAAGAATAGGAATTAAAATGTTTGGAGACATGTATGAAATGGGAAACCTTTTATCATTTCAACAATTACAATTAAAATACAACCTGAAAAGTAATCAATATTTTAAATACCTTCAAATCCGAGATTACTTGAAAAAATATACACGAATATCACTTTGACCTCAGATCTATTAGATGAAGGAATGAACAGAAAGGTGGAATCAATTAATTTAATATCATAGAAACATAGAAAATAGGTGCAGGAGTAGGCCATTCGGCCCTTCGAGCCTGCACCGACATTCAATATGATCATGGCTGATCATCCAACTCAGTATCCTGTACCTGCCTTCTCTCCATACCCCCTGATCCCTTTAGCCACAAGGGCCACATCTAACTCCCTCTTATATATAGCCAATGAACTAGCCTCAACTACCTTCTGTGGCAGAGAATTCCAGAGATTCACCACTCTCATATCATATTTGTGTAACATCATTCTAAATATAGAAATACCATCATCAGATGCAATTAGAATGGACTGGGAACAAGAACTAGCTGTAAAAATTTTGAAAGACAGATGGGAAAAATACTTGCTATATGTACATAAATATTCGATTAATGTAAGACATAACTTAATTCAATTTTAAATTTTACTTAGATTATATTACTCGAAAACTAAACAGAATAACATTTTTCCAAATGTTTCTCCCATCTGTGATAAATGCTTATCTCAAAATGCAACTATAGTACACTCCTTTGTCTCTTGCATAAAACTGGGATGAAATTTTTGGAATCTTCACAAAATTATTTAAAATAAAATTGAACCCCAATACAGAACTGATTATTTTCGGAACAATGGAAGACGGCTGGCTGTAAGCTGACTTCGTTCCAAAAGTGCCTCCTCAATTATAACGGCAAAAAAAAACGTATACTTAAATTCTGGAAAAATGCACCCACGCCAATGCTCAAAATGTGGATTTCAAATATGTCTGAAATGTTACATCTCGAAGATATGAGATTCGTCCCATCAGGCAAATAAGACCAATTCTTAAAGATTTGGTCTCCCTTTCCCGACTTATTACAAGCATAACCTTAGAAATCAACTGTTTCAGGACCGGGTGTGTAAAAATACGAAGCGAGGCAAGGCAAGGCAAGGCAAGGCAAGTTTATTTGTATAGTACCTTTCAACAACAAGGTAATTCAAAGTGCTTTACATAAAACATTATAAGCATTGGAAAGAAACACATATGAAATGGCATTTAGATGTAAAACGATTATTAGATCATTCAGATAAAATAATTACAAAATTAAAAGCAATCAAATAAAATATTTAAAATAGAATAAAACCAGGAATAGAAGTTACAGTGCAATATAGGTAATTAATAAATTGTATTGTTTACTGAAAGGCAGCGGCAAACAGAAAAATCTTCAGTCTAGATTTAAAAGAGCTGAGAGTTGCAGCAGACCTGCAGTTTTCTGGGAGTTTGTTCCAGATATGTGGTGCATAAAAACTAAATGCTGCCTCTCCATGTTTAGTTCTGACTCTGGGGACACAGAGCAGACCTGTCCCAGATGATCTGAGAGGTCTGGGTGGTTCGTAGCTAAGCAGAAGATCAGAAATGTATTTTGGCCCTAAACCATTCAGTGCTTTGTAAACCAACAGTAGTATTTTGAAATCAATTCTTTGACAGACAGGAAGCCAGTGTAAAGACCTCAGAACTGGAGTAATGTGATCTACTTTTTTGGTCTTAGTGAGGACTCGAGCAGCAGCGTTCTGAATTAACTGCAGCTGTCTGATCGACTTTTTAGGGAGACTTGTAAAGACACTGTTACAGTAGTCGAGCCTGCTGAAGATAAATGCATGGACAAGTTTTTCCAAATCCTGCTGAGACACAAGTCCTTTAATCCTTGATGTATTCTTTAGGTGGTAGTAGGCTGACTTTATGACTGTTTTTATGTGGTTGTTGAAGTTCAGGTCTGAGTCCATGACAACTCCTAAGTTTCTGGCTTGGTTTGTTGTTTTTAGCATTACCATTTGAAGCTGGGTGCTAACTTTTAATCGTTCTTCCTTGGCTCCAAAAACAATTATTTCACTTTTTTCTTTGTTTAATTGGAGAAAATTCTGGTTCATCCAATCGTTGATTTGCTCAAGGTATATCCCTTCTACCGCTCGTCCATCGAGAGCCTGCTGACATACTGCATTACAGCATGGTATGGCAGCTGCACCATGGCAGGCAGGGAGAGGCTTCAGAGGGTAACTAGGACAGCGCAGAGGATCATTGGCTGCCCCTCTCCCCTCCCTGATGGACATCTACACCTCCCGCTGCCTTAGCAGGGCAAAGAAGATCATCAAAGACAGCTCCCATCCTGCGTTTGGACTGTTCGACCTGCTGCTCTCTGGAAGGCGCTATAGGTGCATCAAATCCAGGACAAATAGACTCAGGAATAGTTGCTTTCCGAGAATTATAACTACTATTAATTCTAATTCACACATGCACTGACTTCACTGTCCAACACGGACTTCCATCTGTATAGATGTATATATGTATGTAGCGCCGCAGAAATTGTGCACCTACCCACTCCCCCCCCCCCCATCCCCCCTCCCCCCCCCCCCTTCTTCCTTTGTTTTTTTGTTTTTTTTTCTGTTTCTTGTTTTTTGTGTAAAATTTTTTGTATGCACTTGGTATGAGCAGCTTTTCGTTTCACTGTACATGTATAGTGACAATAAATGGCATATCATTATCATATCATATCATTTTTTTCTTCTCTATCTCTTTTTTTTTGTTCCATCTCTCCCTTTTGTTTTTTCTCTCGGGCTTTACATCTTTAGGAGCTCTTTCTCTCTATTCTTTCATGAACTATCAATATCACTACTTTATTTAACCTTTCTCTTTCTCTCTTTTTCTTGCTTTTGTTACTTTTATTACTACTAAATTAAAAACAAGAAGTGGTACATGAAATGTATTATGTTATTCATGCTTTATATTATTGTACATTGCTTCTAATAAAAATATTTTTTTAAAAAAAGAAATCATACATGATGTGAGCGGGGAACTGAGGCCAGTTGTCCGTGATGCCTGAATCCCAATGCTCAGCGCTTCGTGTTTCGGAGTTGCCTAATGTTATTGATTTGTAATTAGTTGACAAAACCTTAATTTATTAATCCAGAATATCCAGAGGGATGGGATAAGTGTAATATTAAAATGACATGCAAGGTGTCAGGCTGTCTGTCACAACATACAGCCCCGATAACCCATTATGTCCTTCAGTTATGGAATTCAGACCCCTGCGAGGGGAACACATAGGGACTGACGACATAGAGTCACTGTGGGTTAAGTTGAGGAATTGCAAAGGCAAGAAGACACTAATTGGTGTTATCTACAGACCCCGAAATAGTAGCCCGGATGTAGGGTGTAAGTTGCAGCAGGAGTTAAAACTGGCATGTAACAAAGGTAATGCCACTGTGGTGATGGGGGATTTCAATATGCAGGTAGACTGGGAAAATCAGGTTGGTTCAGGACTCCAAGAAAGAGAGTTTGTAGAATGCCTCCGAGATGGATTCTTTTGTAAGGAGCCGACCAGAGAAAAGGCAATTCTGGATTTAGTGTTGTCCAATGAACCAGATATATTAAGAGAACTAGAGGAAAAGGAACCGCTTGGAGGTAGTGATCATAATATGGTTTGTTTTAATCTGCAATTTGAGAAGGAGAAGGTTAAATCGGAAGTGTCAGTGATGCAGTTGAACAAAGGGGACTATGAAGGCGTGAGGGAGGAGCAGGCCAAGGTAGACTGGAAAGGGATCCTAGCAGGAATAACAGTGGAACAGCAATGGCAGGAATTTCATGGGTATAATCCGGAAGACGCAGGATCATTTCATTCCAAAAAGGAAGAAAGGTTCTGAGGGGTGTAGGAGCCAACTGCGGCTGACAAGAGAAGTTAGGGATAGAATGAAACTAAAGGAAAAGATGTATAACACAGCAAAGAGTAGCCGGAAACCAGAGGATTGGCAAACTTTCATAGGACAACAGAAGGAAACAAAACGGGCATTACAGGCTGAAAAGATGACGTTTGAGGGGAAGCTGGACAGGAATATAAAGAAGGACAGTGAAAGCTTCTTTAGATATGTTATGGGAAAAATAATAGCAAAGTCAAATGTGGGTCCCTTGAAGGCAGACACGGGTGAAATTATTATGGGGAACAAGGAAATTGCAGAAGAGTTTAAAAGGTTCTTCGGATCTGTCTTCACTAAGGAAGACACAAACAATCTCCCAGAAGTACTGTAAGACAGAGGATTTAAGGGGGTAGAGGAACTGAAAGAAATTTTCATTAGGTGAGAAATAGTATTGGGTAGGCTAATGGGACTGAAGGATGATAATTCCCAGGGTCCTTATGGAGGTGGCTCTAGAAATAGTGGACGCCTTGGTGATCTTTTTCCAATGTTCAACAGATTCAGGATCAGTTCCAGCGGACTGCAGGATAGCTAATGTTATCCCACTCTTCAAGAAAGGAACGAGAGAGAAAATGGGGAATTACAGACCAGTTAGCCTGACTTCAGTGGTGGGAAAGATCATGTTTGACTAATCTTCTGGATTTTTTTGAGGATGTGACAAGTAAAATGGATGAAGGGGAGCCAGTGGATGTAGTGTATCTAGACTTTCATAAGCATTTGATAAGGTCCCGCACGGGAGATTGGTGACTAAAATTAGAACACATGGTATTGGGGGTAGGGTGTTGGCAGACAGGAAGCAAAGAGTAGGAGTGAACGGGTCCTTTTCAGAATGGCAGGCAGTGGCGAGTAGAGTGCTGCAAGGCTCGGTGTTGGGGCCGCAACTGTTTACCATATATATTAATGATTTGGAAGAGGGAATTAGGAGCAACACTGGCATATTTGCGGATGACACAAAACTGGGTGGCAGTGTGAACTGTGAAGAGGATGTTAGGAGGTTGCAGGGTGTGGGCAGATGCGTGGCAGATGCAGTATAATATAGATAAATGTGAGGTTATCCACTTTGATGGCAAAAACAAGGGGGCAGATTATTATCGCAATGGGGTTAGGTTAGGCATGGGGGAGGTACAGCGAGACATGGGTGTCTTTGTACACTGGTCACTGAAAGTTGGCATGCAGGTACAGCAGGCAGTGAAGAAAGCTAATGGAATGTTGGCCTTCATAACAAGAGTTCAGTATAGGAGTAAAGAGGTTCTTCTGCAGTTGTATAGGGCTCTGGTAAGACCACATCTGGAGTATTGTGTACAGTTTTGTTCTCCTAATTTGTGGAAGGACATCCTTGTGATTGAGGCAGTGCAGCATAGGTTTACGAGATTGATCCCTGGGATGGCGGGGCTGTCATGTGAGGAAACACTCAGCTTGCAGATAATTCTCAATGTGGAAAGGGTGCTCAATGGGGACTAGGGCTCTGGCACAAATTATTTACTAGAGTGAACACCCACAGAAACATAGTGAATACGGGGAACAAGGCAAATGGTTTAAAAACAGGACCTCGGGGGGGGGGGGGGGGGGAGGGATTGTAATCTCCAGATTGCTCATGGTGCTACATGATGCTGAGGGCAAGAACAAGAAGGGAAGGCAGGTGAAGGCCTGGCTGCGGAGTTGGTGGAGGCTGCAACTACTCAGATTTTGGGACCGCTGAGATCCTTGTTGGAGCCGAGGTGACCTGTACAAGAAGGCAGACCAAAATGCTGGAGAAACTCAGCGGGTGAGGCAGCCTCTATGAAGGGAAGGAATAGGTGATGCAGGGCTGCCAACTCTCACGCATTGAGCGTGAGAATCACGCATTTGGCCAAATTTTTTTTTTTTAATGTTTTATTCTCTTTTTTCTATTTTCTTTTTCTCAACTTTCTTCACTCATTCGTCTTTTTTCTTTTTCTTCACACACTATATATCGCACGTCTTTCTATCCTTTACTATCTAATTTTTTTTGTTTATTCTAATCTTTCTTTAATATAACAAAAAAAAAAGAAGCTGTAGAAAATATATATTAGGCACTTTGGTGCCATATGATTGTACTTACTTCTAATAAAATAAAATATTAAAAAAAAAAAAAAGAAAATTACCAGAGGCAAAATTTATAAACATTTTATTCTTTAACAAGAATTAACAGAATTATGAATCTAACCTTATATCACACGAAAAAGCTGTTCCCCCGCAACGTTGATTACCCTGCGAGTCGGGTCGGGTAGGTTCCGGTTAATACAAAATCAACTCAAACACAGCCTATGAACCATTTTAAAAGAAATGATTTAAAAAACATTAAAAAAGACAATTACCAGAGTCAAATTTTATTCTTGACAAGAATTAACAGGTGTGAACAGAATTACACCAAAGATCCTATACCTCTGCTATAAGATCTTTGGATTACACTGTGAGTCGGGTTGGGTCGGGTAGGTTCCGGTTACTAAAATGGGCGGGGAAAAACGCAGGAGTAGCCCATCTTGCTATAGGATCTTTGGCCATGATCATATTGATGGCAGTGCTGGCTCGAAGGGCCGAATGGGCTATTGATGCACCTACTTTTTATGTTTCTATGCTTGAGTATATGACAATAAAGATCGACCACTTGATTTTCTACTTTAAAATTTTTTTTATTTATTAGAAGCACGTGTACAAAAATATAACCAGCGACATATGACATAATACAGGTTTTGTACAGCTTCAATTTTGATTTTAGCTAGTTGAGAGAAAAGAAGAAAGAAAAAGCAAGTGGAAAAGTGGAATGTGCAAGGATAGAACCCCTAGACTACCAAAGTGGTGTAGCCAAAGAGTGAGTAAGTAAATGAAATAAGGAAGATGTAGAGAAATAAAAAGACGAAAACAGAAAGAAAAACAAAAGGTGGTGCCTCGCAAAACCTGCCTCGCATCCCTCCCCAACCCGTAATTAGATTTAACTCCATAATTGTGTTGCACCATACTACCTTTGTAATAAATCAATGAATGGTGTCTATGTCTTCGAAAAATGCTGATTTTTCTGCTGACAGTCTAATATTTTCAAGATGTAGCGTTTCAGAGATGTTTGTAATCCACATTTTAAGAGTAGGGACAGATGTGTTTCCAAAATTTGAGTATTTGTTTTTTCACCGTTATCAGGCCGTTGAGAAAAGTCTTTGAAATATTGAGCTAGAGCAGGCTTCTGACGTTCCTAGAATAATCAATTCCGTGTCGGGGTCCAATTTTGTTTTTAGTGTTTTTGAGAGAATTTCAAAAATTCCTCTCCAAAAATTATGTAATTTTATGCAAGAGGTGAAGGAATGTGTTATAGTTGCTTCTTGAAGGAGACATTTGTCACAAATAGGAGATACATTTGGAAAGATCTTATTCAATTTAGACTTTGAATAGTAGAGTCTATGCAGTATTTTAAATTGAATTAACGTATGTCTAACGTTAATCGAACAATTGTGTATATATAAAAGATTTTCTTCCCATCTGTCCTTTAGAATTTTTAGGCCTAGTTCCTCTTCCCAGTCTCTTCTAATAGCTTCTGACAATGGGATTTCTATATTTAGAAGGGTGTTGTACAAATATGATGTTAAGTTGTTTGACTCTGAGTTTCTATTCATACCTTCGTCTAATATATCTGGTAGCAAAGTTTGGTAGTCTTGGGTATATGTTTTCAGATAGTCTCGAATTTGAAGATCTGAAATATTGATTACCTTTCAGGTGATATTCCGACTGTAATTCTTGAAATGAGAGAAGAGTTCCCATCTCGTAAATATCTCCAAGTTTTTTTATTCCTAATCTTTCCCAATATGTAAACATTATAATCTATAATAGATGGCTTGACCAAAGGGTTATTGGCTATTGTTGAAAGAAGAGATACATTTCTTAGTTTAAAAATTGATTTTTCTTGTCTCCAGATTCAGAGTGCTGTGAATAATCGGGTTTTTATCATATAGTGTGTTCTTCAAATTTGTTGGAGAGAGGAGAATCGGCCTATATTAAAAGGCGAACAATCCTCTCTCTCCATTATTAACCAGTCTACCTGTTGGCCTGAATTATCCAGCCAGTAATTACCTTTTTAATACCTTTATGGGGTTTTGAGGTGTTTAGAGGGGTTTAGCGGGGTTTACATGGGGTTAAGGGGGTTTACTTGTATTGTATTGTATATCTTTATTGTCATTTCCTGAGTATTCACATACCCAGAGGAAACAAAAAAACGTCGCTCAACCAGTATCCATTCAGTGTGCATTAGAAATAAATAGGAATAAAAATACATGTATCATGAACAAATTTAACACTCTACTAAACATTCAACAGGCGTTCTGATCGGCAGCGGCACAACAGTGGCTCTGCTGCAGTGTGTCCAGGTTGGTGGTTGGTGCGCGATACTTTGGCAGGGGGCAAAGTCCGTTTAGCAGTCTTATAGCCTGTGGGAAGAAGCTGAGGAGCATCCTGCTGGTTTTGCAGCTAATGCGCCTGTACCTCTTCCCAGATGGCAGGATGGAGAAAATGTCATGCGATGGGTGGTAGGGGTCTTTGATGATGGAGAAACCTCTACAGGGGTTTAGACGCATTTACAGGGGTTTACAGGCAGTTTAGAGGGGTTTAGATTGGTTTAGAGGAGTTTACAGGGGTTTAGAGAGGCTTCGGGAGGATTGCAGGGGTTTAGAGCTGTTATTAGGGGGTTAGAAAGATTTACAGGGGTTTAGAGGTGTTTTGAGGATTTTGATAGGAGTGCAGGGGGGTTTAGATGGGTTTACAGGTGTTTAGTGACGTTACAGGAGTTAAGAGAGGGTTTTAGAGATGTTTACATGGGTTTTGAGGTGTTTACAGGAGTTCACAGGGATTTAGAGCCGTGTGTAGGGGTTTGGTGGGTGTGGGCAAGTTGCGCCGAAGGGCCTGTTTTGGCACTGTATTACTATATGACCACATTATATCTCCATTATGCATGAATGCTTCAAAATCAAGTGGTCGAGCTTTATTGCCATATACTCAAGCATAGAAACATAGAAAATAGATGCATCAATAGGCCAGCACTTTGAGCCAGCACTGCCATTCAATATGATCATGGTTGTTCATCTAAAATCAGTACCTCTTTCCTGTTTTTCCCCATATCCCTTGATTTTGCTAGCCCCAAGACCTAAATGTCACTCTCTCTTGAAAACATCCAGTGAATTGGCCTCCACTGCCTTCTGTGGCAGAGAATTCCACAGATTCACAACACTCGGCGTAAAGAAAGTTTGTCCTCATGTCAGTCCTAACTGGCCTACCCTTTATTCTTAAACTGTAACTGAACTCCCCCAACATTGGGAACATGTTTCCTGCAGTTAGTGCAAGTGAAATTCTAGCAGTCAAGCAGGATGCTTTCTCCAGCCACCCCCATTTGAAGGCCACTATCTTCCACCGTTTCTACCCAATGGCAAGATGGCTGCGCCTCGAGGCAGCGGCCTCTGCAGTCCGTCTGTCTTTTTTTCTTATTGTCCTGTTAGGTGAACGTCTTGGTTTTAGTTTTTATATTATTATTTAGCTGTGTATATGTGGGGGTGATGGCGGGGGAAATTTTTAATCTCTGCCCCGTACGAGGACCCGACTTTTTCCTTGTCTTGTCTCCGTTGTCGGTGGGCCTAACATCGTGGAGCCGGCGGCCCCCAATCGGAATCGACCTGGGGCTCCAGTCACAGAGCATGCGGACTCGCATGTGGAGCGCTTTTTCGGCGTGCGGCTGCGGGCCCGACATCAGAGCTCGGAGGCTTTGGCTGCAGGCCCTGTGGTCGGTAACATTGGGAGCTTGTGGGTCCCTGGTGGGAGATCGCTTTTCTATGTTTCTATGTTTTCGGAGCTCCCGCTACGGCAAACCGCCCGCCGAATCGGGGGGTTTAAATAGACCCGGAGCAGGGCCTTACATCGCCTGGCGTGGCTTAAACGGCCACGGGACTTACCATCGCCCCCCGGTGGTTCTAACATCAAGAGCCTCGGTCAGATCGATGCAGCAGTTTGACTGCTTGGGCGAAGAATAAGAACAGAGAACAAGGAAGAGGTAAGACTTTTGCCTTCCATCACAGCGAGGAGGTATTTGGGGATTCACAGTGATAGATGTTTGTGTGGAATTGTGTTAATCGTGTGTTTTTTGTTGTTGTTGTTGTTGTTATGACTGCAGAAAACATAACTTCGTGTGAACCTATGTTTAAATGACAATAAACGCCATTCTGAATACTTTCAGCAGCCATTGGTTGTCCTCCAGGATGCACCAAGCCGCAGCCTGATCCATGCCGGTCACGTGGGCGAATTCGGCACAGAGACCCTCACGGCAGCGGTGCAACGCTTCCGACGCCTCCGTCGGCCCGTGATTCTTGCACTAAGGTAGATCCATGGCCGGAGCTGCAGTGAGCGACTTGCCAGCCCGGCAAACACTCGCGAGCCCAGACTTCACATCCGCATCTGTCCCCACCGCTACTTCTGCATCCATACCGCCCTCTGCCCCGGCTCTCCAACACTCGTAGCCCATGCAGTGGATATAAGTTTAGAAATTGTCGTTGATCACGTGAGAAATTTGTGACCATCGTGAGAATTTGGCCAAAAGAGTGATTCTCACGCTCAATGCGTGAGAGCTGGCAGCCCTGCATTGCCTATTCCTTCACTCCATAGATGCTGCCTCACCCGCTGAGTTTCTCCAGCATTTTGGTCTGCATTCTTGTACAGGTCACCTCGGCTCCAACAAGGATCTCAGCGGCCCCAAAATTTGAGTAGTTGCCGCCTCCACCAACTCCGCAGCCAGGCCTTCACCTGTCCTCCCTTCTTGTTCTTGCCCTCAGCAGCATGTAGCACCAGGAACAATCTGAAGATTACCCCTCCACCCCCACCAGGTCCTGTTTTTAAACCATTTGCCTTGTTCCCCCGTGTTCACCATGTTTCTGTGGGTGCTCACCCTACCTACAGTAGATCATTTGTGCCAGAGCCCTAGTCCCCATTGAGCACCCAGTCCCCATTGAGAATGATCTGCAAGACTAGTATTTTCAATCTTTCCCCACATGAGAGTCCAGCTATCCCAGGGATCAATCTCGTGAACCTACACTGCACTGCCTCAATCACAAGGATGTCCTCCCTCAAATTATGAGAACAAAACTGTACACAATACTCCAGATGTGGTCTCACCAGAGCCCTATAAAACTGCAGAAGAACCTCTTTACTCCTATACTGAAATCTTGTTATGAAGGCCAACATTCCATTAACTTTCTTCACTGCCTGTTGTACCTGCACGCCAACTTTCAGTGACTGGTGTACAAGGACACCCAGGTCTCGCTGTACCTCCCCCTTGCCTAGCCTAACCCCATTGAGATAATAATCTGCCCCCTTGTTTTTGCTGCCAAAGTGATAACCTCACATTTATCTATATTATATTGCATCTGCCCACTCACTCAACCTGTCCAGGTCACGCTACAACCTCCTAACATACTCTTCACACTGCCACCCAGCTTTGTGTCATCCGTAAACTTGCTAGTGTTGCTCCTAATTCCCTCTTCCAAATCATTAATGTATATGGTAAACAGTTGTGGCCCCAACACCGAGGCTTGCGGCACTCCACTCGCCACTGCCTGCCATTCTGAAAAGGACCCGTTCCCTCCTACTCTTTGCTTCCGGTCTGCCAACCAATTTTCTATCCCAGTTCTCCGACCAGTTGCACTGTCCCCCTGTTTAATTTTACTGATTGCATGCCCCCTTGTCACCTTCCCCTCAGCCAACATTGATCCCGTCTACTTTTTCCTTTGCATCGCCTGCTTTGTTCACTCATTTTCACACCTAACCTTTCCATCTCTCCGGACACCCCACTCCCCCCCAACTCTCAGTCTGAAGTAGGGCCTCGACCCAAGGCGTCGCCCATTCCTTCTCGCCAGAGATGCTGCCCGTCCCGCTGAGGTACTCCAGCGTTCTGCGTCCGTCCTGTCTCAGCGTGCCGGCCGAAGCATCAGTCTCATTGTCCAGCATTCCGTGACACGAGTTCGCCCAAGGGAATAGTCTCCCGATTTTAATAGCATTACAAATGTGTCCCGTAAGCAAAAACAAACATCCCACTTCTCATCTCATGATTTTTCATCGCAACAGGGATGGTTAGCTACCTTCGCTCCCGACTTGCTCTCATACAAGGACCGTAAATCAAGATTCTCAAACAGAACCACACGTTTATGCGATCAATGGCGTACGTCAATAATCGAACATCCAAAAGCAGACAGAACCACTGTAATGCTTCCTCTTTAGAATGGATTGGGAATGCACAGCAGCAGTGAATTTGCATCCTTTGATTTTATCGTGAGCATATACATATATAATCTACCGCGTAAAAACAGGTGAAATGTTCAAAAATTGAAAGAAAATTCACACAAAAAAAAAAAAAAATCCACCTGGAATCAAAGTAATATAACCATTTAAACACAGCTGGCAAGGTCTGCGCCTTTATAACCCAAGCTGCGGTGAGCAACTTCAGACCAACACCAAGTGAAATTATTAACTGCAGCATTTGGCACAAACAATGTGTGCGCTTTTGTGCAAGCTTTTAACAGAGGGATTGTTCAGGGTGAAAACGTTGCTGCTGAGACCAGTCAGAAAGTGCAAAAAAAAAGCATTTGCTTTGCTCGTTTACAACACCTCACTAACCTCAATGGCTTTTAACGCCACAATTGCCTTCAGTAACTCAATAACAAAACTGCCGGCAAAGAAAAAAAAAACCTTTAAAACGTTTTAAATAAAAATATACGCAAGGAGGAACTGCAGACGCTGGTTTACACCGAAGATAGACACAAAATGCTTGAGATAGAGTAACTCCGCGGGGACAGGCAGCATCTCTGGATGGAAGTAATGGGTGATGTCTTGGGTCGAGACTTTGTTGTTAGCAATGATCTATTCCACATTTCCCCTGATCTCAGTCCCCTTTGATCTCTCGTTTTCACACCTTCCCCTCCCATATCTCTCGTCTCCCTCTCCTATCACTTTCAGTCTGAAGAAGGGTCTCGACCCGAAACGTCGCACATTCCTTCTCTCCAGAGATGCTGCCTGTCCCGCTGAGTTACTCCAGCATTTTGTGTCCATCTTCTTGCAGTAAAAAAATATATATATAGAGGCTTCCAGAATTTCTTCTCTTCTTTGCACCTTTTAAAGAAAAACCTGCAAGAACGAATGTAGGCCCATTTTAAGCCTCTGCATTACAATCCACTGCAAAACAACACAACTGCTTAGTCTTCAAACATCAGACATCAAGCTACTGAAATAGCAAGTTATTCCAATAGTTTTCTTCTGTTTGCTGGCATCCCAAATGCTTTCATATCCAGCTCCCAATATTCATATGGAAGGTAGATTCCATCTCTCCTTACTTCCTGCCAACGCCATTGTTCATCTTACTTCTGCCAGAGTATTTTTTACGCCTTGTTGCACTCTTTTCTGCCACATTCACGTTCGTCACTTCACAGCTTCTGTCACCTGGTTAAAAAAAACAAAATTAATTCAGTGAATTTTTCATGCAAATTTGAGGAAGGACATTCTTGCTATTGAGGGAGTGCAGCGTAGGTTCATTCCCGGGATGGTGGCACTGTTATATGCTCAGATAACGGAGCGGCTGGGCTTGTATACTCTGGAATTTAGAAGGATGAGAGGGTATCTTATTGAAACACTAGATTATTAAGGGTTTGGACACGCTAGAGGCAGGAAACATGTTCCCGATGTTGGGGGAGTCCAGAACCAGGGGCCACAGCTTAAGAATAAGGGGTAGGCCATTTAGAACGGAGATGAGGAAACACTTTTTCACGCAGAGAGTTGCGAGTCTGTGGAATTCTTTGCCAGTTGGACGCCGGTTCTCTGGATGCTTTCAAGTGAGAGCTAGATAGGGTTCTTAAAGATAGCGGAGTCAGGGGATATGGGGAAAAGGCAGGAATGGGGTACTGATTGGGGATGATCAGCCATGATCACATTGAATGACGGTGCTGGCTCAAAGGGCCGAATGGCCTACTCCTGCACCTATTGTCTATTGAATGCAACTATACAAAAAGAGTACTGCTGAGGAATGCAGCATTTACTGTGACATTCACTCTCATTTCAGTTTAGTTTAGAGATGCAGCGCGGAACAAGCCCTTTGGCCCACTGGGTCCGCGTCGACCAGCGATCCCCGCACATTAACACTATCATGCACACACCTACAAACCCGTACTTCTTGGAAGTGTGGGAGGATCTCAGGGAACACCCACGTAGGTCACGGGGAGAATTTTAGTTATTAGTCCTTGTTTATAGTCAGACAGCATGGAAACAGGCCCTTCAGTCCTTGGTCTCAAAGTTTGGTTTAGAAGATGGGTTTCAACCAGAAATGTCACCTATTCATTTTCTCCAGAGATGCTGTCTGGCCTGCTGAGTTACTCCAGCTTTTTGTGTCTATCTTCTCCAAAGATGTTGCTTGACCCACTGAGATACTCCTGCACTTTATGCTTTATTGGTTCCTGCATATGCGTTTCCTTGTGACCAAACTAATTCCATGTTATCCCACTTTCTCATCCACTCCCTACACACTAAGGGCAATATGATAGAGGGCCGAATGACCTACAAATCTGCACGTCTTTGGGACGTGGGAGAAACCAGAGCACCCGGAGGAGGCCCACGCGGTCACATGGAGAACGTGCAAACTCCATGCAGACAGCACCCAAGGTCAGGATGGAACCCGGGTCTCTGGCGCTGTGAGGCAGCACCTCTACTGCTGTGCCACCGTGCAGAGCACAAAATCTCTAAACAACTGTGTTCAAGGCAACGAGTTGTGGTTTCAAATACAATGAAAAATATTAAGATACATTTTACAATGCTCAGGACAGAGATGAATACAAGCAAATAAGGATCGACTGAAGTCAGTGATACCGCATAGAAACAGACCCTTCGGCCCAACTTGCCCACTCCGACCAACATGTCCCACCTACACCAGTCCCACCTGCCTGCGCTTGGCCCATATCCCTCTAAACCTGTCCTACCCATAAACCTGTCAAAATTTCCTTTGCTCCATAGACGCTGCCGCACCCGCTGAGTTTCTCCAGAATTTTTGTCAACCTGTCTAAATGTTTCTTAAACGTTGGGATGGTAAAGTATGCCGAAAGAAAACAGATTGGAGAAGGTGTGTAGGAAAGAACTGCAGCTACTGGTTTAATTTGCAGATGTCACAAAGCTGGGTGGCAGTGCGAACTGTGAGGAAGATGCTATGAGGATGCAAGGTGACGGACAGGTTGGGTTGGGTGAGTGGGCAGATGCATGGCAGATGCAGTTTAACGTGGATAAATTTGAGGTTATCCATTTTGGTGGCAAAAACAGGAAGGCAAGTTATTATCTGAATGGTGTCAAGTTGGGAAAAAGGGAAGTACAACGAGATCGAGGGGTCCTTGTTCATCAGTCACTGAAAGTAAGCATGCAGGTACAGCAGGCAGTGCAGAAAGCGAATGGCATGTTGGCCTTCATAAGAGGAGTTGAGTATAGGAGCAAAGAGGTCCTTCTGCATTTGTACAGGGCCCTAGTGAGACCACACCTGGAATATTGCGTGCAGTTGGGTCTCCTAATTTGAGGAAAGACATTCTTACTATTGAGGGAGTGCAGCGTAGGTTTACAAGGTTCATTCCCGGGATGGCGGGACTGTCAAATGCTGAGAGAAAGGAGCGGCTGGGCTTGTATACATTGGAATTTAGAAGGATGAGAGGATATCTTATTGAAACATATAAGGTTATTAAGGGATGGACACGCTGGAGGCAGGAAGCATGTTCCCGATGTTGGAGGCATCCAGAATCAGGGGCCACAGTTTAAGAATAAGGGGTAAGCCATTTAGAACAGAGATGAGGAAAAACTTTTTCACCCAAAGAGTTGTGAATCTGTGGAATTCTCTGCCTCTGAGGGCGGTGAAGGCCAATTCTCTGGATGCTTTCAAGAGTTAGATAGAGCTCTTAAAAATAGCAGAGTCAGGGGATATGGGAAGAAGGCAGGAACGGGGCACTGATTGTGGATGATCAGCCCTAATCACATTGAATGGCAGTGCTGGCTCGAAGGGCCGGTGGCCTACTCCTGCACCTATTGTCTATATCAGTGGTAGACACAAAATGCTGGAATAACCCAGCAGGACAGGCAGCATCTCTGGAGGGAAGGAATGAGTGGGTGACGTTTCGGGTTGGGACCCTGCTTCAGTGATGTCAGGGGAAGGGGGGGGGGACAAAGATAGAATGTAGTCAGAGACAGTAAGACGGGTGGGAGAACTGGGAAGGAGGAGGGGATAGATTGGAGAAGGCCCAAGTTATGCAGCAATGCAATATGATCATGGCTGATCATCCAACTCAGTATCCTGTACCTGCCTTCTCTCTATACCCCCTGATCCCTTTAACCACAATGGCCACATCCAACTCCCTCTTAAATATAGCCAATGAACTGGCCTCAACTACCTTCTATGGCAGAGAATTTCAGAGATTCACCACTCCCTGTGTGAAAAATGCTTTTCTCATCTCGGTCCTAAAATACTTCCCTCTTATCCTTAAAATGTGACCTGGACTTCTCCAATATCGGGAACAATCTTCCTGCATCTAGCCTGTCCAACCCCTTAAGAATTTTGTAAGTTTCTATAAGAACCCCCCTTCAATCTTCTAAATTCTAGCGAGTACAAGCCGAGTCTTTCCAGTCTATTCATGTCAAGGTGTAGTCGTGTGCACAAACCTTTAGCGTATGTGTCGTAAGGCAGTGGTGAGAAATCATCGCTGTTAGACATCTCTTCACACTCGGATTCTGAGAGGTTCTGAAACACAAAAAACATTGAACAGTTATAGAATCCTTTCTTTCCACAGATGCTGCCCGACCTGCTGATGTAATCATAGAGTGATACAGTGTGGAAACAGACCCTTCGGCCCAACTTGCCCACACCGGCCAACAATGTCCCAGCTACACTAGTCCCACCTGCCTGCTCTTAGTCAATATCCCTCCAAACCCGTCCTATCCATGTACCTGTCTAACTGCCTCTTAAACGTTGGGATAGTCCTAGCCTCAATTACCTCCTCTGGCAGTTTGTTCCATACACCCCCCACCCTTTGCGTGAAAAAGTTACCCCTCAAGATTCCTAATAAATCTTTTCCCCTTCACCTTGAACCCATGTCCTCTGGTCCTCGGTTGCCCTACTCTGGGAAAGAGATTCTGTGCATCTGCCCGATCTATTCCTCTCATGGTTATATACACGATTATGTACATGAGATGTTGCCTCTTATGCATTTGCATTGCTGCATAACTTATGTACATTGCCACTTTCATTTCACTGCACATCTCGTATGTGTATGTGACAAATAAACTTGACTTGACTTGAGATACATTACCATAGCTTATGGATATTGTCCAACTCACCTCTACCCCATTGCGGACATTGGATTTAGTCTATGGAACTGATGCGCTACAATGCTGAGAACTATATTCTGCACTGTGCATCTCCCCCTTTGTTCTACCCATTGCAGGGGAGTCTGACTCAATTGTGTTTATGTATGGTATATTGGATCTGTTTGGCGAGCATGCAAAACACAGCTTTTTATTTGAATGTTTGTACTCACTGAAGTTCAGAAGATGAAGGGGGACCCCAATGAAACTTACTGAATAGTGAAAAGCCTGGATAGAGAGGATGTTTCCACTAGTGGGAGAGTCTAGGACCAGAGGTTCCTTTCAGAAGGAGATGAGAAATAATTTATTTAATCAGAGGGTGGTGTATCTGTGGAACTCATTGCCACAGAGGGCTGTGCGAGGCCATCAGTGGATATTTTTAAGGCAGAGATTGACAGATTATTGATTAGCATGGGTGTCAGGGGTTATGGGGAGAAGGCAGGAGAATGAGGTTGAGAGGGATAGGGAGATCAGCCATAATTGAATGGCAGAGTGGACTTGATGGGCTGAATGGCCTAATTCTACATCTAATACTATCACATATGAACTTTCCCTGTACATCGTTACATGCGACAATAATAAGCCTGAAGGTATTCCACTGTGGACATTGAACTTTGTCTCTGGAACTGATGGGGCTACAATGCTGAGAACTATATTTTGCATTAGAAAGAACTGGTTTGAATCGAAGGTAGACACAAAATGCTGTAGTAACTCAGTGGGTGAGGCAGCACCTCTGGATTAAATCGAAGGTAGACACAAAATTTGCTGGTTTAAATCTGTCTGAAGAAGGGTATCGACCAGAAACGCCACCCATTCCTTCTCTCCAGAGATGCCGCCTCTCCCGCTGAGTTACTCCAGCATTTTGTGTCTGTCTTCGGTGTAAACCAGCATCTGCAGTTGCTTCCTGCACTACATATATACTGTTGAAGTCTCTTAGAAATGTCATCAACCTCTCCAACTGCACAGGAACTGTTTAGACACACAAAGGGAAACCTGGAGACTCTTGTATGTGGACTCTGTGGGTAGTTTCTATGTATTCTGTACTTCAGTTTACAGTTTAGTTTATTGCCACGTGAAAAGCTTTCGCTGCGTGCCCACCGGTCAGCGGAAAGACAACACACGATTACAATCGAACCATTTACAATGTATAGCAACATGATACGGAATAATGTTTAGTGCCAGGTAAAGCCAGCAGTGTCCGATCAAGGATAATCCGAGAGTCACCCACAAAGTAGATGATAGTTCAGGTCTGTTCTCTATTTGTAGCCGGTCTTTCTGCTGACTGGAGAGCACACAACAAACTCGCCGATAGTACCCGTGACAATGAACTAATCTCCTAATCTGAGGAAAGACATTCTTGCCATAGAGGGAGTACAGAGAAGGTTCACCAGACTGATTCCTGCAATGGCAGGACTTTCATATGAAGAAAGACTGGATAGACTCGGTTTGTACTCGCTAGAATTTAGAAGATTGAGGGGGGATCTTATAGAAACTTACTAAATTCTTAAGGGGTTGGACAGGTTAGATGCAGGAAGATTATTCCCGATGTTGGGGAAGTCCAGAACTTGGGGTCACAGTTTAAGGATAAGAGGGAAGTCTTTTAGGACCGAGATGAGAAAAATATTTTTTACACAGAGATGAATGGTGAATGTGGAATTCTCTGCCACAGAAGGTAGCTGAGGCCAGGTCATTGACTATATTTAAGAGGGAGTTAGATGTGGCCCTTGTGGATAAAGGGATCAGGGGGTATGGAGAGAAAGCAGGTACAGGATACCGAGGGCCGAATGGCCTACTCCTGCACCTATTTTCTATGTTTCTAACTCTTCTTCTTCTTGCGCATGGTGTGCACAGCCTAAAGTTGTATTTATTTTATTTCTCTTATCTTTTTTGATTGTGCACTCCGGGTTGATTGCATTCGTCGAAACAGGGCGGACCACGTGAAGGTTGCAATCTCCCACCCCGTGACAATGAACGAAACTAACGGATGACAGACACAGAAAGCTGGAGTAACTCAGTGGGACAGGCAGCATCTTTGGAGAGAAGGAATGGGTGACGTTTCGGGTCGAGACCCTTCTTTGTGATTCAGTTGCCTGACACCAGCTGGGAAGAAACTGTCCCTCACTTATGGCAATAACCAGTGGACTGTACACCATGGTGCACGTGTTAATAAGGAATCATTGAACCTCTGCCTTTTATACAAACTCACCTTGTCGTGTTGACCCGTGTGTTCAGCGTACCACACCATTCCCGCAAGGCAAAGGAAGGTAATTAAAGCCTGTAATGAATAAGAAATATAAACCAAGTAGTCTTCTTGCCTTTTCTAGTCCCAAATTACACAACACAATAATAACGGCCGATGCTGTATGAAATAAGAAGAATAGTTTGGGTAGAGTCTCCTGGCCAGAATAGACAATAGACAAAAGGTGCAGGAGTAGGCCATTTGGCCCTTCGAGCCAGCACCGCCATCCAATGTGATCATGGCTGATCATCCCCAATCGGTATCCCGTTCCTGCCTACTCCCCATATCCTCTTTAAGAGCTCTAAAAAAGCTCTCCTGAAAGTATCCAGAGAACCGGCCTCCACCGCCCTCTGAGGCAGAGAATTCCACACTCACAACTCTGTGTGAAAACGTGTTTCCTCATCTCCGTTCTAAATGGCTTACTCCTTATTCTTAAACTGTGGCCCTTGGTTCTGGACTCGGGGAATAGGGGAATCAAGGACCAGAGGACAGGTTTGAGGTGAAGGGGAAAAGATTTAATTGGAATCCGAGGGGTAATTTTTTCACGCAAAGGGTGGTGGGTGTATGGAACGAGCTGCCAGAGAAGGTGGTTGACGCAGGTACTTTTAAGAAGCAACTTTTCAGAAGCATTTAGACAGGTACATGGAGAGGACAGGTTTAGAGGGATATGGGTCATAGGCCGGCAGGTGGGACGAGTGTAGATGGGACATGTTGATCGGTGGGGGCTATTTGGGCCGAAGGGCCTGTTTCCACACTGTATCACTCTATAACTAAACCAATCACCATCCACCCCAGAAAGCAGACTTTAAAATTCAGATACATTTGAGGTAATCTGTAATTATAGTCTAGAGATACAGCGCGGAAATAGGCCATACGGCCCACCGAGTCCACACTGACCAGCGATTCCCCCCCACACTAATACGATCCCACACACACTAGGGACAATTTGTACAGTTATACCAGGCCAATTAACCTACAAACCTGTACGTCTTTGGAGTGTGGGAGGAAACCGAAGATCTCGGTGAAAACCCACGCAGGTCACGGGGTGAACGTACAAACTCCGTACAGACGGCACCCGTAGTCGGGATCAAACCCGGGTCTCTGGCGCTTCGAGGGAGCAAATCTACCGCTGCGCCCCCGTGCTGCCCCTTTAGTTTCCTTGGAGATAGCCAGACAACGGAAGAGTACGTACAGGCCTTGCTACCGTGACTCACAGGAATATACTGTGAGTGACCGTGTACTTTTCATGGCCTTGTGAACTGATGAACTTGTGCTCTGAACTGGAGAACAATTCTATGCAACATTGAAAAGATAACTGAGGAAGACATGGCCTACATTGTACTAAAACAACCTTTGCTGGCTGTGTTGTTCCAAGGATATTAAAGCAATAAACAGCTCATCACCCAAGTTATTCACCCAATATACACATTAAACCTTAAAAGAGATGTTCGTTTTCTTACTGGGTAGTTTACAGCAACCAAGATCAATTTAATGGTATGCCCCAGTAATAATAAATTCACTCCTGGGATAAATCTTTTGGAAATATATTAAAAAGAAATGTCATATAAGAATTCATGTTTTATTATTATTAATGCTTTGTGTTTTTTGAGTCATTCGTAACTGTCACTGTATGTCATGTTGTTACTTGTGGGCGGAGCACCAAGGCAAATTCTTTGTATGTGAATACTTGGCCGATAAACTTACTTACTTACATATCAAAAATATAAAAAAACGACCACAATACCATTAAAAAAAAAGTAAGGTGGAGCATTGTTAACAGAATCAAGGGGGATCTGGGGTGGGGGGAGGGGGAGATCACGGAGAATGATGAAGGGGGGACCTGGCGTTGGGGGGGGGGGGGGGGGGGTGCCGAGAATGTAGGAGGAACCTGGCGAGGGAATCTTCATATGAAGAAAGACTGGATAGACTCGGTTTGTACTCGCTAGAATTCAGAAGTTTGAGGGGGGATCTTATAGAAACATACAAAATTCTTAAGGGGTTGGATAGGCTAGATGCAAGAAGATTGTTCCCGATGTTGGGGAAGTCCAGAACAAGGGGTCACAGTTTAAGGATAAGAGGGAAGTCTTTTAGGACCGAGATGAGAAAAACATTTTTCACACAGAGTGGTGAATCTGTGGAATTCTCTGCCACAGAAGGTAGTTGAGGCCACACTGTTCATTGGCTATATTTAAGAGGGAGTTAGATGTGGCCCTTGTGGCTAAAGGGATCAGGGGGTATGGAGAGAAGGCAGGTACGGGACACTGAGTTGGATGATCAGCCATGATCATATTGAATGGCGGTGCAGCCTCGAAGGGCCGAATGGCCTACTCCTGCACCTATTTTCTATGTTTCTATGATGGGATGGGGGTGGGGGGGGGGGGGGGGGGGGGGGGGGGGGACTGCCAAGAATGATGAGGGTCTATACCATTGGGGATTACTTGGTAACTTTTGTCGGCCCCCGAGACATGGCGATTCTTTGCATACATTGTGTGTGGAATGCAAAACAAAAAGAGTTTCGTTGTGAAATGTCACATGCTTCCACTCGTGGCAGAGTCTAGGACTAGAGGTCATAGCCTCGGAATTAAAGGACGTTCCTTCAGGAAGGAGAAATTTCATTAGTCAGAGGGGGAGGTGAATCTGTGGAATTCTTTGCACAGACAGCTGTGGAGGTCAATGTGGATATTTTTAAGATATATTTATAGATGGATTTGTGATTAGTATGGGTGTCAAGGGTTATGGGGAGAAGGCAGGAAAATGGGGTTAGGAGGGAGAGATAGATCCGGCGCGACTGAATGGCGGGGTAGACTTGATGGGCTGAATGGCCTTTTTCTGCTCCTATCACTTATGACTTTATAACAGGCAATAGACAATAGTTTCAGGAGTAGGCTATTTGGCCCTTCGAGCCACACCGCCATTCACTGTGATCGTGGCTGATCATCCACATTGAGTACCCCGTTCCTGCCTTCTCCCCATATCCCTTGACTCCGCTAACTTTAAGAGCTCTATCTAGCTCTCTCTTGAAAGCATCCAGAGAACAGGCCTCCACCGCCCTCCGAGGCAGAGAATTCCACAGACTCACAACTCTCTGGGTGAAAAAGTGTTTCCTCATCTCCGTTCTAAATGGCCTACCCCTTATTCTTAAACTGTGGCCCCTGGTTCTGGACTCCCCCCCCCAACATCGGGAACATGTTTCCTGTCTCTAACATGTCCAATCCCTTAATAATCCTTCTAAACTCCAGAGTATACAAGCCCAGTCTCTCCATTCTATCAACACACAACAGTCCCGCCATCCCGGGAATTGACATTGCTGTATCTTTATACAAATTCTCTTACCATGCAAAGAAGCCAAAGGATGACATACAATCCCACGGTTTTAGAGAACAGATCTTGGCCAGACTTGATGCACACTATTGCTTCCAGAAAGGAAATGGCACTGTTAACATTTTTTAAAAAGGAAAGTTAGACAAATCTCTTCAATGCGGAATAAGTCACGATTTGAGTTGAAGGTTTCTAATATCACAAAAATGCATTTAATAATACATTTAATAAAATAAATTACTGCAGGCACCAAAAATAGATGAGATACATTCGGTACAATTGAAATTCAGAGGCAGCACAGTGGCGCAGCGGTGGAGCTGCTGCCTCACCGCGCCAGAGGCCCAGGTTCGATCCTGACCTCAGGTGCTGTCTGCATGGAGTTTGTATTTTCTTCCTGTTTTCTCCCACATCCCAAAGACGTGCGAGTTGGTAGGTCAATTGGCCTTCTGTAACTTGCCCCCAGTGTGTAGATGAGAAAATGGGATTACGCAGAACCAGTATGATTGTCACCTTGTCATGGTGGAGAAGCTTGAGTGGTCCTGAGATCCTGAGAGCGATGCCGTCTGGAGCTACGCTCCTGGTAGGGCCACCCATGGCGGTAAGGTCAAGGGGGAGGTCTCTGACAAAGAGCAATCCAACCAAGACCGCAACGGTGGAACAGGCGGAGGACAATGGGTGACCTTAGTGGAGCGTCACAACGGCTGGGAAGGCGGATGAAGGCTGCAGCAGAAAAGGGTCTCCGGTCGTCTTGGACTCCATGCCACTGGATCCTGACCCAGATCTGTCAAAGACCGTGGGGTGGCTGTCTATGCACCAGTCTCCCCACATTAAACAAAGTCATGCACAGACCCTGGAGACACCCATGGTCAGCCACGACCGAGGGGGGCCTAAGAAGTGTGGAATGGGTGATCGATGGTTGGCATAGAATCACTGGGCCAAAGGGCCCGTTTCCCTGCTGTAACTCTAAATTAAACTATAAGCATCTAGCATTTATTTAGTTTTAGAGATAGTGTGGAAGCAGGCCCTTCGGCCCACCAAGTACATGTCGTCCAGTGCTCAATCCCGTTCACGAGTTCTATCCTCCAAACTGGGGACAATATACTGAAGCCAATTAACCTGCAAACACACACGTCTTCGGAATGTGTGAGGAAACTGGAGAACGGGGAGAAAACCCATGCAGTTCCAGGGAGAACGCGCCTGGGTCTCTGGCGCTGTGAGGCAGCAACTCTACTGCTTGTGCCACTTGTGTTGAATCAGAAATCAGATTTCTTTTCATCGGGGGATGCAAAGCACTTTGGCCAACGAGAGTTGTTTTTTTAAATGTGCTATATAAATAAAAGTGACTTAACTTGACTTGACTTGGATGCAAACGTATTTAAGAGGGTTTGCATAACAAGGTCAAAATTCAAGAGAACTGGAAAGTTAAGAGAACTAGAATGTGCGAGTAGTGTTTACATTACAAACACGTTTTTGATGTGTAACCAGAAGGTGTCAATTTGCATTCATGACAAAATTGGATGCAAACAGGAGAAAAGGCGAACAATGCAGATGGCTGTTTGGAAGGCCCCCAAAAGAAACACAATTAAAATAGAAAGCAGACTGTCTGGTTGCACAACAACTTGGTTCGGGAACAGCCCTACTTGCAAGAATGCACGACTTGTGGACGGAGCCCAGTCCATAAACACAGATCAAACTGCCCACCGTTGACTCGACACGCACAACGCTGCCTCGGGAAAGCAGCAGACACAAAGACTAGTCCCACCCCGGTCATTCCTTCTTCTCCCCGCTCCCGTCCGGCAGAAGGTACAGAAGCTTGACCACCAGACTGAGGAGCAGCTTCTTCCCCTCTGTTATCAGGCTTCTGAACGGCCCTTCCATAAGCTAGGGTACTGTCCGATTCACCTCCTACCCCATTGCGGACATTGGACTTTGTCTCTGGAACTGGTGCGCTACAATGCTGCGAACTATATCCTGCACTCTGTATCTTCCCCTTTGCGCTACCTATTTCACACTGTATTTCTAAATTAAAGACTATCATAGATAGGGGCGACATGCTAGCGCAGAGTTTGAGTTGTTGCTTCACAGCGCGAGACTTGGTTCGATCCCGACTACGGAGTTTGTATGTTCTCCCTGGGACCGTATGGGTTTCCTCCAGGTGCTCCGGTTTCCTCCCACACTCCAAAGACGAACAAGTTTGTAGGCGAATTGGCTTCAGTAAGAATTTTCTGGAGAGAATACTCTCTAACTTTCCCCCCATAAATTCATAAGTGATAGGAGTAGAATTAGGTCATTCGGCCCATCGAGTCCATTCCGCCATTCAATCATGCCTGATCTCTGCCTCCTAATCCCAATTTCCCTGCCTTAGACAACGTTCCTGCTTTCTCCCTATATCCCCCGACTCCGCTATTCTTAAGAGCCCTATCTAGCTCTCTCTTGAAAGCATCCAGAGAATCAGCCTCCACTGCCTTCTGAGGCAGAGAATTCCACAGATTCAAAACTCTCTGGGTAAAAAAGTGTTTCCTCATCTCTGTTCTAAATGGCTTACTCCTTATTTTTAAACTGTGGCCCCTGGTTCTGGACTCCCCTCACCCGCTGAGTTTCTCCTGCCTGTAGCATGTCCAAACCCTTAACAATCTTATATGTTTCAATGAGATCGCCTCTCATCTTTCTAAATTCCAATGTATACAAGCCCAGTCGCTCCATTCTTTCAACATATGACAGTCCCGCCATCCCGGGAATTAACCTTGTAAACCTACGCTGCACTCCCTCAATAGCAAGAATGTCCTTCCTCAAATTAGGAGACCAAAACTGCACACAATACTCCAAGTGTGGTCTCACTAGGGCTCTGTACAACTGCAGAAGGAGCTCTTTGCTCCTATATTCTATTCCTCTTGTTATAAAGGCCCTTCTCCCCAAAACACTTGGCACCCGTTCTAATCAAGAATTTGTCGATCTCAGCCTTAAAAATATCCATTGGCCTCCACAGCCCTCTGTTCCACAGATTAACTAACCTCTGACTAAAGAAGTTCCTCCTCACCTACTGTCTAAAAGAGCGTCTTCAGGTGCTGCACAGGTGCACAATAACCTCAGGTGCTGCACAATTCACCATCCCCACAGTAACCAGGATTGCTATTAAACACACTCCTGTGGAGGCCAAGTCAATAGATATGTTTTAGGCAAGAGATTGACAGATTCTTGATTAGTGCGGGTCTCAGGAGTTACGGGGAGAAGGCAGGAGAATGGGGTTTGGAGGGAGAGATAGATCAGCCATGATTGAATGGCGGAAAATACTTAAATGGGCCCGAATGGCCAAATTCTGCTCTCTGATCTTATAGAAACATAGAAATTAGGTGCAGGAGTAGGCCATTCGGCCCTTCGAGCCTGCACCGCCATTCAATATGATCATGGCTGATCATCCAACTCAGTATCCCGTACCTGCCTTCTCTCCATACCCCCTGATCCCCTTAGCCACAAGGGCCACATCTAACTCCCTCTTAAATATAGCCAATGAACTGGCCTCAACTACCCTCTGTGGCAGAGAGTTCCAGAGATTCACCACTCTGTGTGAAAAAAGTTCTTCTCATCTCGGTTTTAAAGGATTTCCCTTTATCCTTAAGCTGTGACCCCTTGTCCTGGACTTCCCCAACATCGGGAACAATCTTCCTGCATCTAGCCTGTCCAACCCCTTAAGAATTTTGTAAGTTTCTATAAGATCCCCTCTCAATCTCCTAAATTCTAGAGAGTATAAACCAAGTCTATCTAGTCTTTCTTCATAAGACAGTCCTGACATCCCAGGAATCAGTCTGGTGAACTGTCTCTGCACTCCCTCTATGGTAATAATGTCCTTCCTCAGATTTGGAGACCAAAACTGTACGCAATACTCCAGGTGTGGTCTCACCAAGACCCTGTACAACTGCAGTAGAACCTCTCTGCTCCTATACTCAAATCCTTTTGCAATGAAAGCTAACATACCATTCGCTTTCTTTACTGCCTGCTGCACCTGCATGCCTACCTTCAATGAATGGTGTACCATGACACCCAGGTCTCGCTGCATCTCCCCTTTTCCTAGTTGGCCACCATTTATATAATAGTCTGCTTTCCTGTTTTGCCACCAAAATGGATAACCTCACATTTATCCACATTATGAAGATAAACACTCTACACCATCCATAGAGACTAAAAGGCCTGTCCCACTGTACGAGGTAATTCAAGAGCTCTCCCGAGTTAAAAAAAAAAAAAATGTCCACGAGAGCCCCGAGTATCTACGAGCGGCCATTACCGTAATTCTCCGAGTTCGAATCAGGGGAAACTCGGGAGAACTCGAATTAGCTTGTACAATGGGACAGCCCTATTACTAAGGAAGAAGGCCTGCTTTTGCATTTAGCCACCTGATAATAAGGTCATAAGTGATTGGAGCAGAATTAGGCCATTGGGCCCCTCCAGTCTACTCCGCCATTCAATCATGGTGATCTATCTTTCCCAACCTGTCATCTTAAAATTTGATTTTTATTTAACATGGCCAAGTTAACTCTTTTGATTTAGTGTGTAGGAAGGAACTGCAGATGCCAATTTACAAAGAAGATAGACACAAAATGCTGGAGTAACTCAACGGGACAGGCAGCATCTGTGGAGAGGAGATTCGCACTCTCCCTCATAAGTTCATAAGTGTCAGGAGCAGAATTAGGTTATTCGGCCCATAAAGTCGCCTCCGCCATTCAATGCCGAGCAGCGGGGGAGCTACGTGCGGATGCTCTTTGTGGACTACAGCTCTGCTTTTAAAACCATCCTTCCCCACAAACTGGTGGACAAACTGGGGGACCTGGGACTTCAACACTCCACCTGCATGTGGATAAATAGCTTCCTGTCGGGTCGCAGCCAGAGAGTCAGAGTGGGCCATCATACATCCATGGCCCTCAGCCTCAGTACCGGCTCTCCACAGGGCTGCGTACTGAGCCCCCTGCTTTACACCATCTACACACATGACTGCACCCCCGCCCACCACAGCAACACCATTGCCAAATTTGCGGATGACACTACGGTGGTGGGGCTTATCTCTGGGGGGGGATGAGTACGCCTACAGGGATGAGGTGGAACAGCTGACATGGATGTGGTATGGAGAGAATAACCTGCTCCTCAACACCTCAAAGACCAAGGAGCTCATAATAGACTACAGGAAGAAGAAAACGGACATTACATCATTAATCATCAGAGGGGACTGTGTGGAGAGGGTGGCGGATTTCCGCTTCCTGGGAATCCATATTGAGGAGGACCTGACATGGAGCGTGAACACCTCTGCGCTGCTGAAAAAGGTCCAGCAGAGACTGCACTTCCTGAGGGTGCTCAGGAAGAATAACATCACCCAGAGACTGCTGCTGTCCTTTTATCGGTGCTCCATAGAGAGCATCCTAACATACTGTGTATGCGTGTGGTACACCAGCTGCACAGTGGCTCAGAGGAAAGCGCTCCAGAGGGTCATTGACAACGCCCAGAAGATTGTCGGCTGCCCTCTCCTCACCTTGGAGGACCTACACAGTTCCAACTGTCTCAAGAAATCCCAGAACATTATAAAGGACATTTCCCACCCTGGACACTCCCTGTTTGAACTGTTGCCGTCAGGAAGACGGTACAGATCAATAAGGACAAGCACAAACAGACTAAAAAACAGTTTTTATCCCACAGCAATAACTACACTTAATATAGCCACCAAATGAGCGCAGGTGCGCTACATACCAAAGGGATTGTGCAATCGACAGAAGAATGTATGGTTGTGTGTTTATGCTTGTTTTTTCATGTTATTTATTTTAGTTGGTTATTTTAGATATTTCTCTTTTACGTATCGTTTGCTTTTAGATAATGTGTGAATGGTGCACTGACTGGTTGGCATTTTTAATTTCGTTGTACATGTTTACATGTTATAATGACAATAAAGAACCTATCTATCTATCTATCTATCTATCATGGCGGATCTATCTCTCCCTTCTCCTGCCTTCTCCCCATGGCTGAAAAAATCATCGGGACTTCTCTTCCTTCAATCCAGGACATTACGTGCAAACGTTGCTTGTCCAAGCCCAACAGCCTTATAAAAGACCCCACACATCTCATTCATGGACTGTTCACTCTGCTGCCCTCAGGCAAAAGGTATCGCAGTTTAAGGAGCAGAACGGCCAGGTTTTGCAACAACTTCTTCCCCCCCCCTCCCCCGAGCCATCAGACTCCTGAATTCTGATATAATGTGCTGCCACTATTATCCATTTTATCTTTTTGTTATTTTATGTTGCACGGTGAGCCAAATGCAACGAAATTTTGTTTAGATTTGCATTTATTGGTGTATTTTAGAATGACAATAAAGTCTTTGATTGATTGATTGATAACCCCTGACACCCGTACTAATCACAAATCTATTTATTTCTGCCTTAAAGGAAGGGAAACTAAATAGAAAGCATACAACAAGAATGTCTGCCGTGATTGATATTGCATTTCTGTGCATTATCAGTCTTATAGATGGACTTCAAAGGCAGCCAAAATGCTGGGGTAAGTCAGCGGGTGAGGCAGCATCTCTGGGCAGAAGGAATGGGCGATGTTTCGGGTCGAGACCCTTCTTCAGACTACCATCGATTTAAACCAGCACCTGCAGTTCTTTCTTACACATACAGTATTGGGAACAATTCTGCCCAATCTATGATAGGTGTCTATCATAGAGTCATCGTTTTAGTTTAGTTTGGAAATACAGTGAGGAATAGATAGAGCAAAAGGGAAGATAGAGTGCAGAATATTGTTCGCAGCATCGTAGCGCACCAGTTCCATGGACAGAAAACGCACAGCGCGAGGTTAAATAAAGCAAATTTAATGCCGTTGTGGAAAAGATTTAGAAATAAGCACTTACCCAAACACCCAGCATTGCGTTCCCACTCTTTTGCAGTGACTGTCAGTGAGATATGCGTAATACTGCCTGTAAGAAAACATTAAAGAAGAACATTGCGGGCAGAGCACCAAGCCAAATTCCTTGTATGTGAATACTTGGCCAATAAACATATTCATTCATTCATTCATTCATTCGTTCACTGAAGGAATAAGTTGCTTGCAACTTATGTCAACAAACCAAAAAAATGCAGATCAGATCCCTTTTGGAACAGTTAAGCTTGGGGCGGCACGGTGGCGCAGCGGTAGATTTGTTGCCTTACCACACCAGAGACCTGGGTTCAATCCTGACTACGGGTGCTGTCTGTGAGGAGTTTGTACGTTTACCCCGTGGGGTTTCTCCCACACACCAAACACGCGCAGGTTTGTAGTTTAATGCTACGTACAATTGTAAATTGTCCCTAGTGTGTGTAGGATAGTGCTTGTGTACGGGGTGATCGTTGGTCGGCACGGACTCAGTGGGCTGAAGGTCCCTGTTTCCGTGCCGTATCTTCAAGGTAAACTAATGTAACTACAGGAAACATTTAGGGGGATATGGACCAAATGCTGGAAAATGGGAATACCTTTCCAAGAGAGTTCGATATAGCTCTTAGGGCTAATGCAATCAAGGGATATGGGGGAAAAAGCAGGTACGGGGTATTGATTTTTGATGATCAGCCTTGATTATATTGAATGACGGTGCTGGCTTGAAGGGCCGAACGGCCTACTCCTGCACCTATTGTCTATTGTCTAATGATAGAGCTCAAGAGAGAACTCAAGGCAAAAAGATAGTGGAACAGAAAAGTAGAAAAATAGAAACTAAACCACGTTCATTTTCATGCACCAGCCATGATCACGGGAGACAAAATGTTTTTTTTATACAAAATGTGAAGTTGCTTTACCGTACGGTCGGTGCGGTGATCACACCAATGAAGAGGATTCGCCCGTAACTCAGGGCGTGGCTTGCTTGAAATACAAAGATGTGCTTCAAGAAAAACGTGTTGAGCTCAGTCAGCTAGAATAAGAAGAACAGAAATTTCAATAGCACGCCTTGAAACATTTCTTCAGCTTTATGGGCCGGTCCCACTGAACGAGCTAATTCAAGAGCTCTCCCCAGTTTAAGAAAAAAATCAAACTCGTGGAAGCACGTAGATTGTACGCAGCGGGTACGTTGGAGCTCGGGGACGTCTCTTAGCGGCTCGTAACGCTAACGGCAGGTACTCGGGAATCGCGGTAAGCTCGGGAAGACTGGAGAAGTTTTTTTCAACATGTCGAAAAATGTCCACGAGAGCCCCGAGTACCAACGAGCAGCTGTTACCGTAATTCTCTGAGTTCGAATCGGGGAAACTCGGGAGTATTAGCTCGTACAGTGGGACAGGCCCTTAACTCAGCGGGACAGGCCACAATACTGGAGAGAAGGAATGGGCGACGTTTCGGGTCGAGACCCTTCTTCAGACGCTTACCTGCCAGATAATTAGAAAGAGGTAAATTCCAGCCACTCGCTGAACGGAGGATTTGGGGTCAAACCAGCGGACGTATGTCCAGCTGGCCGGAGTAAACTGCAGCACTGCCCGCTTCAGCTTGCCGCTCGTACTGTGAATGGCTCTGGAACAAAGCAGGTTATCACGTTATTACTGTGAGTGTACGCTTGAACAAGAAACTTTCTGCACTCTTCACAGAAATAATATACACCATAACTCCAAATCATTCGAAATAGCATCTTATAGACAATAGGTGCAGGAGTAGGCCATTCAGCCCTTCGAGCCATGCTCGAAGGGCTGAATGGTCTACTCCTGCACCTATTGTCTATTGAAGTAATATCTGTCAAAATTACAATAAATATCAGGACAAAGAACAAATTAGTAAATCAAAAACAAAATTTTAAACAAGGGAGAAAGTGATGAGGGAAATAAACTAGAAAAATTAAGGACAATTAATTAAAACAGCAAAGATAAACTATTTCTCTAACTTCAAGTAATCTCCCTCTCCCATCCCCCCCATCCCAGTTCTCTGATCTGTCTGACTACCGATTATTTAATTTTACCTTTGTATGCTTTGTTGTCACCCTACCCTAGCTAACAATGATCTATAGACAATAGGTGCAGGAGTAGGCCATTCGGCCCTTCGAGCCAGCACCGCCATTCAAAGTGATCATGGCTGATCATCCCCAATCAGTACCCCGTTCCTGCCTTCTCCCCATATCCCCCAAGTCCGCTATCTTTAAGAGCCCGATCTAGCTCTCTTGAAAGTATTCAGAGAACCGGCCTCCAATGCTCTCCGAGGCAGAGAATTCCACAGACTCGCAACTCTCCGTGAGAAAAAGGTCTAATCTACATTTTCCTTGATCTGCTACCCCTTTGATGTCTCAGTTTCACACCTGTGCCCTTCCATATCTCTATCTGTCTGTGTCTCTCTCTCTCTCTCTCTCTCTCTCCCCCCCCCCCCCCCCCGACTCTTAGTTCTGAACAAGGGTCTCGATCGGAAACGTCACCCGTTCCTTCTCTCCAGAGATGCTGCCTGTCCCGCTGAGTTACTCCAGCATTTTGTTTCTATCTATGATTGAGCCTGGAGATGTATGTCTCGCTATATGGAACATTCCACCCAGTGATGATGCACCTGGGCGAATTGAGACGAGAGCAAAGTTGAAAATAAAGAGAAAAAGTTGCAAAATGTTTAGACAGGGAAGAAAAATAATTCACTTCATTGTAATAAGGCTATTGGTGCATTATTGTACCGAAAAGCTTTTGTTTGCATGCCATCGAATTATATCAGGTTTTGCTATACGCGAGTACAATCAAACCATGCACAAGTTCAACAGGTAAAAATACCAGGTCACAGTTACGACTGGAACTGAGATATAAAACACTGGACAAATTACATTTGATAATAGTGCAGAAAGGAACTGCAGATACTGGTTTACACCTTAGAAAGACACAAAATGCTGGAGTAACTCAGCGGGACAGGCAGCAACTATGGAGAGAAGGAGTAGGTGACGTTTTTCGGGTCGCGACCCTTCTTCAGAACTAATTGGAGAACAAGGGCGGGGGAGGGATGGAGAGAGAGGGAAAGCACGGGTTACTTGAAGCTAGAGAAATCAATATTCATACTGCTGGGGTGTAAGTTGCCCAAGCGAAAGGTGAGAGGGGACATTTGATAATAGATTGACTTTTAGTTTAGTGTTGAGGCAGGTACTATAACAGATTTAGAGGGATAAGGACCAAACGCAGGCAGGTGGGACTAGTGTAGATGGGACATGTTGGGCGGCATGGGCATGTTATGATGGGCCTGTTTCCACACTGTACGACTCCACGAACAGCGTTCAAAAGACACTGGGCCAAGTAATGTGCGAAGGAACTGCAGATGCTGATTTACACCGAAGATAGACTCAAAAATGCTGGAGTAACTCAGCGGGACACACAGCATCTCTGGAGAGAAGCAATGGGTGACGTTTTGGGTCGAGACCCTTCTTCAGACTGAGCACCAGGGGAGAGGGAGTTAAGAAATATTTGGACGGGCAAGGTGTGAAAACGACAGATCAAAGCAGACGATGATTGAATGTATGGATACGAAAGTAGACAAAAATGTTGGAGAAACTCAGCGGGTGAGACGGCATCTATGGAGCGAAGGAATAGGTGACATTTTGGGTCAAGACCCTTCTTCAGACCATAGATATTTTATTATTAATGTTTAGTGTTTTCCGAGTCATTCATAACTGTCACTGTATGTTATGTTGTTACTTGTGGGCGGAGCACCAAGGCAAATTCCTGGTATGTGAATACTTGGCCAATAAACTTACTTATATGGATATACAGACTAGTACATAGATACGAAAGGTTCAGAGCGATATGGGCCAACTGGGGCTAGGTTAGATGGAGTATCTTGGTCAGCAGACGAGTCGGGGCCGAAGGGCCTGCTTCCGCGCTGTGTGACTCCAGGGGCCATAAATACTGCGTCTCGTTAAATAAAAGAGAGAAATTAAGGCCACATACTTGAAACTTCCCCAGTGATAGGTTCTCATCTCTAGAAAGCGACAGACCACCATTCCTAGCCAGATGCCACCACCATTGCACAGCAAGATGTCAAGAATGACCTGATCCCACCAGCATTCCGCAAAGTTCGGCAACAGATGCATAAAGAACAGCTAAAAGAAAACAAAAAGTTGGAACATTGGATACACTTAAGAAGAATTTCACTGCAGTTTAGAGATACAGCGTGGAAACAGGCCCTTTGGCCCATCGAGTCCTCACGCTCAGATAGATATGATTTGGCATAGATAGAATCTTGAATCATTACAGATTTCAGAGGTTATTGGGAGAATGGGGTTAGGAGAGAGAGAGAGAGAGAGAGATAGATCAGCCACGTTTGGATGGCGGAGTAGACTTATAGACAATAGGTGCAGGAGTAGGCCATTCGAGCCAACACCGCCATTCAATGTGATCATGTCTGATCATCCCCAATCAGAACCCCGTTCCTGCCTTCTCCCCATATCCCGACTCCGCAATTTTTAAGAGCCCTATCTAGCTCTCTCTTGAAAGCATCCAGAGAACCCGCCTCCACCGCCCCCTGACTCCGCTACCTTTAACAGTTTTTGTTTTTGATATACATGATAGGCCGAATGGCCTAATTCTACTCCTATCACTTATGACCCCATGACACCAACACTATCCTACACACACAAGGGACAATTTACAATTTTACCAAACCAATTATCCTACAAACCTGTACGTCTTTGGGATGTGTGGGTAAACCGGAGATCTCGGTGAAATCCCACCCAGGTCACGGGTAGAACGTACAAACACCGTATGGCCGGCACCCGTAGTCAGGATCGAACACGGATTTCTGGCGCTGTGAGGCAGCAACTCTACAGCTGCACGTGGGTACACATGACGATAAAGGAACATTGAACCACATAAAGAATTTAGAAAAACAGCATGATCATGTTTTAATTCCACTACAGTCAAAGGGTTTTGAGGAATTAAATGCTAAAATTCGCTCTCGTTTACGTTGACAGATTCGAATCGGAATAGAGAGAAAGCTGCAATCAATGCAGTCAGATGATGAACACAAAATGCTGGAGTAACTCAGCGGACCAGGCAGCATCTCTGGAGAGAAGGAATGGGTGGCTTTTCGGGTCGAGACCCTTTTAATTTAGTTTAGTTTAGAGATACAGCACGGAAACAGGCCTTTCGGCCCACCGAGTCCGCGCCAACCAGCAATCCCCGCACACTAACACACACTTGGGACATTTTTTACATTTACAAAGCCAATTAATCTATAAGCCTGTACGCCTTTGGAATGTGGGAGGAAGCCGAAGATCTCGGAGAAAACCCACGCAGGTCACGGGGAGAACATACAAACTCCGTGCAGACAGCAGTAGTCGGGATCGAACCCGGGTCTCCGGCGCTGCATTCGCTGTAAGGCAGCAACTCTACCGCTGCGCCACCGCGACTACCCTTCTTCAGACGGAGAGTCAGGGGAGAGATGTGGAGGGTAAGATGTGAAAATGGGACATAAAAGGGGACGAAGTTCAAAGAAAATGTAGAATAGGGCGGCACGGTGGCGCAGCGGTAAAGTTCCTGCCTCACAGAGCTGGAGACCCAGGTTCGATCCTGACTACGGGTGCTGTCTGTACGGAGTTTGTACATTTTCCCAGTGACCTGTGTGGGTTTTCTCCGAGATCTTCAGTTTCCTCGCACACTCCACAGACGTACAGATTTGTAGGTTAATTGGCTTGGTATAAATGTAAATTGTCCATAGTGTGTGTAGGGTAGTGTTAATGTGCGGGGATCACTGGCTGACGCAGACTCGGTGGGCCGAAGAGCCTGTTTCTGCGCTGTATCTCTAAACCAGATGTGGGCAACCTTGTTCTGCATGGGGGCCGGGGCGCATGTGTGAGGGCGGATGGCGGGCCATGTCCCCGGCCCCTATCCAGACAGAGAAGCCCAGACACAAAAGGTGCGCGGGCGGCCGTGCCGGCGACTTTGCGCAGGATGCGGTAAAGCCAGAGCACGGTGGCTCCGCCATTGCGGCCGCCAGCGCAGGCCTCTTTGCGTCACCGCGTCTTGGTGCCGCGGCCTCGGGAGGTACTGGAGATGATGGAAGTCTGCAGGCCGGATAACAACGGGGGAAAAAAACAAAAAACGCCTGTGGCCGGATGATTTCGGGTTACGGGACGCATTCGGCCCGGGGGCCATAGGTTGCCGACCCCCGCTCTAAATTAAAGATCATTATTAGCAAAGGGGAAGGTGACAACGAGGCATGCAAAGATAAAATTTAATCAGGGCAGTCAGACTACTCGGAGAACTAGGATGAGGGAAGGATAGACAGGGCGGACAGCAAAGGTTACTTGAGGTCAATATTCATGCCGCTGGGTATACGAGGTCCTGTTCCTCCAAATAGTTGGGCCTCACTCTGACAGTGGAGGAGGCCCAGGACAGAAAGGTCAGTGTGGGAATGGGAGGGGGAATTCAAGTGTTTGTAGGTTAATTGGCTAAAATTAACTGGTTAATTGGTTAAACGGGGGTACTGATTGTAGATGATTAGCCATGAATGGCAGTGCTGGCTTGATGGGCCGAATGGCCTACTTCTGCACCTATTGTCTTTTGTTTGGTAACTGGGAGATTGGGTACGTCTTGGCGGACCGAGCGGAGGTGTTCAGTGGAACGATCGCCGAGCCAGCGCTTGGTCTCAGGACTCCACACCTGGAACTGCAGATGAGGTTGGAGGAGGCCTGCCTTCAGGGAATTGCTTGCTTTCTCTGTCTCTGTCTCTCACTGTAAACGTACTTGTGACAGCTGAGGCACGGAAAAATCCAGGCAAACAAGAGTTGCGCGGTGCTATCTGTCGGCGGAGAACCAGCTTGAGAATACTGACGTCCGTGAAAACAACACTGCCTCAATTGTGCGGGGGGGGTTATGGGGAGAAGGCAGGAGGATTGGGGTTGAGAGGGAAAGATAGATCAGCCACGACTGAATGGCGGAGTAGACGTGATGGGCTGAATGGCCTAATTAGAACTTCTGATACCAATTGGAAAACTGGATTCTTCACTGCAACTAATGCAAACTTGAAACTCTAGTCAATGTACAATAATTAAACCTGCAAATCTAATTCACAAGATGCTCCAGTTTAGTCCAGCTGTTGCCTCCCTCTCACCGTATCAACTACTCAGCAGCTGTTTGTTTTCACCAACTTCCAACCTCAACATTTGCTAGTCTATACTAACTCACCGCTCCTTGGTAAAATGTATCCAAGCAGGAAATAAGACCAAAGGTGTCAGGCAGCAAGCTGGACTAAGCTTTATAGGCGAGGCAGGCAGAAAGTGTTGGGATAGCTCAGCGGACAAGGCAGCATCTCTGGAGAAAAGGGACAGGCGACCCTTCTTAGGGTCCAGAACCGAAACGTCACCCGTCCCTTTTTCTCCAGAGACGCTGCCTGACCCGCTGAGTTACTACGGCACATTGTCTACTGGATTGGCGGATGGGAGGCAACAGCAGCAAGTTCAAGTTCAAGTGAGTTTATTGTCATGTGTCCCTGTATAGGACAATGACATTCTTGCTTTGCTTCAGCAACAGGCTTTGATGTGTAGGAAGGAACTGCAAATGCTGGTTTAAACCAAAGATAGACATCTAACCCCATTCCTTCTCCCCAGAGATGCTGCCTGTCCCACCAAGTTACTCTAGCATGTCATAGAAACATAGAAAATAGGTGCAGGAGTAGGCCATTCAGCCCTTCATGGCTGATCATCCAACTCAGTGTCCTGTACCTGCCTTCTCTCCATACCCCCTGATCCCTTTAGCCACAAGGGCCACATCTACATCTAACTCCCTATTAAATATAGCCAATGAACTAGCCTCAACTACTTTCTGTGGCAGAGACTTCCACAGATTCACCACTCTCTGTGTGAATTTTTTTTTCTCATCTCGGTCTTAAAAGACTTCCCCCTTATCCTTAAACTGTGACCCCTTGTTCTGGACTTCCCCCAACATCGGGAACAATCTTCCTGCATCTAGCCTGTCCAACCCCTTATCTTGGGTCCTGGCTTGGGGGATGGGCGGATGGAGGTGACGGCAGCAACAGGCTTTGATGTGTCGGAAGGAACTGCAAATGCTGGTTTAAACCAAAGATAGACACCAAACCACATTCCTTCTCTCCAGAAATGCTGCCTGTCCCGCTGAGTTACTTCAACATTTTGTGTCTGTCCACAGGCTTTGAAGCGTAGGAAGGATCTGCAGGTGCTGGTTTCAATCTCTAAACTAAACTAAAGAATGCATTAAAAAAAAATAATGTATGCGCATGCATGTAGAGCTCTTTGTTTCTCCACAAGGTCTGTAGGTTAACTGGCCACTAAATTACCCCTCGTATGTAGAGAGTGGATTGCCACCTTGTCGTGGTGGAGAAGCTTGTGTGGTCCTGAGATCCTGAGAGCGATGCCGTCGAGAGCTATGCTCCTGGTAGGGCCACCCATGGCGGTAAGGTCGAGGGGGAGATCTCTGACAAAGAGCAATCCAACCAAGACCGCAACGGTGGAACAGGCAGAGGACATAGAAACATAGAAAATAAGTGGAGTAGGCCATTCGGCCCTTCGAGCCTGCACCGCAATTCAATATGATCATGGCTGATCATCCAACTCAGTATCCTGTACCTTCCTTCTCTCCATACCCCCTGATCCCTTTAGCTACAAGGGCCACATCTAACTCCCTCTTAAATACAGCCAATGAACTGGCCTCAACTACCTTCTGTGGCAGAGAATTCCAGAGATTCACCACACTGTGTGAAAAATGTTTTCCTCGTCTCGGTCCTAAAAGATTTCCCCTCTATCCTTAAACTGTGACCCCTGTGACGATAGCTGATCTTACTGGAGCGTTACAACGGCTGGGAAGGCGGATGAAGGCTGCAGCAGAAAAGGGTCTCCAGTCGTCTTGGACTCCATGTCACTGGATCCTGACTCAGATCTGTCAAGGACCGTGTGGGTATCTGTCTGTGCACCAGTCTCCCCACGTTAAACAAAGTCACACACTGGCGCCCTCCATTTTGGGAATAGCACCCTGGAGACACCCATGACCGAAGGGGGCCTAGGATGTAGAGAGTGAAAGCGAAAGTGGCATAACATAGACATGGAGTGAAGGGTGATCGCCGATCGCTGTGGACCCTGTCATATGCTGAGAGAATGAGAGTTTAGAAGGATGAGAAGGTATCTCATTGAAAGCTTGTTAAGGGCTTGGACACATTAGAGACAGGAAACATGTTCCCGATGTTGGGGGAGTCCAGAACAAGGGGCCACAGTTTAAGAATAAGGAATAAGGCATTTAGAACGGAGATAAGGAAACACTTTTTCTCACAGAGAGTGGTGAGTCTGTGGAATTCTCTGCCTCAGAGGGCGGTGGAGGCAGGTTCTCTGGATGCTTACAAGAGAGAGCTAGATAGGGCTTTTAGAGATAGCGGAGTCAGGGGATATGGGGAGAAGGCAGGAACGGGGTACTGATTGTGGATGATCAGCCATGATCACATTGAATGGCGGTGCTGGCTCGAAGGGCCAAATGGCCTACTGCTGCACCTATTGTCTATTGGCCTGTTTCCACGCTGTATCTTTCAAGCAATCTGTCAATCTAGTTCAAGAAGGAACTGCAGATGCCGGAAAAATCAAAGGTAGACAAAAAATGCTGGAGAAACTCAGCGGGTGAAACTCAGCATCGATGGAGCGAAGGAATTGGTGACGTTTCGGGTCGAGACCCTTCTGCAGACCAATTGACAGATTGACCAATCTGTCAATCTAGTTCAGTTTAGTTTATTGTCACGTGTACTGAGGTACCGTGAAAAGCTTTTGTTGCGCGCCACCTAGTCAGCGGAAAAACAATACAGAGTTACAATCGAGTCATTGTATGAGGGAATAAACTAAGAAACGTTGTCATAGAAGTAGATTTAAGAGTGTGGAGCGGTTGTAATATGTGATTGTAGATTTGATTCTGTGGCCGGCGCGCAGATAGTCGCCTGGGTTTTGGCGCCATACAATAGGTATTTGGAACTGTTGCACGCCACCCGGCCTCTGTTTCTCCCGTGCAGAAAAAATTTAAGGTTCACGAGATTGATCCCTGGGATGGCGGGACTGTCATATGAGGAAAGATCGAAAAGACTAGGCTTGTATTCACTGGAGTTTAGAAGGATGGGGGGGGGATCTTATAGAAACATATAAAATTATAAAAGGACTGGATAAGCTAGAAGCAGGAAAAATGTTCCCAATATTGGGCGAGTCCAGAACCAGGCGCCACAGTCTTGGAATACAGGGAAGGCCATTTAAGACTTTGGTAAGAAAAAACTTTTTCACCCAGAGAGTTGTGAATTTGTGGAATTCCCTGCCACAGAGGGCAGTGGAGGCCAAATCACTGGATGGATTTAAGAGAGAGTTAGATAGAGTTCTAGGGGCTAGTGGAATCAAGGGATATGGGGAGAAGGCAGGCACGGGTTATTGATTGGGGGACGATCAGCCATGATCACAATGAATGGCGGTGCTGGCTTGAAGGGCTGATTGGCCTCCTCCTGCACCTATTTTCTATGTTTCTATGTACCAGATGAAGGCCAATTCATGGTGCTTTGAAAACTCAAAACAATTCCGAACATGTTACCAAGTTCCTTTTTTTTTTTTTGCACATATTAAATATTGTATTTCAACTAATGCATCAATTATTATTGCCTCCGTGGTCTGATTTAGCCCTTGTGCTCCCAGGCTTCAGAAGTTTACCAGAGATATATTATTAAAACTCCCGAGATTAAGCATCATTAGATAATTGAGCTGCAACGGAAATCTCAGTTTTGTCATATCTAATGCGGTAGAGCTGCTGCCTCACAGCGCCAGTCACCCTCGTTTGGTCCCGACTACGGGTGCTGTCTGCATGGAGTTTGTACATTCTCACCGTGACCCCGCAGGTTTTCTCCAGGTGCTCCGTTTTCCTCCCACACTCCAAAAACGTGCAGGTTTGTAGGTTAATTGGCCGTTAAAATTGTAAATTGTCCCCAGTGTGTGTGTGGACAACAGGTGCAAAAGTAGGCCATTCGGCCCTTCGAGCCAGTACCGCCATTCACTGTGATCACACCCGCAATCAGTACCCTGTTCCTGTCCTCTCCCCATATCCCTTGACTGCACTATCTTTAAGAGCTCGATCTAACTCGCTCTCGAAAGCATCCAGCGAATTGGCCTCCACTGCCTTCTGAGGCAGAGAATTCCACAGATTCACGACTCTCTGGGTGAAAAAGTTTTTCCTCGTCTCCGTTCTAAATGGCCTACCCCTTATTCGTAAACTGTGGCCCCTGGTTCTGGACTCCCCCGACATCGGGAACATGTTTCATGCCTCTAGCGTGTCCAATCCCTTAATAATCATGTTTCAATAAGATCCCCTTCTAAATTCCAGAGTACACAAGCCCAGCCGCTCCATTCTTTCAACATATGACAGTCGCGCCATCCCGTAGGACAGTGTTGGTGTACGGGGATCGCTGGTCGGTGCGGACTCGGTGGGCCGAAGGGCCTGTTTCAAAGGGAAATCAGATAGTGATAAAGGTAGGGGAGTCAAAGCACAAGGGGGACTAGATTGAACCGAGGGGCAATTTATCCCCATCAGAGGGATGTAGGTCTATGGAACAAGCTGCCAGAGGGGGTAGTTGAGACAGGTGCTATAATAGGATTTAAAAGACATTTGCCCATGAACATGGATAGGAAAGGTTGAGAAATATTTGGGCCAAACATAGGCAAATGGGATTAGCTTAGATGGGGCATCTTTGTCGGCATGGAGGAGTTGGGGCATAAGTGATAGAAGCAGAATTAGATCATTCGGGCCACATCCATTCAATCATGGCTGATCTATCTCTCCCCCCCTAACTCCCATTATCCTGCCTTCTCCCCATATTCCTTGACACCTGTACTAAACAAGAATCTATCTATCTGCCTTAAAAATATCCACTGACTTGGCCTCCACAGCCTTCCGTGGCAACGAGTTCCACAGATTCGCCACCCTGACGAAATAAATTCCCCCTCAGCTCCTTCCTAAAGGAACGTCCTTTAATTCTGACTCTCCCACCAGTGGAAACATCCTCTCCACATCCAGGCCTTTCACTATTTGTAAGTTTCAATGAGGTCCCCCCCCCCCCTCATCCTAAACTCTAACAAGTACAGGCCTAGTGCCGTCAAACGCTCATCAGATGTTAGCCAATGGGCCTCTTTCCATTCTGTATGACTATGACATGAAGAGAAACCTCTTTGGAAGAAGCGGAGTTAACAAGTATGAGGGATGCAGATCATGTGTAGGCGGATGAGATCAGGTTAATGTCATAGAATGATACAGCATGGAAACAGGCCCTTCGGCCCAACTTGCCCACAACGACCATCATGCCTCATCTACACTAGTCCCACCTGAGCTTGGCCCACATCCTTCCCTATGCATGTACCCATCTACATGTGTAAGAAAGAACTACAGATGCTGGTTTAAATCAAAGATAGACACAAAATGCTGGAGCAACTCAGCGAGACAGGCAGCATCTCTGGAGAGAAGGAAAGGGTGACATTTTGGGTGGAGACCCTTCTTCAGACTGATGTCAAGGAAGAGGGAGATTCATAGATAAGGAAGTGTAAGGTGTGAAAACAGGACAGTGTTCTTGATCTTCATTCCCTTTGCCCTGTTTTCACACCTTACACTTCCTTATCTATGAATCTCCATCTCCCCTGACATCAGTCTGAAGAAGGGGGTTGGACCCGAAACGCCAACCATTCCTTCTCTCCAGAGATGCTGCCTGTCTCGCCGAGTAACTCCACCATTTTGTGTCTATCTTTGATTTAAACCAGCATCTGCAGTTCCTTCCTACACATTTTGGTTGCTTCCTGACATTTGGATATTAAAGTCGCTGTGCCTCGAGAGCCTTACATCTTGAGGAGTAAAACTTGGTGTACATTGATTTGATAAGGGCGCAAGTACCTCAGTCAACTCCCAGGTGATGCTGATAGTCCAGCACAGACCATAGCTGCGTATCAACAAGGCTTTCATCGCCCAGCCCCAGAAGTGACCAAAGGCAAAGATGTCAAAATGGCTGAGAATCCTTTCCCAAGTTATGTCGTGACAGTTCACTGCGTATTCCTGTCAAAGACAAAACACACACAAGCAAAATAGTTTAATATCTGACGTTAGTTAGCCCAGCTACCAGATCAGCAAAAAGAACGTGTCTTTTCAGCATTCTTACGAACACAGTCCTAAAATAGGACTTTAGGCTACAGCGTGGAAACAGGCCCTTCGGCCCACCGAGTCAGAGCCTACCAGCGTTCACCCCGTACACCAGCATTATCCTACGCACTCGGGACAATTCACAATTTTTACCGAAGCCATTTAACGTACAAACACGTCATCATCGGCAGTCACTCGAAACGAGTATGACTGACCTCTCCTCAGGGTCGTCCACTTGTGGGTCTGCAGATGTCTGTGGAGGTCGATATGTGATCCACACACCTTGGTGCAACATGGGCAGTGGAGGCTGGCGGTGGTTGGTAGTCGTCGAGTCCCCTTCTCACTCTCTCTCTCTCTCCCCTTACGGTGCTGTCGCTTTGTCTCTGCGACACGGCGTAGTTTCATTTCATGACGCGCAGCTCTGTCCTGCATGGATTTCCTCCAGGAGCGCCTGTCCACTGCAATGTGCTCCCAGTTCCTCGATGTGATGTGGAATTTCTTCAGACTGTTCTTGGAATTTCTTCAGACAAACCTGCACATCTTTGGTGTGCGAGGGGACACCGGAGCACCCTCTGACTAAAGAAATTCCTCCTCATCTCCTTCCTCGGACTAAACATATGCAATGCAAAGGGAATTCTTTGCAAAGTGTATATTCCCACTTTTATTCACTGGAATTTAGAAGGATGAGGGGGAATCTTATAGAAATATATTAGAAATTTTAAGGGACTGGCCAGGATAAATGCACGAAAAATGTTCCCGATGTTGGGGACAGTCTAGGCCACAGTTAAACAATAAAGGGTAGGCCATTCAGGATTGAGATGAGGAGAAACTTTTTTTTGCCCAGAGAGTTGTGGATCTGTGGAATTCTCTGCCACAGAAGGCAGTGGAGGCCAATTCACTAGATGTTTTCAAGAGAGAGTAATATAGAGCTCTTAGGGCTAACGGAATCAAGGGATATGGGGAAGAAAGCAGGAACAGGGTACTGATTTGGGATGATCAGCCATGATCATATAGGTGCTAGTTCGAAGGGCTGAAAGGCCTACTCCTGCACCTATATTCCACGTTTCTAATGTGCCACGGATTTGAAATACTGCAAAAACAATATTGTCTCTGCTCATGCTTAAAATATTACAATGATCACTTGAGGATTGAAGTTTGCAGCCAGCGAGACTGAGGCACACCTGATGTTTACAAAGATCCTTCACAGTTGAATGAAAGCACAGAGACATGACTAGTAGTTTAGTTATAGGTAGATAAAACTGCTGGAGAAACTCAGAGGGTGAGGCAGCATCTGTGGAGCGAAAGAATAGGTGACATTTTGGGTCGGGTTGGGTTGGGTCCTCCAATTTACAGTGGGCCTCACTCTGGCCATGGAGGAGGCCCAGGACAGAAAGGTCAGATTCGGAATGGGAGGGGGAGTTGAAGTGCTGAGCCACCGGCAGATCATGTTGGTTATTGCGAATTAAGCAGAGATGTTGGGCGAAGCGATTGCCAAGCCTAGGCTTGGTCTCACCGATGTAGAGCAGCTGACACCTAGAGCAGTGGATGCAATAGATGAGGTTGGAGGAGGTGCAGGTGAACCTCTGCCGCACCTGGAAAGACTGGTTGGCTCCTTGGATGGAGTCAAGGGGGGGGGGGGGGGGGGGGGGGGGGGGGGGGGGTTAGTTTAGTCGTTGTCATTTGTACCGAGGTACAGTGAAAAGCTTTCATTGTTGCGTGCTATCCAATCAGCAGGACTATACATGATTACAATCAGCCATCTAAACTCCAGGCCCAGTGCCGTCAAACGCTCACCATTATTAACCCTGGACCCGTTGGAGTTTAGCAGGATGAGGGGGAGGGGGGGGGGGGGGGGAAAGAACCCCATTGAAACTTACTGAGTAGTGAAAGGCCGGGATAGAGTGGATGTGGAGCGGATGTTTCCACTAGTGGGAGAGTCCAGGACCAGAGGGCACAGCCGCAGAATAAAAGATCATACCTTTAGAAAGGAAATGAGGAGGAATTTCTTTAGCCCGAAGGTGGCGAATCTGGGGAATCCATCGCCAGACGGTTGTGGAGGCAAAGTCGGTGGATATTTTTAAGGCAGCGAAAGATTCTCGATTGGGACGGATGTCAGGGGTTGTGGGGAGAAGGCAGGAGAATGGGGTTGAGAGGGAGAGATAGATCAGCCATGATTGATAGGCAGAGTAGACGATGGGCCAAATGGCTCCTAGAACGTATGAACTTACAAAATACAAAGTGCAGAAGGAACTCAGAGGGTCAGGCGGTATCTGTGAAGGAGATAAACAGATGGCGTTTCGGGTCGGGAACCTTCTTCAGGCTGATTTTAGAGAGGATGGGGAGGAAGAATATGTGGCAAGTGATACGTGGCCATTCAGGGGTTCAGTCTGTTGTGGAGGGAGCGTCCATTTTGCATCGAGTCCCACGCTGTGGCTCCCTCTTCACTGACGTTTTGATTGACTGAGTGAGATGTTCAGATGTTTTTCAACCCAGCGGTATGAATATTCATCTCGTCCAGCAAGATAATCAAGGACGAGTCGCACCCTGGTCACTCCCTCTTCTCCCCTCTCTCATCGGGCAAAAGGAACAGAAGTGTGAAAACGCACACCTCCAGATTCAGGGACAGTTTCTTCCCAGCTGTTATCAGGCAACTGAACCGTCCTCCCACAACCAGAGAGCAGTCCTGAACTACTAACTACCTCATTGATGATCCTTGGACTATCCTTGATCAGACTTTGCTGGCTTTACCTCGCACTGAACTTTATTCCCATATCATGTATCTATACATTGTAAATGGCTCGATTGTAATCGTATATTATCTCTCTGCTGACTGGATAGCACGCAACAAAAGCTTTTCACTGTACATCGATACTCGTGACAATAATAAACTAAACTGAAGGTTTGTAGGTTTATTGGGTTTGATAAGTTGTCCCTGAATCTGGAGGTGTGCGTCTTCACACTTCTGTACCCTTTGCCCGATGGGAGAGGGGAGAAGAGGGAGTGGCCAGGATGCGACTGGTCCATGATTATGCTGCTGGCCTTGCCGAGGCAGCGTGAGGTGTAGATGGAGCCAATGGACGGGAAGTTGGTTTGTGTGACGGTCTGGGCTGCGTCCACAATTCGCTGCAATTTCTTGCGGTCTTGGATGGAGCTGTTTCCAAACCAAGCTGTGATACATCCCGATAAAATGGGCAGTCACGGTGGCGCAGCGGTAGTTACTGCCTTACAGCGAATGCAGCGCCAGAGACTCGGGTTCGATCCCGACTACGGGTGCTGTCTATACGGAGTTTGTACGTTCTCCCCGCGACCTGCATGGATTTTCTCTGAGATCTTCGGTTTCCTCCCACATTCCAAAGGTGTACAGGTTTGGCTTGGTAAATGTAAAAAATGTCCCTCGTGGGTGCAGGATAGTGTTAATGTGGGGGATCGCTGGTCGGCGCGGACCCGGTGGGCCGAAGAGCCTGTTTCCGTGCTGTACCTCGAAACTAAACTAAAGTAGAAAGTTGGTGAGTCTTATGGAAAGATGCTGAAGGGCCTGTCAGCTGTGCAGCCTGAACCTATGACGTCAGAGTTATTTCATACAAACACCTACCATAACGTCCGATTCACGCGTGGCATAGCGCAGATTAGGATCCAGCCAATACATGACGGATTTGACTTGCTCGAAGTTCAGGAACAGCAGGAAGACCAGGAAAAGAAAATATAACACGCTGAAACCTGGAGTATAATACAAAATAAAACATCAAGTGAACGTCACCTTCACCCAAGCTTCAGATCAGGCATGCCATACAATGGTCGCCAAATGTTCATTTAAGACTCACAAATATATTCAGTTCAGAGCACCGTGTTATAGGAGAGACGTTGTCAACCTGGAAAGGGCACAGGGACGATTTTTACGAGGCGTGGCCAGGAGTCAAGGGTCTGAGCTATTGGGAGAGGTTGAGCAGGCTGGGATTTTATTCCTTGGCGCGCAGGTGGATGAGGGGTGACGGTTCGGGTCGAGGCCCTTCTGCAAGTCAGTCTGACCCTGAAACGTCATCCATTCCTTCTCTCCAGAGATGCCGCCTGCCCCGCTGAGTAACCCCAGCATTTTGTGTCTACCTTCGATTTAAAACAGCATCTGCAGTTCCTTCCTACACAGGGTGAGGGGTGATCTTGGAATGGAATGTTTTATTGTCACCTGTGGCAAGGCACAGTGAGGGTCTTTGCTGGCATGCCCAAGGTATACAAATAGAGGCCACCTAAGGAGCTAACAAAGTCACAAAGCGCGCCAGCTCCTCCTTTGTACCCCCCCCCCCCCCCCCCCACACCCCACGGCGGTCTCCTCACTGCGGGTCCCCATTGTCCTCCTCGTCCCACTATCTTATGGTGGTGTATAAAATCATGAGAGGAATAGATCGGGTAGATACAAAGTCTATTGCCCAGAGCAGGGGAATCGAGGACCAGAGAGCGGTTATCAATGGTGACTTTAATCTACATATAGATTTGGGCCAAACAAAATGGCAGCAGCGCTGAGGAGGAGGGTTTCCAAGAATGTATATGGGATAGGTTTTTAAACCAATATGTAGAGGAACCGACCAGAGGGCAGGCCATCATAGACTGGGTATTGTGTACCGAGGAAGGATCAGTTAGTTGTGCAAGGCCCCTTGGGCAACAGTGACCATAATATGGTAGAATTCGGCATTAGGATGGAGAGTGACACGGTTAATTCAGACACTAGGGACCTGAACGTGAATAGAGACTTTGAAGTTATGAGATGGGAATTGGCAAATTATTGGGATGAGAGGAGATCTTATTGAAACATATAAGATTGTTAAGGGTTTAGACACGCTAGAGGCAGGAAATATGTTCCCGATGTTGGCGGAGTCCAGAACCAGGGGACCACAGTTTAAGAATAAGGGGTAAGCCATTTAAAACGGAGACGAGGAAACACTTTCTCACAGAGAGTTGTGAGACTGTGGAATTCTCTGCCTCAGAGGGCGGTGGAGGCCGGTTCTCTGGATACTTTCAAGAGAGAGCTAGATAGGGCTCTTAAAAATAGCGGAGTCAGGGGATAAGGGGAGAAGGCAGGAACGGGGTACTGATTGAGGATGATCAGCCATGATCACATTGAATGGCTGTGCTGGCTCGAAGGGCCGAATGGCCTACTCCTGCACTTATTGTCTATTGTTTATAAATTATACTTAAAGGGTTGACAGTGGAGAAGCAATGGCAAAGATTTAAAGACCGCATGGATGAACTCCAGAATTTGTTCATCCTGGTCTGGCGAAAAAATAAAACGGGGAAGGCGGCTCAACTGTGGCTGACGAGGGAAGTCAAGGATAGTGTTAAATCCAAGGAAGAGGCATATAAATTGGCCAGAGGACTGGGAGAAATTTAGAACTCAGCAGAGGAGGACAAAGGGGTTAATTAAGAGGGGGCAAAAAGAACATGTAAGAAAGCTTGCAGGAAATATAAAAACGGATTCTAAAAGCTTCTTTAGATATGTAAAAAGGAAAAGATTACAAGACGAATGTTGGTCCCTTACAATCAGAGACAGGTGAGTTTATAATGGGAAACAAGGAAATGGCAGAACAGTTAAACGAGTACTTTGGTTCCGTCTTCACTAAGGAAGACACAAACAATCCCCCGGAAATACTAGGAGACTGAGGATCTAGTGAGAGGGAGGAACTGAAGGGAATCCACATTAGGCAGAAAATTGTGTTAGGTAAACTGTTTGGACTGAAGGCAGATAAATCCCTAGGGTCTGATGGTCTGCATCCCAGAGTACCCAAGGAGGTGGCCCTAGAAATCGTGGATGCATTGGTGATCATTTTCCAATGTTCTCTCGACTCTGGATCAGTTCCTGTGGACTGGAGGGTAGCCGATGTAACTCAATTTTTTAAGAAAGGAGGGAGAGAGAAAACGGGGAATTATAGACCAGTTAGCCATACGTCGGTAGTGGGGAAGATGCTGGAGTCGACAGTTAAAGATGTTATAGCAGCGCATTTGGAAAGCAGTGATGGGATCAGTCAGTCAGCATGGATTTATGAAGGGGAAATCATGCGTGACTAATCTTCTGGAGTTTTTTTGAGGATGTAACAAGCAGAATGGATAAGGCTCTGGTGGATGTGGTGTATCTGGACTTTCAAAAAGCCTTGGACAAGGTCCCACACAAGTGATTAGTGTGCAAAATTAGAGCACATGGTTTTGGGGGTAGGGTATTGACATGGATAGAGAACTAATTGGCAGACAGGAAGCAAAGAGTAGGAATTAACGGGTCCTTTTCAGAATGGTATGCAGTGAGTAGTGGGGTGCCGCAAGGCTCAGTGCTGGGACCCCAGTTATTTACAATATATATTAACGATTTAGACAAGGGAATTAAATGTGACATCTCCAAGTTTGCGGATGACACAAAGTTGGGAGGCAGTGTGAACTGCGAGGAGAATGCTATGAGGCTGCAGGGTGACTTGGACAGGTTGGGTGAGTGGGCAGATGCATGGCATATGCAGTATAATGTGGATAAATGTGAGGATATCCACTTTGGTGGCAAGAACAGGTAGGCAGATTATTACCTGAATGGCGGCTGATTAGGAAAAGGGGAGGTGCAACGAGACCTGGATGTGCTTGTACATCAGTCACTGAAAGTAAGCATGCAGGTACAGCAGGCAGTGAAGAAAGCGAATGGCATGTTGGCTTTCATTACGAGGGGATTTGAGTTTAGGAGCAAGAAGGACCTACTGCAGTTGTACAGGGCCCTGGTGAGACCGTACCTGGAATATTGTGTGCAATTTTGGTCTCCTAATTTGAGGAAGGACATTCTTGCTATTGAGGGAATGCAGCGTAGGTTTACAAAGTTAATTCTCGGGAGGGCGGAACTGACATATGATGAAAGAATGGGTCGACTGGGCTTGTATTCACTGGAATTTTCATCTTAAATTCCAGTGAATACAAGCCCAGTCGACCCATTCTTTTCATATGTGGGGATCTTATAGAAATATATAACATTCCTAAAGGATTGGACAGGTTAGGGAGTTCCTAAAGGATTGAACGATGTTGAGGGAGTCCAGAACCAGGGATCACAGTTTAAGAATAAGGGGTAAGCCATTTAGGACTGAGATGAGGAAAAACTTCTTCACCCAGAGAATTGTGAATCTGTGGAATTCTCTGTCACAGAAGGCAGTGGAGGGCAATTCACTGGATGTTTTCAAGAGAGACTTAGATTTAGCTCTTGGGGCTAAAGGAATCAAGGGATATGCGGAAAAAGCAGGAACGAGGTACTGATTTTAGATGATCAGCCACGATCATATGAATTGTGGTGTTGGCCCGAAGGGCCGAATGGCCTACTCCTGCACCAATTTTTCTATTTCCATGACATAGGGTTAAGTTAAAGGGGGAAAAAGATTTAATGGGATTCTGAATGGTAATCCTTTTACACAAAGGGAGGTGGGTGTATGGAACGAGCTGCCAGACGAAGTAGTTGCGGCTGGGACTATCACAATGTTTAAGAAACGGGTAGACGGGTACATGGATAGGACAGGTTTGGAGGGATACGGGCCAAACGCGGGCAGGTGGGACTAGTGTAGATGGGACATGTTGGCCGGTGTGGGCGAGTTGGGTCGACTGGCCTGTTTCCACACTGTATCACTCTATGGATCTGTGACAATACAACCCTGGTTTAAAGAATACTCGTACACTGATGTTTGTGAATATAATTAGCTGGTCATTAATTCCTCAGTAATAAAATCCTCAGTGGGAAAGAAAAGGCTTAGCATTTACTTAACCAATTGGAGCTGTACATCAGTGTAAAAAAAAACCTATGAGAAATATCTTTGCAAATTCACTGAGCCTAAATGGGATGGCACAATGGCGCGGCGGTAGAGTTGCTGCCGGACAACGCCCGAGACCCAGGTTCGATCCCGGCCACAGGTGCTGTCTGAACAAAGATAGAATAAAGGGGAGGCCATTTAAGACCGAGGAAAAAAAAAAAAACCTTTTCACCCAGAGAGTTGTGAATTTGTGAAAGATTTTATAAGAACCTGAGGGGCACCTTTTTCATTCAGAAGGTGGTGAGTGTATGGAATTAGTTGCCAGAGGAGGTAGTTGAGGCAGGTACAATAACATTTAACCTCCTAGCAGGTAAAGCAGACCAATTTCAAAAGACGTGGTCTATGTTTCTGGACCTATTACAAGTATGAGGTGCAATAGTAATCTAAAAAAAACCCAAATATATAAATAACGGAATCCTGGACCTGGTGCTCCGGAGGTCCCATATTCAAAAAAACGACTTGTTTGTTGGTTGTCCCCTCTCTGCGAAAGTTTAAAAAATGTCCCCGATAATAGGAGCGATCGTTGCTACTTTCTCCTTCTTTTCTTTCTAGGGTCTAATTTAAACACTTTAAGAGCTTCTGAGCTACTTCTTTCCTAAGGCAGGCTTTCTTTTCATTCCTTGGACTCTTCCAGCACAGCAATGCTGAGCAGATTCTCTTGCACTGTTCTTTACTTTCCTAACTTCAGACTTTTTTACTTAAAGCTGGGAAAAAAAAAAAAAAAAATGAAGCGGTATAAAAAATGTATCAAGATATATGTGTTGTGTAAAATTGTAATTTACCGTACTTCTAAAAAAAAAAAAAAAAAAATAAAAAAAAACAATAACATTTAAAAGATAGACACCAAATGCTGTAGTAACTCAGCGGGACAGGCAGCATCTATGGAACAAAGGAAATGGGCAACGTTTCGGAATATGAGGTGCTGCTCCTCCAGTTTCCTGTGGTGCTCACTCTGGCGGCAGCATCTCTGGAGAGAAAGAATGGGTGACGTTTCGGAGGTACAGGTAATAGCTACAACAGAGAGATGTAGGACAGATTCGGATTGCTTTCTCTGGAACACCAGAGAGTTGCAGGGAGACTGGAGTTTGTACATTTCCCGTTTAAGACGTGCAGGTTTGTAGGTTAATTGGCTTGATAAAATTGTAAATTATCGCTAGTGTGCGGGATAGCGTTAGTGTGTGGGGGCTTGCTGCTCTTCGCCGATACTGGGAATGGGACGAAGGGCCTGTTTTTCTAAATTAAACTAGACAAAAGACAACATTTGGGACGATGCAGGGGGGGAGGGGGGAGAACAATTGTAGTGTTACAACAATAAAGAAGGGTCAAATGCCATAGTAACATCGTTCGATAAAACAATCAAATTGGTCTCACCAAAAACCATCCTCCATATTGCTGGATGTGGTCGGGTGAAGGGACCTGAAAAATGAAAATAATGCCATTGGGTAGTATAGTTGAGGGGAGGGGGGGGGAAATGAAGAAAATGAAAATTCTAAAGCAAGAAATGTGATTTAATCACAATTCCCGATAATAACTGTCAACAACTTACCATTAGGAAATGTCAATACACTTACAATTAGAAAAAAGAACACCACAGAGAGAACGCCAGTCCGTATATTGTCTTCCAGAGAGGAATCATCCCTGGATAACGACACACGTTAATGTAGAAACACCCCGACCATACATTATGTAGAAACACCCCAACCAGAAACTAAAAGATGAATATTAGAGGAGGGATCAGCATTTGGGGACAAGAAGGAAATATTTTATTTAGTTGCCAACCGCTAACTAAAGAAATTCCTCCTCACCTAGTCCTTTCTTCCAACTAAATTATATTTAATATGGGGGTTTGGGGATAGGGGTTGGGGGAAGGAAGCATAAGGGGAGGGAAGAGGAGGGGGGGGGAAGGGAGAGGGGGAGGGGGAGGGGGGAAGGGGGGGGGGGGAGAGGGAGAGGGGGAGGAGGGGGGGAGGGAGAGGGGGAGGGGGAGAGAGAGGGAGGGGGGAGGCGGAGGGAGCGGGAGGGGGGGGGGGGGGGGGGGGGGGGGGGGGGGGGGGGGGGGGGAGAGGGGGGGGAGGGGGGGAGAGGGGGGGAGGGAGGGAGAGGGAGGGTGGAGGGAGAGAGGGGGGGGGAGGTAGGAGGGGGGGTGGGAGGAGGGGGAGGGGAGGGGAGAGAGAGGGAGGAGGAGAAGGGGAGAGAGAGGGAGGAGGAGGGGAGGAGGGAGAGAGAGGAGAGGAGAGGAGGGAGGGGAGGGGAGAGAGAGGGAGGAGGAGGGGAGGGAGAGAGAGAGGGGAGGAGGAGGGGAGAGGGAGGGAGGAGGGGAGGGGGAGAGAGAGGGAGGAGAAGGGGAGAGAGAGGGAGGAGGAGGGGAAGGGGGGAGACAGAGGAAGGAGGGGAAGGGGAGACAGAGGGAGGAGGGGAAGGGGAGAGAGAGGGAGGAGGGGGGGGGAAGGGGGAGAGAGGAGGGAGGAGGAGGGGGGAAGGGGAGAGAGAGGGAGGAGGAGGGGAAGGGGGAGAGAGGGAGGAGGAGGGGAAGGGGAGAGAGAGGGAGGATGAGGGGAAGGGGAGAGAGAGGGAGGAGGGGAAGTGGAGAGAGGGGAAGGGGGAGAGAGAGGGAGGAGGGGAAGTGGAGAGAGGGGAAGGGAGAGAGGAGGGGAGAGAGAGAGAGGGAGGAGGGGAAGTGGAGAGAGGGGAAGGGGAGAGAGAGGGAGGAGGGGAAGTGGAGAGAGGGGAAGGGGAGAGGGAGGGGGAGAGGGAGGAAGAGGGGAAGAAGTAGAAGGGAGAGGCAAAAGGGAGAGGCAGTACCTGGTGAAGGCGAAGTACATGACGCTGATGATGGCGAAGGTGAGCAGGGTGATTGTGTGGGGTTTGTAGAAGAAGTCGATGGTGATATCCTCCACCTGCTGCTCGTTGATCATGCGGAAGTGCAGCTTGTAGTTCACGTCGTTCTTGCTGATTGTCCGGCTGCCCTCGCCCGACGCCATGGCTGCAACCGCTGGGCCGGAACACGACCAGCCGAGAGCCGAGCCGGGCCGGGCCGGGCCGAGTAAAGCCGATTGGAGCCGAGCCGACAGCAACGTGCCGGGGAGAGGAGGGTGAGTCTCAACCTGCCGTGACCCCACGAATAGAAGCGGAATTCAATGCGTGAGTGAAGTGACTCAGCTGGGACGGGCGGCGTCTCTGGCGAGAAGGAGCGGGTGACGTTGAGGGTCGAGACCCTCCCTCAGACAGCATGCATCGCCACGGGGCTGCTTTAACATCACTGTTCACCCGCTAACATGAGGCGTTTGTGAAGATGAGAGTGAGATTATACAGATGTATCTGTGAGTTCCCGCGCTGTCGGTCTGTCTGCAACTGGAACGTTGCCCGGAGCGGCCCCGCGCTCTCATTGGCTGCGGCCCGAACTGCTACATTGTGGGTGACGGAGAGTGTATCCGAGCGGCCCACGTGGGCGCCTGCTGCGCCTGCTCAATGTATCTTTACTCCTGCTCCTCACTCTCTCCCAGTCCCCCACTGCAGTGGTGTCTCTGTCGCTCCCTCGCTAAAGGTGTCCCCCTCTCTGTCTCCCCCATACCTCCCTCTCTGTCTCCCCCATACCTCCCCTCCACAGGAGTGTCTGTCTCCCCATCTGCAGAAGTTCCTCTCCCCTCAGTTCCTCCCCCCCTCTACCCCCCCTATCCTTCCCCCCTCCCCGATCTTCCCCCCCCCCCCTATCCTCCTCCCCCCCTATCTCTCCTCTCTCCCCCCCCCTCTATCCCTCTTTTCCTCCCCTCCCCCCCCTCCTCCCGCCACCCCCTTCCCTCTCACCACCCCTTTCCCTCTCACCACCCCTTCCCTCACCACCCCTTCCCCACACCCCTTCCCTCTCACCCCCCCTCCTCCTCACCTCCCCCTCCTCTCACCTCCCCCTCTACAGGAGTGTCTCCCCTCCTCTCTCTGTCTGCAGGAGTCTCCCCTCTGCCCCCATGCACACCTCTGCAGCGGTTTCTTTCAGTGTTGCTCCTGTAAACGCAATCGTGCTCCAAACAAGGGGCACCAGTGTTTGAAACCAGCGCCACCCCCCCCCCCCCCCCCCATTCTCAAATCACCATCAACAGTAAACGACAAACTTGGTAAGTACTGCAAGGAACTGCAGATGCTGGGGTCATGAGCAAAGTGGGGTCACAGTGCTGGAGGAACTCAGCAGGCCAGGCAGCATCATCAGAGACCCACACCACCCTGGCCACGCTCTGATTCCACCCCTGCCATCGAGAAGAAGGTACAGGAGCCTGACAGCTGTAACGTCCAGGTTCAGGAACAGCTTCTGAACTGCATAGACTTGGGGGCATTGTTTTTGTCTTTGCGCTATTATTGTTTGTTTATACTTTAATTATATATAAAGAAATATATATATATATTTAAAACATAATATATGATGCACACTTGGCTGGTGTGGGTAAGTTCGGTCGAAGGGCCTGTTTCCACACTATCAATTAGGTATGTTACAAAACCTACCTGAATCGTGGCTGAGCATCTGCCCCACCCCTTGTGTGTGATTTTGGCGCTGTTTGGAGGGGGCGGGTTTAAAACGCGATTTTTACTAGGCTGTTCCAATCGCAGATGTTCAGCCTAGTAAATCATTAACGGAGAATCGCTGCAAGACCCGGTCGCAAAAGCTATTATTAGTTTTATAGGCCTCGAATAATAGATATAATAGTTTTAAAAGCTCTCGTTCACTCCGCAACCTCTCGCAGCCCCAGGGTTTTATAAAGCAAACTATTAAAGGTATGTACCTTATTTTTACATTAAATGGGGCATATATATAACCCTGAATATCAAGTTATCTATAGCGAGTAGTTCATTTTGGGCTTTTTATATCCTGCAGTATTTTTCTCGGCATTTGAGGGCACTAATCCAGCGCGATGTCAACGTTCTAAACCAGCGCGTTCCACATGAACCCACTAGAAAGCCGATTTAAATGGGCATTTATTTACAGCAATTGAACACTAAATTCCTTCCATTTGGCCTATAAATTAACGTAAATTAGATATAAAAATCATGTTATATTGTGAATTATTTGTGAATAATCTTTGGACACTTAGGCTATTTAAAAATGTTAATCTTTCCTTAAGAAATGGGCTTTTTTGACTATCCAAGATCACAGCTTTTTTGTAATGTCCATTGAAAATCAATAGGGAACAAGATGCTAATTTCCGAGTATGAAAATGGCCATAACTTTTTTAATACTTGAGATATGAAAGTGAATTTGGTGTCAAATTAAACTTATTGTTATGCTTTATCTGATGGGATAAATTGCAGACTTGATTTTTAAAATCTCAAAATTTTGTAACATTGCTATATCAATCTATGACTGTGTATATATATATATATATATATATACACACACGCACGCACACACAGTTACACGCAAGCACGCGCGCACACACACGTGCGCGCACACACACACAGAACTTTGTTGTGGTCACAAAGTCATGTTAATCCAGATTTTTATGTTTTATCTTCTGTTTATATATGTGTTGTGCTGCTGCAAGTGAGAATTTCAGTTCAGTTTATTATTGTTATGTGTACCCAAGGTACAGTGAACCGCTTTTTGTTGCGTGCTACCCAGTCAATGACAAGACCACGCGTGATTACAACAAGACGACCACAGTGTGCGGATGCAGGATAAAGGCTGGGACTATCCCAACATTTAAGAAACAGTTAGACATGTACATGGATAGGACAGGTTTGGAGGAATATGGACCAAGCGCAGGCAAGTAGGACTAGGGTAGCTGGGACATGTTGGCTGGTATGGACGAGATGGGCTGATGGGCCTGTTTCCACACTGCATCACTCCATGTGCGGGGCAAGTGTTTTGTACAGTGAGGGGTAGGTACCTGGAAAGCACTGGTAAGCATGGGGGGGGGGGGGGGGGGGGGGGGGGAGGAGGCAGAAACGACAGTGGTGCTTAAGATGCTTTTCAATAGACATATGAAACGTGCAGGCAGATGACATTAGCTTATCTTGGCATTATTTTAGGCACAGGCATTGTGAACTGAAAGACGTGTTCCTGTACTGTTCTATATAGGAAGGAACTGCAGATGCTGGTTTAAATTGAAGACAAGGGTCTTGACCTGAAACATCGCCCATTCCTTCTCTCCAGACATGCTCCCTCTCCTGCTGAGTTACTCCAGCATTTTGTGTCTACCTGCACTCTTCTATGTATTCTTTTCTTTTATTATGAAATATTTTACTACACTGGCGCATTATAGTTTTAGTTTAGAGATCCAGCGTGGAACCGGGCCGTGAGGCTGGGACTATCGCAACGTTTAAGAAACAGTTAGAGGGGTAAATTCATGGGACAGGTTTGTAGGGATATTGACCAAACGCAGGCAGGTGGGATTAGTGGAGATGGGACATGTTTGCCGGCGTGAGAAAGTTGGGCCGAGGGGCCTTGTTTCCACACTGTGTGACTCTGTAAAGACTACTTATCTATCAAATTTTTCTTTCACAGAATCTTGATTTGAATTTTAAAAATGGCCTCGCTGTGTCACCGCGCATGCAACAGGTGGACTTCACTGAGAGTTTTTGGTCTCCTTTTCTCTTCCAACCCAGAGGTGAAGGTGATGCCTGCAGCATCATACAGCCTTCATCCTCCAACTGGTGCAGGCGGACATCGGTGTTTCCTCGTTCAAAAGCGCTGGAGGTTGACACATTTTAGCTTCAGCTCCTCAGCACCAGGCTCGCCACCCAGTGAAGAAGCTGACTCGGTGCAGTTCGTAGACAACAGTCCGTTGCAAAATACAAAGCACAACCAGGGCCGAACCGAACTGTCCGCACCGGATGACAGCTTACTACCCATAGGTAAGCTGGTGGAGAAGCTGTCTTTTTAATTTAAAGATAGACACACAATGCTAGAGGAACTCAGCAGGACAGGCAACGTCTCTGGAGAGAAGGAATGGGTGATGTTTTGGGTCAAGACCTTTCTTCCGATGTTTCAATTCTTTAGTCAAAATTCCATGCCAGCTTCAGCGCTGTTCATCAGCTTAGAGATGCAGCATGTAAATAGGCCCTTCGGCCCACCGATTCTATGCAGGCACTACCTGTAGGAAGGAACTGTAGATGCTGGTTTAAACCGAAGGTCAACACAAAATGCTGGAGTAACTCAGCGGGACTCATGTGTGTCGTTCTTCAGACTGAAGAATGGTCTCGACCCGAAACGTCACCCATTCCTTCTCTCCAGAGATGCTGCCTGTCCCCCGCTGAGTTACTCCAGCATTTTGTGTCTATCTACGCAGGCACAATTGAAGATACAGTGTCCACGCCCACCAGTGATCACTCGTGTGCTAATTCTCTCCTACATATTAGGGACAATTTACAGAAGCCAATTAACCTACAAACCTGTGTGTCTTTGGAATGTGGGAGGAAACCGGAGCTCCCTGAGAAATTCCACGCATGTCACGGTGAGAGCGTACAAACTCCGTACAGATAGCGCCCGTAGTCTGGAACAAACCTGGGTGTCCAGCGTTTTGAGGCATCGGGTCTACCCGCTGCGTCACTGTGCTGCCCACTGGATAGCAGCTTTGGAACACTCTGAAGTACCAGGTTATCAACAAGTATACGTTTGGAAATCTGTCAAACTACCGATGTAATAATATGTATGTTGACTTGTTAGTACTCAATTTAAATCATTTTTGTAATTTCTTGTAATTCGCATGCTAGGGCAGAATTAAACGTTTTTGCTATCCAATAAGATCAAATAAGATTAGCAGCTGTACCGCTGCCTTAGCGCCAGGGACCCGGGTTCGATCCTGACTACGGGTGCTGTCTGCACGGAGTTTGCACGTGAAGGTGACAAGGAGGCATACAATCAGTAAAATTAATCAGGAGGTCAAGGAGGAATACATGGGGGGTAGAATCAGGGAAGGCAATACTTGAAGAGATTCATACTGGGTTGTAAGGCCCCATCGAAATATGTCAAGAGAAATACAAGAGGGGAAAAAAAAGAGCTTAATGGGGAGGGTCACAGTATTAACGGTGGGCGGTCACGGTGGCAGCGGTAGAGTTGCTGCCTTACAGCACCAGAGACCCGGGTTCGATCTTGACTACGGGTGCTGTCTGTACGGAGTTTGCACGTTCTCCCCGTGACCTGCGTGGGTTTTCTCCGGTTTCCTCCCACACTCCAAAGACGTGAAGGTTTGCAGATGAATTGGCCAGTGTGTCAGACGGAACTAGTGAACGATGGTCAGCATTAACTCGGTGGGTCGAAGGGCCTGTTTGCACGCTGCATCTTTAAACTAAACGATAATACTGTACATAAATGCAATCAAGTAACCCTGAAGTACAACAGCAAAGGGGAAGATACAGAGGGCAGAATATAGTTCTCAGCATTGTAGCGCAAATTATAGCCATTTTGGTTAATGTGTTGATTTTCTCATTAAAATTCCAGTATTTGATGATGTCCCACTACCGTCGGTGTTTGAGGAAATATCTGACGAGGAAGCTTTACACATTGAGGCGAGCCCACCACTCCCTCCAACCTCTTTCACGCTTCGTGACTACGTGGACAGGTCCGAGACTCTGACCAAGCTGGTGCTTCTAGGTGAGTGCTAACTCTGAACGTGGAACATCGAACATCGCAGGACAGCACCGTTAGGGCAGCACAGTGGTAGAGTTGCTGCCTTGCCCCTCTTGAAGCGCTAGAGCCTCAGGTTCGATCCCGACCACGGGTGCTGTTTGTACGTTCTCCCCGTGACCGCGTGGGTTTTCTCCGAGATCTGTAATATAGACATAGACTTAGAAAATAGGTGCGGGAGGAGGCCATTCGGCCCTTCAAGCCAGCACCGCCATTCTTTGTGATCATAACCATATAACAATTACAGCACGGAAACAGGCCATCTCGGCCCTACAGGTCCATGCCAAACAATTATTTTCCCTTAGTCCCACCTGCCTGCACTCATACCATAACCCTCCATTCCCTTCTCATCCATATGCCTATCCAATTTAATTTTAAATGATACCAACGAACCTGCCTCCACCACTTCCACTGGAAGCTCATTCCACACCGCTACCACTCTCTCAGTAAAGAAGTTCCCCCTCATGTTACCTCTAAATTTCTGTCCCTTAATTCTGAAGTCATGTCCTCTTGTTTGAATCTTCCCTATTCTCAAAGGGAAAAGCTTGTCCACATCAACTGTCTATCCCTCTCATCATTTTAAAGACCTCTATCAAGTCCCCCCCTTTACCTTCTGTGCTCCAGAGAATAAAGACCTAACTTATTCAACCTTTCTCTGTAACTTTGGCTGATCGTCCCCAGTCAATAACCCGCGCCTGCCTTCTCCCCATATACCTTGATTCCACTAGCCCCCTTGAGCTCTATCTAACTCTCTCTTAAATCCATCCAGTGACTTGGCTTCCACTGCCCTCTGTGACAGGGAATTCCACAAATTCACAACTCTCTGGGTGAAAAAGTTTTTTGTCACCTTAATCTTAAATGGCCTCCCCTTTATTCTAAGACTGGCCCCTGGTTCTGGACTTGAATAAACATTTTTCCTGCATCTTATTGTCCAGTCCTTTTATAATTTCTATATGTTTCTATAAGATCCTTCTATATCTGAGATCTCGCCCAAAGAGTTGTGAATCTGTGGAATTCTCTCCCTCAGGGGGCAGTGGAGGCCAATTCTCTGGATGCTTTCAAGAGAGAGTTAGATAATGCTTTTAAAGATGTAGGAGTCAAAGGATATGGGGAGAGGGCAGGAACGGGGTACTGATTGTGGATGATCAGCCATGATCACATTGAATGGTGGTGCTGGCTCGAATGGCCTACTTCTGAACCTGTTGTCTATTTTTGGTTTCCTCCCGCACTCCAAAGACGTTAATTGGCTTTGGTTTGAATATTTGGTATAAGTATAAATTGTCTCCGGTGGCGAATGCAGCGCCGGAGACCCGCGTTCGATCCCGACTACAGGTGCTGTCTGTACGGAGTTTGTACGTTCTCCCCCTGACCTGCGTGCGTTTTCTCCGAGATCTTCGGTTTCCTCCCACACTCCAAAGACGTACAGGTTTGTAGGTTAATTGGCTTGGTAAATGTAAAAATTGCCCCTAGTGGATAAAGGATAGTGTTAATCTTTCTCCCCTCACCTTAAACCTAGCTCCTCTAGCACTTGATTCCCCTACTCTGGGCCAAAGACTGTATGCGTTTATCCAATCTATTCCTCTCATGATTTTGTACACCTCCATGAGATAACCGCTCATCCTCGTCCGCTCCAAGGAATAAAGTCCTAGCCTGCTCAACCTCTCCCTCCAGGTCTGTCTGTCTGTTGTAAAACACCAAGCTGGAGGAGTGAGTCGGGCAACATCTATCGAAGGTATGGGCAAGTCTTAAGAAGGGTCCCGACTTGATGCATTGCCTGTCCATTCCTTTCCACAGATGCTGCCTGACTTGCGGAGTTCCTCCAGCACTTTGTTTCTGTTTCAGTTTAGTATATTGTCACGGAGTACAACCTTATGTATCGGTACCGTGAAAAGCTTTTGTTGCGAGCTAATCAGTCATTGGAGAGACACTATATGGTTACATTCGAGCCATTCACAGTGTACTGATGTATGATAAGGTTGTACTCCATGTATGACCCTAAATGACACAAGAATGATCCCAGGAATGAGTACGTTAACCTATGATGAGCGTTTGTCGGCACTGGGCCTGTACTCACTGGAGTTTAGAAGAATGAGGGGGGAACCTCATTTAAACAGACAGAATAGTGAAAGGCTTGGATAGAATGGATGTGGAGAGGATGGTTCCACTAGCGGGAGAGTCTAGGAATAGAGGTCGCAGCCTCGGAATTAAAGGACGTTCTTTTGGGAAGGAGATGAGGGGGGATTTCTTTAGTCGGAGGGTGGTGAATCTGTGAAATTCTTTGCCACAGAAGTTCTTTGGAGGCCAGGTCAGTGGATATTCTTATGGCAGAGAGAGATTCTTAATGAGTACAGGTGTCAGAGGTTATGGGGAGAAGACAGGAGAATGGGGTTAGGAGGGAGAGATAGACAAGCCATGATTGAATGGCGGAGTAGACTTGTTGGGCCGAATGGCCTAATTCTACTCCTCTTCCTTGTGACCTTGTATGTGTTTATCACTATTCGGCAGCTGGAACGAGTGGCTTTTTTATGACTAATTGTCACAATGACAAATGCATTTTACTGTTATGGGTTTTATTGCATAATAATAGGTGTCGACCTGTCCAAACTACAAAAGCGACCAAATGTGGCCAATATGCTATTGCGACTGGATTTTGACCGAGACGTAAAAGATCGACTTCTGTTCCTGAAGGATGTAGGTGTAGAAGAAGAATTGCTCGGAGCATTCCTCACAAGGAATCCCTTCATCCTCACTGAAGACTTGGAGAATTTACAGAAGAGGTAAAGATTAAATTCCAAATTGCATTTGGGCCTGATGAGACTGCAGGCAGGTTCATCATTTAGTTTTAGAGATACAGCACGGAAACAGGCCCTTCAGCCCACCGGATCCGTGCCGACCAGCGATCCCCGCACATTAACACTGTCCTCCACACACTCGGAACAATTTTACACATACGCCAAGCCAATGAACCCACAAACCTGCATGTCTTTGGAGTGTGGGAGGAAACTGAAGATCTCGGAGAGAAACCCACGCAGGTCACGGGGAGAACGTACAAACTCCGAACAGACAGCACCTGTAGTCGGGATCGAACTCGGGTCTCCGGCGCTGCATTCACTGTAAGGCGGAAAATCTACCGCTGCGCCACCGTGACCGCCCACCTGTTAATTCTGTAACACCTCCCTGTTAAGCTCTTTATTCTCTTGTGTTTCTCTTCAGCATATTTCGCTGGGGCAGCTTACAACCCAGCAGTACGAATCTTGACTTCTCTAACTTCAAATAACCCTTGCCTTCCCCCTCTCTCTCTCTCGCTCTCTCCATCTCTCCCCTAGTAGTATATTCCATTATATGATGAAGTTTTCTAAAATTTAATTGTGGGTTCAAATGTAATAAATTTTGTAATGTGGATGTTTTAAATATTTTAAGAAAATATGTTTTTTTTGATCTTAGGGTACAATATCTGCAATCGAAGAAATTCAGCACAGCAGCCATTTCACGGATGGTGTCAGGAGCTCCGTATTTGTTAAATTTCAGCGTGGAAAGACTGGACAACAGGTTGGGATTCTACCAGAAAGAACTAGGACTAAGTACACAGAAGGTAAATAATTTAATTCTTTCCATGTGGAAGTTCCCTCAGGAGAACTCCGCAAATGCCAGTGGGGAGACTTGATATTTTCGCTTAAGGAGACCTCATGTAAGTTTGTAGGTTCTAAGAGCAGATTTAGGCCATTCAGCCCATCAAATGGCCCATCATGGCTGATCTCTCTCTCTCTCTCTCTCAACCCCATTCTCCTGCCTTCTCCCCAAACCCCCTGACACCCTTTCTAATCAAGAATCAGTCAATCTCTTAAAAAAATATCCATCGACTTGGCCTCCACAGCCGTCTGTGGCAAAGAATTCCACAGATTCACTACCCTCTGACGAAATAAGTTCCTCACCTCCTTCCTAAAGGAACGTCCTTTAAATATGAGGCTGTGGCCTCTGGTCCTAGACTCTCCCACTAGTGGAAACATTCTCCCCACATCCACTCTATCTTGGCCTTTCACTGTTCGGTAAGTTTCACTGAGGTTCCCCACTCATCCTTCTAAACTCCAGCTAATACAGGGTTAATATATGAAGAGCGTTTGACGGCACTGGGCCTGTACTTGCTGGAGTTTAGAAGGACGATTGTAATCATGTATAGTCCTGCTGACTATATCTCGCACCACGTGACAATAAGTAAACTAGGCTGTGCTGATAAGCTAATAACTTAAGTGAGGCTATTTTTGAATTCCGTCAATTCCTGCTCTTGATGTTATTTTTGTTTTGTCTATCTTTTTATCTTGAGTGATATTTCCGTGAAATGTGTTGTCTATTCTTTCCTAGACTCGAGATCTGGTCATTCGACTCCCTAAATTGCTGACTGGTAGCTTGGAGCCAGTCAAGGAAAATCTTAGAGTAAGTGGAATGACAATAACCTTCTCCGAACAGCGTCGTGTTTCTTCATTTCAAATTCCCTTTGTGGCACCTTTTCATACTTGAGTTTGGCTTGATTGTATTTGTGTATAGTTCTATCTGATTTAATAGTGTGCAAACAAAAGCTTTTTGCTGTAGGAAGGAACTGCAGAATCCAGGGGAAGCTGCGAGCGAGGTGGGAGTGTCCCGGGGAGCTTTGCATCATCCTTTACCACGTGATACAATATAACTTTATTTATATCCAGGAGGGAAATTGATCTGCCAACATTCATAAAAACACAATATACATGAAGCATGGAATTAAAATGATGAGTTGAAAGGATTGGGGATGTGCAATGATTGGTGGGGGGTGGGGGGCATATGTACCCCACGGCAGAAGGGGGAGGAAATATGTAGGAAGGAACTGCAGATGCTGGTTTTAACCGAAGATAGACACAGAAAGCTGGAGTGACTCAGCGGGACAGGCAGCATCTCTGGAGAGAAGGGGTGGGTGATGTTTCGGGATGAGACCCTTCAGACTGGTTAGGGATAAGGGAAACGAGAAATGTAGGCGATGATGTAGAACAATGAAAACGATGATGTAGAATATATGCAAAAAAATAACGATAAAGGAAACAGGCCAATGTTAGCTGATAGGTGAAAATGAGAAGCTAGTGTGACATGGGTGGGGGAGGGATACAGTTTACACCTTCACAAGATCACTGCTCATCCTCTGCATGTCTCTTGAGTATTAATGCTCCGTGAGTATTATCCCCTATTAATGAGTATTTTGCTCATCCGTGAATATAGGTGCTCCATTCTTCATGGCCCTTCCTTCAGCAGCTATGTCTGCAAATTTTGCTACTCCTTAAAATACTTCTCTGTCTCACTTTCCTCCTGTACGATGCTCTTAAAACACCATAAACCCCATTTATAAGGAATTTCACTTTAAAGTGTGGATTGAAGTTTACAATGCAAACCGTAATGTATCAAAGCAGGAACATTTTTTTAATTCTTTGCAATGTATCAATTTTGCAAGATTATTAAGAGGCATAGCATACGCCACAGAAACAGACCCTTTGGCCCAACATGCTCACTCCAACCAAGATACCCCATCTACACTAGTCCCATCTGCCTGCATTACAGCATTATTTGTAGGAAGGAACTGCAGATGCTGGTTTAAACCGAAGGTAGACACAAAAAGCTGGTGTAACTCAGCGGGCCAGGCAGCATCTCTGGAGAACGTCACCCATTGCTTCTGTCCAGAGATGCTACCTGTCATGCTGAGTTACTCCAGCTTTTTGTGTCTATCTTCAGTTACAACGTTGTTGATTACACAGAGAATCGTACTGCATGACTCATCCATGCTGACCCAGGTGGTCCATCTAAATTAGTCCCATTTGACTGTGTTTGGCTTGTATCCTTCTAAACTTTTCCTGTTCATGTACCTGTCCAAGAGCCTTAGTTTAGTTAGGAGATGCAGCATGGAATCAGGCGCTTCTGCGCCGATCAGCGATCACCCCGTACTGCAGTTCTATCCGACACACTGGGGGCAATTTGTAGAAGCCAATTGGCCTACAAACCCGCACGGCTTTGGGTTATGGGAGGAAACTGCAGCACGTGGAGAAAACCCACGTAGTCACAGGGAAAACGTACAAACTCCGTCCAAACAGCACCTGTAGTCGGGATTGAACCGGTGCTGTAAGGCAGCAACTCTGCTGCTGCACCACTGTGATACCCATTTTAAATGATGTTATAGGACTTGCCTCAACCACCTCCTCTGGCAGCTCGTTCCATGCACCCGGTGTTAGTTATGACTTCTATATGGTGGCTGCAGAAGCGTGTTTACCATCCGGTGATGTAAATTTAATTTAGTTTATTGTCACGTGTACCAAGGTGCAGTGAAAAGCTTTTGTTGCATGTTATCCAGTCAACGGAAAGACAGAAACAGGGGGTCACAGTTTAAGAATAAGGGGTCGGCCATTTTGGACTGAGATGAGGAAAAACTTTTTCACCCAAGGAGTTGTGAATCTGTGGAATTCTCTGCCACAGCAAGCAGTGGAGGCCAATTCACTGGATGTATTCAAGAGAGAGTTGGATACAGTTCTTTGGGCTAACAGAATCAAGGGATATGGGGAAAAAGCAGGAACAGGGTACTGATTCTAGATGATCAGCCATGATCGTATTGAATGGCGTTGCTGGCTTGAAGGGCCGAATGGCCTACTCCTGCACCTAGTTTCTGTCTTTCTAGAGATACAGCGCGGAAATGGGCCCTTCGGCCCATCGTGTCCGAACTGAGAGCGGCACGGTGGCGCAGCGGTAGAATCCACACATACACAGCACCCGTAGTCAGAATTGAACCGGGCCTCTGGTGCTGAGAGCCATCAGCTCTACCCGCTGCGATACTGTATTGCCAGTTTTACCATTGTTTTCCAAATTGGGTGTCATCACATTTTCTTGATATACGGCAGTAACCATAGAAACATAGGTGCTCGAATGGCTGAATCCTGCACCTATTTTCTATGTTTCTAATAACTGATTACAATCAAGCCATTTACAGCATAGAGGAAATGTTGCTGTAGAAGCGGAGTTTTAAGAGTGTGGAGCGATTGTAATATGTGGTTGTGGATCTGCTTCTGTGGTTTGAAGCAGCACATATACCATGTTCTATGGAATTGTATACTTTATTCTCACGTGGCAAGTCACAGTGAAATTCTTTGCTTGCACACCCAAGGTATACAAATAGTCGCCAATAGAGGGCGCTTACAACGTTACAAATCCCCCATCCCCACCCCCGCCAAGTCCCCCTTTATTTTTACCCCCACCTTCCTCACTGTGGTCCTCCCACGATGGGCCCTCCATTGTTCTTCAAGGCCTGTCCCACTTTCACGACCTAATTCACGACCTTTTTTACTCCTGGACATTTTTCATCAGGCTAGAAAAAACGCCCCGACCTACTTGATGCCACATGTACCTACGGCTAGCAGAGAAGGCAGGTACAGGATACTGAGTTGGATGATCAGCCATGATCATATTGAATGGCGGTGCAGACTCGAAGGGCCGAATGGCCTAATCCTGCACCTATTTTCTATGTTTCTATGTAAGAAAGAACTGCAGATGCTTGTTTTAATCGAAGGTAGACACAAAATACTGGAGTAACTCAGCGGGACAGGCAGCATCTCTGGAGAGAAGGAACGGGTGACATTTTGGGTAGCGTCCTTTTTTTCAGGAGGGAGATGCATAGATAAGGAAGTGTAAGGTGTGAACACAAGACATACATTTTTCCTTGATCTTCATTCCCTTGTCCTGTCTTCACACCTCACCCGTCCTTATCTGTGTATCTCCCTCTCCCCTGATTAATCTGAAGAATGGCCTTGATCCGAAATGTCACACATTCCTTCTCTCCAGAGACGCTGCCCCACCCGCTGAGTTACTCCAGCATTTTGTGTCTACCCTCAGTTCTCTTGCTTTCCAGGTTTGTCGGATTGAGTTGGGCTTTCGTGAGAATGAAATCCAGCAAATGGTCACGTGTGTCCCTAAGCTACTCCTTGCCAGCAAGAGTAAAGTGACTAGATTGTTCGATTACCTGCACAATACAATGGGCATTCCTCACCATCTGATCACAAAGTTTCCTCAGGTAAATATACATGTTTAGTACATTTATTATAGTAAATATCAAAGCTGGGAAACAGTACATTCAAAGATAAAAAGCTGGAGTAACTCAGCGGGTCGGACAGCATCTCTGGAGAAAAGGAATAGGTGACATCTTGGGTCAAGATGAAACGTCACCCATTCCTTTTCTCCAGAGATGCTTTTCTCCAGGGACGCTTGCTCCAGAGAAGATGCTTTTCTTCCCTACAGCCATCGGGCTATTAAACACGACAACAAATGCAGATGCTGGTTTACCAAGGATAAACACAGAAGTCTTTGACTGCAAAAAGTTGTGACTACTGCCCAGTCCATCACCGGCTCTGACCTTCCCACTATCGAAGGAATCTTTCGAAGTCGCTGCCTTAAAAAGGCAGCCAACATCATCAGAGACCCACACCATCCTGGCCACGCACTCATTTCACCATTGCCATCGGGAAGAAGGTACAGGAGCCTGAGAACTGTAACGTCCAGGTTCAGGAACAGCTTCTTCCCTACGGCCATCAGGCTATTAAACACAACAGCGGATAAGCTCTGAACTACAATAGACTTATTATTATTGCAGTATATTTGTTTATTTATTGAGTATGTGTGCATGTGTATATATACACACTGAACTTGCTTTTTCTCCCGTCATGTAATATGTTTATATATTCTGTTGTGCTGCAACAAGCAAGAATTGACCCTCTGAGTTACTCTAGCAACTTTGTCTCTTTCCTTGGCAAACCAGCATCTGCAGTTCCTTGTTTCTTCATAATTATAATGCCCTTTTCACGTATCAGCATTGGATTCTACCAAAATAAACACATTTTAAACTAGTAGCATAGTATCTATAGTATAAATTATATCTAATAGTATATATTAGAATTTAGTTTGGTTCAGAGATGCAGCATAGAAACGGGACCTTTGGCCCACCGAGTCCATGCTGGCCAGCGATCACCCATTCACATTAGTTCTATGTTGTCACACTATCTCATCCACTCTCCACACACCAGGGGCAATTTAAAGAGCCCAAGTAGTTTGTTTAGAGACACAGCGTGAAAATGGGCCCTTCGTCATAAGGAATAGGAGTAATAGGAGTAGAATTAGCCCGTTTGACCCATCAAGTCTACTCCGCCATTCAATCATGGCTGATCTATCTCTCCCTCCAAACCCCATTCTCCTGCCTTCTTCCCATACCCTCTGACACCTGTACTAATCAAGAATCTATCTAACTCTGCCTTAAAAATATCCACTGACGGCCTCCACAGCCTTCTGTGGCGAAGGATTCCACAGATTGACCAGGCTAAATAAACAAATGTAAAACTAGTAACATGGTATCTATAGTATGCATTATATCTGTCCACGCCGACCAGCGATCATCCCGTACAATTAACATACAAACCGGCTTGACTTTAGGATGTGAAAAGAAACCGGGGCACCAGGAGGAAACCCACATGGTCACAGTGTGGTGACAGATGATTTCATCATTTAAATGCTTTTTACACATGCCAGCATTGGGTTCTACCAGAGTAAATAAAAATCTTAGATGAGAGTTACAATTTTGGAAATGAATTACCATAATAACATTTGAAGAAAAGGTGTTCAAAATGTCCTTAGAAACTTATCCTGTTGATGCTGTATAATTACATTTTATAAATCATTGTTTACAAATACACAGGACGAGGTGTTAAAAGTCCAAAGTGCCAAATATCAATTTACTCCCGATGGTGGTGGGAGCCTTCTGCACTCACCTATGCTCCTCCGATGTTGAGAAAGGCTAGGCAGATACGTCATTGGGGTTATCAAGTGGGCACCTACTTTCATCGACATTTCGCTGATTGGACCCACGACGTCTCCAGTTGCGTCCTGGAACCACCCCCCTCTGCATCTGTCAAGTCGGCTATTTGGGAGACCAGAGCCACTGGCTACTCCGCTCTGCCACCCGTGATGTTTCTTTGATGGCCGGGCGTAGGGCTTGTCCGCTGATCCCCAGGTTTTTCATCAGTCTTAAGGTAGATGTTGCCACGAATCCTCGACATCCAACTTCTACCGGGCAGATCTTAGCTCTCCAGCCCCGCTGTTCTGCCTCCGCTGCAAATTGTAGCGATGTTGTTTCGGAAGAGGAAACTAATCTTCCTGAGAATAACCTAGGTTTACCACAGAAGGCAAACAATGAAGTCTCCAAATCACTATGGTGCTGTCTGTACGGAGTTTGTACGTTCCCCTGTGACCGCGCGGGTTTTCTCCGGACTCTCCGGTTTCCTCCCGCACTCCAAAGACATGAGGGTTAGTTGGCTTCTGTAAATTGTCCCTTGTTTGTAGGATAGAACTAGTGCATGAATGATCGCTGGCCGGCTCGGACTCGGTGGGCCGAAGAGCCTGTTTCCACACTGTATCTCTTAACTGAACCATCAGAAAGTTATAAATGGCAAATTTAACACATTCCTGAAGTGTAAGCTTTCAGTTCAACCTCGAGTTTCCTCCAGAGGGTTTAGAAGGGGAAAAACAAGAAACAAAAACCATCCATGTTGAAGGGACATGCCTCTGGTATTACTATCAGGGCACAGTTTACATAGCTGTCGATTTAATGTAGGCTAATTTTCTTTACATATTAGAAATTGTCCAGTTGTTGAGTATTATTCTCAGTGGGTGCGATTTTAATTTGTCACAAAAAGCTGGAGTAACTAGGCATCTCTCCAGAGATAGACAATAGATGCTAGACTGGGCCATTTGGCCCTTCGAGCCAGCACCGCCAGTCAATGTGATCATGGCTGATCACCCCCAGTCAGTATCCCGTTCCTGCCTTCTCCCCATATCCCCTCACTCTGCTATCCCCTAAGTAGCTCTCTTGAAAGCATCCAAAGAACCTGCCTCCACTGCCCTCTGAGGCAGGGAATTCCACAGACTCGCCACTCTCTGTGAGAAAAAGTGTTTCCTCATCTTGTTCTAAATGGCTTACTCCTTATTCTTAAACTGTGGCCCCTGGTTCTGGACACCCCCAACATCGGGAACCTGTTTCCTGCTTCTAGCGTGTCCAAACCCTTAACAATCTTATATGTTTCAGTGAGATACCCTCTCATCCTTTTAAACTCCAGAGTGTATAAGCCCAGCTGCTCCATCATTTGAGCATTTGACAGTACTGCCATCCCAGGAATTAACCTTGTAAACCTATGCTGCACTCCCCCAATAGCAAGAATGTCCTTCCTCAAATTAGGGGACCAAAACTGCACATAATACTCCAGGTGTGGTCTCACTAGAGCCCTGTACAACTATAGAAGGACCCCTTTGCTCTTATATTCGATTCCTCTTGTTATGAAGGCCAACATGCCATTCGCTTTCTTCACTGCATGCTGAGTTACTCCAGCTTTTTGTGTCTGTATTTGTCTGCAGATCATTCCAATTGTCAATTACATTTCAAAAATCTTTTGAGTATTTTTCTAATGTTACCATCTAATTATTGGGAAGTCTGACCCCTCCCCCCCTAATACGAGGTCCTTGTTATTTATTGTCCTAGGCTTTCAATGCAAAGTTTTTGAGGATAAAAGATCGACACCTGTTTCTCCAGCATGTGGGCCGGGCCCAGTATGACCCATCTCAGCCCAACTACATTCCCCTGGATAAACTGGTGGCAACGCCCGACGATGTATTTTGTGTGACGTTAGCAAAAGCCATGTTGTCAGACTTTGAGACGTTCCAAAAAACGCTCTAAATTATTTACGTGGCTTCGTGGACTGGGCGGCATGGTGGCGCGGCAGGTAGAGTTGCTGCCTCACAGTGTCAGTGACCCGGGTTCCATCCTGACAGCGGGTGCAGCCTGTGCAGGGTTTGTATGTTCTCCTGGTGACCGCCTGGGATATCTCCGGGTGCTCCGGTTTCAATAGACAATAGGTGCAGGAGTAGGCCATTCGGCCCTTCGAGCCAGCACCGCCATTCAATGTGATCATGGCTGATCATCCTTAATCAGTACCCCCTTCCTGCCTTCTCCCCATATCCCCCGACTCCATTATCTTTAAGAGCCCTCTCTTGAAAGTACCTAGATAACCGGCCTCCACCGCCCTCTGAGGCAGAGAATTCCACAGACTCACAGCTCTGTGTGGAAAAAGTGTTTCCTCATCTCCATTCTAAATGGCTTACCCCTTATTCTTAAACTGTGGCCTCTCGTTCTGGACTCCCCCAACATCGGGAACATGTTTCCTGCTTCTAGCGTGTCCAAACCCTTAATAATCTTATATGTTTCAATAAGATGCCCTCTCATCCTTCTAAAGTATATAGTGTATCCTCATCTCCGTTCTAAATGGCTTACGCCTTCCTCCCTAACAGCAAAGACGCACAGGTTTGTAGGTTAATTGGCTTCTGTAAATTCCCCCTGGAATGTAGGATCAAACTAGTGCATCGGGTGATTGCTGGTCGGCACTGCCTCGGTGGGCCGAAGGGCCTGTTTCCATACTGTACCTCTAAACTAAACTAATAACTGAAGAACAGTACAGCACAGGAGCAGGCCCTTCGACCCCCAATGTCCATGCTGAACATGATGCCAAGATAAGCTAACCTTATCTGTCAGCATGTGATCTATGTCCCTGCGTATCCATGTACCTATCCAAAGACCTCTTCAATGCAGTGGTTCAAGTGTACTTTGTTTGCCAAAGGAAGTTGAGGTGCAGTGAAATTCATTTTGAATAGAGTCCAGTATAGGTATCACTGTACCCAAGCACTAAAATACATCTTGGATAAGCATCCTGGATACAGTGCAAGTGTACACTAATTGTACCAAGACGGTATACAGAGTCTGTACCAATTTCAAGTCTCAGTTGTTAATGGGCCTGTCCCATTTAGGCGATTTTTTGGGCGACTACAGGCGACTGCCGCAAAATTTTCAACATGTTGAAACATTTTCGACGACAGTGGTGACAATTTTTGCTGTCGTAGGTTGACGAAGGTGTTGTCGTAGGTTGTCGCCAAGTGTTGTAGGTGGATTCCATTAAAACTAGTCGGTTGGCAGTCGCCAAAAGTGTCGTCGAAGTGGGACAGGCTCTTAAGTGCTTCGCCACACTCTGCAGCTGCAGGCTGTAAGCCACTATCCCATACCCCACAACCACCACTGGCCTCTGGCTGTGTGCGTTCCAGGTACCAAACCTTTCTCTGTGTAAAAACTGGCCTTTCACACCTCATTAGACAATAGGTACAGGAGTAGGCCATTCGGCCCTTCGAGCCAGCACCGCCATTCAATGTGATCATGGCTGTTCATCCCCAATCAGTACCCCGTTCCTGCCTTCTCCCTATATCCCCTGACACTGCTATTTTTACGAGCCCTATCTAGCTCTCTCTTGACAGCATCCAGAGAACCTGCCTCCACCGCCCTCTGAGGCAGAGAATTCCACAGACTCACAACTCTCTGTGAGGAAAAAATGTTTCCTTGTCTCTGTTCTAAATGGCTTACTCCTTATTCTTATCCTTACTCCTTGAAATGTTGTCGCCCTCTCACCAGACAGACCCTCTGGCCTTTGACCTTTCCACCTTGGGAAAGAGGTTCTGTCTGCCTAACCTATCGAAGCTTCTAATAGTAAACCTAGAAGCATAGAAAATAGATGCAGGAGTAGGCCATTCGGCCCAAGTCAGGACCGCCATTCAATAGGATCATGGCTGGCCATCCTATAAGCCATGATCATATTGAATGGCGGTGCTGGCTCGAAGGGCCAAATGGCCTACACCTGCATCTATTTTCTGCTTACTATTAGAGAGCGATCTACCTCTCCATATTTGCTGACGACACACAGTGCCCTCCATAATGTTTGGGACAAACACCCATCAATTATTTGCTTCTGTACTCCAAAATTTGAAATTTGTAATAGAAAAAAATCACATGTGGTTAAAGTGCACATTGTCAGGTGTTAATGAAGGCTATTTTTATACATTTTGGTTTCACCATGTAGAAATGGCAATAGTGTTTATACATAGTCTCCCCCCATTTCAGGGCACCATAATGTTTGGGACACAACAATGTCATGTAAATGAAAGTAGTCTTATTTAGTATTTTGTTGCATATCATTGGCATGCAATGACTGCTTGAAGTCTGTGATTCATGGACATCACCAGTTGCTGGGTGTCTTTTCTGGTGATGCTCTGCCAGGTTTGTATTGCAGCCACCTTTAGTTTATGCTTGTTTTGGGCGCTAGTCCCCTTCAGTTTTCACTTCAGCATATAAAAGGCATGTTCAATTGGGTTCTGATTGAGTGATTGACTTGGCCACTCAAGAATTTACAATTTTTTAGCTTTGAAAAAAAAAATCCTTTGTTGCTTTAGCAGTATGTTTGGGATCATAGTCTTGCTGTAAAATGAACCGCCGGCCAATGAGTTTTGAGGCATTTGTTTGAACTTGAGCAGATAGGATGTGTCTATACACTTCAGAATTCATTATGCTACGACCATCAGCAGTTGTATCATCAATGAAGATAAGTGAGCCAGTACCTTCAGCAGCCATACATGCCCAGGCCATAACACCCCCACCACTGTGTTTCACAGATGAGATGGTATGCTTTGGATCTTGGGCAGTTCCTTCTCTCCTCCGTACTTTGCTCTGTCCAGCACTCTGATATAAGTTAATAATAATAAATACTTTATTGATCCCCTCAGGGAAATTCAGATGTCCAGAAGCCCCCAACCAACAAACCCACACATTCAGAACGAAAGCAGACAAAAAAATACATAAAATACAATATGGACAATACCTGAAATCAATAAATACTTAAAAAGACCCAATAATTAACTATTAAAAATGCAAAAGCATCCTCCTCCAGCCTAGCGGTCCTTATTATAAAATCTAATGGCTGCAGGGGTGACGGATCTCCTGAACCGCTCTGTTCTACAGCGCAGGTTGTTGTTATGAGTGCTCTTTTGACCCTCCAGAATTTCATGGAGTGCCCGGAGTTGTCGAGGGTGACCTGCACCTTGCGCCTCGTACGTCTTTCAAGCACATCCATCCCAGAGTCCACTCCATCTTCCCACCCCCCCCCCCCCCCCCCCCCCCCAGCACTGAGCTAGCCCGTTTCACCAGTTTGTCCAACTTCTTGCTGTTTTTCACACTGATGCTGTTGCCCCAGCAGACAACAGTGTAAAAACTGACACTTGCAACCACAGCATAGTAATACATGTGCAGCATATCATTAAGCGCATTGAAGGATTTGAGCCTTCTGAGGAAAAAGAGTCTGCTCTGACCTTTTTTGTAGAGGGAGTCAGAGTTGACACACCAGTCCAGTTTGTTATCCAGGTGCACTCCAAGATATTTATATGTCTCCACCACCTCGATGTCAGCCCCTGCAGTGTTGACCGGCTGAAGGGGGAGCTTGGACCTGCCAAAGTTGACCACCATCTCTTTGGTCTTGGTTGTATTCAGGATGAGACAGTTCTCTTTACTCCAGACACAGAAAGCACTGGTCAAGTCCGTGTATTCCTCCTCATGCCCGTTCCCTACACATGCCACAATCGCCGTGTCATCTGAATATTTCTGTACGTGGCATGTGTCAGACTTATAATTGAAGTCTGCAGTACACAGGGTGAAGAGGAACGGAGCCAGAACCATTACCTGTGGGGCTCCAACATTGCACACCACTGTGCCAAAGACACAGTCCCCCAATGTAGACGAGCCATGCTCTAGGACTCGGAAGGGACCCTCATATGGCCTCTGGAGAGGTGTCCGATGAGCATCCATGCGCAGGAAGATGAACTGGCAGTCCTCCCGAGCAGAGGGAACGTGCGGACGGAAGGACCCATGACGAGACGTGGGCACCGGCGCCAGCTTGCCCACCGTCTGCCGAAGACGTTGCAGAGTGTCCGAAGTTCCGACGTGAACTGAGGCTCCCGGTCGGATGTTATGTCCAGTGGCACACCGAACCGGATGATCCAGTGCGCCACCAAGGCCGGAGCGCAAGTGGCCATTGAAGAATCAGGTAGCGGAATGGCTTCAGGCCACTGCGTGAAGTGGTCGTTGACGGTGAAGAGATAGGTCATGCCCCGGGACAGCGGCAGCGGCCCCACGATGTCCACGTGATGTGGTCGAACCGCTGCCGAGGGATGTTGAACTCCTGCAACAGTGCACGCACGTGTCGTTGCTGCTTGGCAGTCTGGAACGGGATGCAAGTGCGCGCCCAATGTCCAACCTTGCGCAGCCGGTGCCACATGAAGCGGGAGGCTACCAGGGCCGTTGTCGCCCTGACGGAGGGATGCGCAAGCCCATGGAGCACCTCAAACACCCTGCACAGGAGTGGAAGTGGGGTTCGAGGATGTCCGGTTAATCCGCCAGTGTGCGCGCAAAAGTCGCATCCACGGACGACAGGGGGCCATCAGGGCTCACCAATGCGGAGGAAGACCGGGTCCAACGTGACGGAGTGCATCAGGCGCCGCCGCTTGACATCCACGAGCAGTGAATGGGCTCGAAGGAAGTCGGCACCCAGCAGCGGCTGAGAAACATCGGCGATGACGAACTCCCACGAAAGCAGCTGCGGCCAAAGTTGAGGGTGATGGTGCCAACCCCGTAGGTGCGAATAGCACTCCCGTTCGCCGCGGTGAGGAGGGGACCCCGTTTGCCGGCACGGATGTCAGCAATGAAGGAAGGATGAACACTCACTTCCGCACCAGTGTCCACGAGGAATTGACCTCCAGTGTGGCGATCCCAGGCGAAGACGACCGGCCCCTTCGTTTCCCGGGAATGAACCGGGTGGGCGACATTGCCTTGCTGCAGCATCCCAGCGACGATGATAATAGCACCAACCCCCTCTGCTGGCGTTGGGTGGAACTGCAGGCGGGCCTTGCAGGAAGGACGTGCCTGCAGTGGAATGCCCAATGGCGGCCGGATTTTGACGGGGGGGCCGACTGGTAGCAGTGGACACGCGGTCGATAGCGGCCCCGACCTGCTCCGAGCCTCCAAAAGCCTCGGGAAGGATGGTCAAAATGTTTACAGAGGTCTCCATGATATTGCAAAATAGTTTGGATTTGCTTTGAGTTTGAAGCCAAGTCTCACCGTCTGTGGGCGTTCACTGAGAAAGTCGAGATTATCACGGTAATTGACTGTTTTATTCTTGCAGGCCCGCATCCTATATGACAATAGCAGATGGTGGCAATGGGAGATTTCTGTTTCGTTGAGCTAAACATCCCCATTATCTCCTCCACATCAATGTTGTGTGATCTTGCTAATGCAGTCTCCTCCTTCAGTTTCTCAGTTACATCAAGTTCAAAGTATTACTATACTGCCTCTCCAACACAGTGATGACAGCTTGAAGACAGCTCCTCATCTTTGAACTGAACCGTGGATGTACTGGTAGCTCCCAAAGCTTTTTCAATGTGGCATCAAGATGTACCTCCTCACCGAAGAAATCTTCCCTTGCCAATATCAAGTTCTCTGGATTTTCTGTGGCTTCCTTTAGAGCAGCAATCACCCCTTTAACCACTTTGATACCATCAACGTGGTTGATCTGATTCTTGCTTGAAGTGTAGAAGCGCTTCATCCAAGGCTCAGTCAGATATTTGCCAAGTAAGCCCAGTATCTGAAGTTCTACTTTTGCTTCAGCCTGGGTAAAGTCATGGAGGATGGCGCTTTACAACCCCCCCACAGAATGTTCCGCTATTCAGCAGTACAACAAAGTCATCATAATATTCTATGAGTTTGCCACTAATATGAAACAGTATGTGCAATCTGTTGCCACGGTACCGTGGGAGGACACCTCGGGGGATGTTCCTGTCCCCTTTTCCGTTTTTATAATGAAGCTTGCTCATCTGCAGAATGGCATAGACTGCTAGACAGTCTTTCCCAAACAAGAATTATCCTCTGGATTGTTTCTGCATTTTTAGGGCTGAGCGAACTGATGTAGCAATGGAGTCAAGAGGATGCAAGTGGCAGTAGAGCTCGTTCAAATATTTACCCCACTCACTACTCACAATTCTAATAGCAGCATGATTTGCTGCACACCTGCCACTCATTGTGTTTGAAATGTTGGCGATCATATTTTGTCTGGTTTCTTGATAATTTGCTTGCTGATCGAAATATGTGTAGGTTTTACACAAATTGTCAATTGTTTCACAAATATGTTGTGCATAGTTCTCAGCAGTCCCACCAGCCAATTCCTCGACTGCTGCAGAGAGACATTTGTTTGTGGTGGTGAAATGAACACTGTTAATGTGAGACTCTTCCTTGGTGTAAATTAATGGCTATTTAAATCAGCTTTCGAGTGAGATTCTGTGGAACGCAATGGTTTGGAACGTTCCCATTGCGGTGGATTTGAAGCCCATATGCCCAGAAAAATACTGCGGGATTGAATGGGCCCCCAAGTCAGCTACTCGCAACATAAAATTTTGTATAAAGGGATCTTAAGAAGCCCTTTTTAATGTAAAAATAAACAACCTACCTTGCCTTGTCCCTTACATGAGATCCGTCCAATTGTGGGCGGTTGCGGCTTTAGAGGATGATTTTTAACCTACTATAACAATTAAATAAACCAATTTAGTTTAAAAATAGCTGCAGCGAACTAATGTCGCAGCGATTTTTCGTCAGCAACTAAGTAGGCTGTACAACCTCGATTTCAATAGCCGAGAGAAAATGGCGTTTTAAACCCGCCCCCCTCAAAGGCACCAAAGTCGCGCACACGGGCCGCGACAGATCTGCAGCGCCGCTGAAGGTAAGTTTTGCAACATACCTACATTGCTCGTACCAGTTTCATGATCCCACAATAAAGGATTGGTGTTAATGCTGTCAAAATGTTTACAGAGGTCTCCATGATATTGCAAAATAGTTTGGATTTGCTTTGAGTTTGAAGCCAAGTCTCCGTCTGTGGGCGTTCACTGAGAAAGTCGAGATTATCACGGTAATTGACTGTTTTATTCTTGCAGGCCCGCATCCTATATGACAAATAACACATGGTGGCATTGGGAGATTTCTGTTTCGTTGAGCTAAACATCCCCATTATCTCCTCCACATCAATGTTGTGTGATCTTGCTAATGCAGTCTCCTCCTTCAGTTTCTCAGTTACATCAAGTTCAAAGTATTACTATACTGCCTCTCCAACACAGTGATGACAGCTTGAAGACAGCTCCTCATCTTTGAACTGAACTGTGGATGTACTGGTAGCTCCCAAAGCTTTTTCAATGTGGCATCAAGATGTACCTCCTCACCGAAGAAATCTTCCCTTGCCAATATCAAGTTCTCTGGATTTTCTGTGGCTTTCGTTAGAGCAGCAATCATCCCTTTAACCACTTTGATACCAACAACATGGTTGATCTGATTCTGGCTTGAAGTGTAGAAGAGCTTCATCCAAGGCCCAGTCAGATATTTGCCAAGTAAACCCAGTATCTGAAGTTCTACTTTTGCTTCAGCCTGGGTGAAGTCATGGAGGATGGCGTTTTTCAACCCAATTTGCTTTGAGTTTGAAGCCACGTCTGGTTGGTGCGGCCTTTGTTTTGCGTTTCTGCACTATTTCATCAAGAAATTGCAATCGTGTTGTAGAATGACTGAAAAATGAGGCAAGAGCGTCAGTGGTCTTGAAAAGGCTCGTACATTCAGGTATGAATTTAGCCGACAGACAGAACAAGATTCAAGTTGTGAGCATAGTGTTGTGTTTGACGGATAATAACTCGATATCGACTCGTGTTGTACCGTGCCAGCACGTGGGTTTATTCAAGCCAAAATGGCTGCCTGACTGATTCGGAGAAAAACATACATATAGGGACAGAGCCCTCTTGTGGTGACTGTTTAAGGACAGTCTTACATAGATACAACATATTTTCCCCTCCTTGTAAATGAAGGCGATTATTTAAGTCCAGTTATTAAGTCCATATGAAATCAGTCCAAAGTCCTTTCAAATTTCATGTCCTCTATTAATAAACAGAATTCCAAAAAATAACTGCTCAGTGAATATAACGGTTTATAGCGTCACCGCTGAAAATCTTGCAGATACTGAGGTCTCCTCTTCTGTCGCTGAGAGCGTGAAGCGGGATTTGGCTGCTCTGCTGTATGCTGACCGCGTTCGCTGTCTTGACTGGATATCAGGAAAGGAAAAGCGTCCGGTTCGTCGTCTTCCTGTCTCTGTCGGCTTGCGATGAGAAGCCTCGCGTTCCATCTGATGTCATCTTAGAGGAGGTACGCGTTCTTGCCGAGTCTCCGTTTGATCTGTATCGGGTTTGAGAGTGCGCTTGCGAGCTTACGCTGTCTGTTTGGGCGGCTGGTTCGTACCCAGTCGCCGACCTTAAACCGTGGTGCTCGTACTCTGTGTTTGGCATCACAGTACATTTTCCCTTTCGCTTGTCTGTGCGCTATCGTTTCCGCTCCCGCATTTGTGTCTGGATTTGGGCGCGCCGGTGGTTGAAGAGCATTCAGTTTCGTCCGCAGGTTTGGCCCTATCATTAGCATTATCTTTGAGAAGACCCTCGCCCCCTGTCTGTTTAGATGTATTCCGTTATGGAGGTCCCATGTACCGATGGTCAGGTGGTGGGCCAATTGGACATTAGGGAGGGCGGCACATCCTCTGCTGATCTCCATGTTGGTGTTGTGAATCACATGGGGTGGGGTATCCGTCCTGGGCAGCAGGGTGGAGATCATGATCCTTGAATCAGGGAATTCCTTGCTGGCCTTTTCTGCCATCTTTATTGCCCCAGCAGTACCATGACGTAAGGTGCGCAGATCATTCGTGCCTGTATGGATCACAAGGTATTGAGGGCTCCCGATGGTGTCTTTGCTCAGGACCCTCATAGCATGGTCTGTGGTGCTGCATGTTTTAACCAATACCTGGTGACCTGGGAACAGCCTCTGGGGGTCCAGAAACTTCCCATTGGAATCAGTCAGTAGGATTACCTGGGGGTTTTACTCTTCAGATTGGGGGGGCAAGAGGTTGGGTGAAGCTCGGGTGAGGGTTGCCTGTTGACTATTTCTGGGGCGAGCTGTGTAATGTCCCTGTCCCACTTAGGAAACCTGAACGGAAACCTCTGGTGACCTTGCCCGGCACCCAAAGTTCCCATGAGGTTCCCGGAGGTTTTGGTCACTCTCCCTGATGGTCGAAAGTGGTTTCCGCGTGGTCGAGGCTTCTATGTTCCTTTGATTATTTCAACAAAATCAAAACCGGCTTCGACTTAAAATAGGTTGCCGTTTTAAAAATCGGTAATTTTTTAGTCAAAGTCATTGTGACGCTAGTGGAAGGTGGTCACGGGAGGTCGAAGGTAGTCGACGGTAAGACCTCCCGGTTGGAAAAAACTGGGTGAAAAAAAGGTTAATATTAACATAAGCATTTGACCTCTGTCACTCCTGGGCATGCTCATTCATAGTTGCAGAGTTCTTTTTAGCAGAGGAAAGTTGTAAACAGCTCAGGGGTGATTTGTAGAAAGTTATTAAATGCAGACTAATCCTCCTCTTGCAGCACATTCATCAGGTTATCATACTGTCCAAGCATCAATCTTCTTTGCAAGAAGGGCTTCACCCACTGACACCTCTTCTGTTTCCTCATCGCCCTTGTGCTTTCCCTTCTGCCTTTCTTGAAAGGCTGATGAAGCAAAAGGGCTGCTGCTGACAACAGTAGATTTACTTTTAGTAACATCCACCTAACTTGTACCTTCCCTGCTCTCATGGTTCAGAATGATAAAAAAAAAAAAAACCTGGGAGGCTTTTATTGTAAGAAAAAAACCATTCATGACATTTCATCACGTGATCAGCTGAGCTGTAACCAGTCGACGCTGGTGGTTGTTGGTTTTCAGTTTGGTTGTATGAGGTCGAAGGGGGTTGTTTAATCGCGGACCAATTTAACAAAGCCAGTTTTCAAATTAGTCAAAGGAGGTTGCCACCGGTCGAAGGAGGTTTTCATCATAGTCGAGGAAGGTTTTCAACATATGCGTGGGAGGTGGTAGGAGGTTGCAGGTCACCTCGCCTTGATTTTTTTTGTTGTTGTGTTGCGGGCAAGGTCACCAGAGGTTTTAGTTCAGGTTTCCTAAGTGGGACGGGCATAACAGAAGGAGTGTCCAAAAATGGTGTATTGGTCGGCTGAGTGCAGATCAGTGAGGTTGGAGCAGCCATAGGAAAGTGAGCAGCAGCTGGGCTCTGTGTTTTTTTGTGTGTCCTTTTTGGAACTTCTGGGTGATTGTCCCTGACATTCTGGAGCTGCTTGTCAAATTATTTTCCCTGCTTATTTATATCCTCCTTCATTTTGGCTATTTGGGCAGGGAGTGCACAGTTTTCTTGTCTCAGCTCTTGCAGGGTTCTCTTCATCTCAGAGGTGGTAGTCTCGTTTTTCGTCATCAGCTGTTTGAAATCCTCTTTCAGCTGGTAGAGTTGCTTAGCCTGTGCTTGTTTGAGTTCCGTGAATTTGAATTCTAGCTGGGCCAGATTCTCTCTCATCTGACGGCTTGAGTTATGAGGTGTAGGAGGGGTAGAGATGGCCAAGGCGGTAATTTTCTCCAGTGGACTCTCATCTTCATAATTATCATGGTAGGTACTCTTCCAGTTATCAAGTCAATATGTCCATATGAAATCAGTCCAAAGTCCTTTCAAATTTCATGTCCTCTATTAATAAACAGAATTCCAAAAAATAACTGCTCAGTGAATATACCGGTTTATGGCTTCACAGCTGAAAATCTTGCAGACACTGAGGTCTCCTCTTCTGTCGCTGAGAGCGTGAAGCAGGATTTGGCTGCTCCGCTGTATGCTGACCGCAGTCGCTGTCTTGACTGGATATCGGGAAAGGAAAAGCGTCCGGTTCGTCGTCTTCCTGTCTCTGCTTGCGATGAGACGCCTCGCGTTCCATCTGATGTCATCTTATTGGAGGTACGTGTTCTTGCCGAGTCTCCGTTTGATCTGTATCGGCTTTGAGAGTGCCATTGCGAGCTTACGCTGTCTGTTTGGGCGGCTGATTCGTACCCAGTCGCCGACCTTGAACCGCGGCGCTCGTACTCTGCGTTTAGCATCACAGTACGTTTTCCCTTTCGCTTGTCTGTGCGCTATCGTTTCCGCTCCCGCTTTTGTATCTGGATTTGGGCGCGACGGTGGTTGAAGAGCATTCAGTTTCGTTCGCAGGTTTTGCCCTATCATCAGCCGTATCTTTGAGGTTCTTTGCGAAGACCCTCACCCCCTGTCTGTTTAGGTGTATTGCTAGTGGAAGGTGGTCACGGGAGCTCGAAGGTAGTCGACGGTAAGACCTCCCGGGTGGAAAAAAAACTGGGTGAAAAAAAGGTTAATATTAACATAAGCATGTGACCTCTGTCACTCCTGGGCGTGCTCAATCATAGTTGCAGAGTTCTTTTTAGCAGAGGAAAGTTGTAAACAGCTCGGGGGTGATTTGTAGAAAGTTTTTAAATGCAGACAAATCCTCCTCTTGCAGCATATTCATCAGGTTATCATAGTCCAAGCATCAATCTTCTTTGCAAGAAGGGCTCCACCCACTGACACCTCTTCTTCTGCTTCCTCATCACATTGCCTCGACCACCCTGAGGCCAGATATCAACCTGGTCTCAGAGGCGACCAAAAACATCGTCTTGTTGGAACTGACAGTGCCGTGGGAGGACCGCCTGGAGGAGGCCCACGAGAGGAAGATGGCCAAATATGAAGAACTGGTCATAGACTGCCGCAAGCAGGGCTGGAAGGCAAGGTGTATGCCCATCGAGGTTGGCTGCAGAGATTTTTCAGGGCAATTGCTCTACAAAGCCTTGAGTGCACTGGGCATCAACGTAGTGGCAAGGAGAAGGGCCATCAAGAACACCACAGAGGCAACAGAGAAGGCCTCGAGATGGCTCTGGATCAGGAGAGGAGGTCCATGGGGAGGAGCGAATGCCACCTGAACACAAGTCGTGGTCTGATCAACCATGGCTGGGTCGCCTGGGTGAGGGTGTCTGATGTTGACTGACCCGAAACACCCAATCACCCCAGGTGACATCACTGATGATGTGTCCAGGAGCATCTATCGATGTATTTGTATCAATTAGCAGAGGAAAGTTGTAAACAGCTCAGGGGTGATTTGTAGAAAGTTTTTAAATGCAGACAAATCCTCCTCTTGCAGCACATTCATCAGGTTATCATACTGTCCAAGCATCAAACATCTTTGCAAGAAGGGCTTCTCCCACTGACACCTCTTCTTCTGCTTCCTCATCACCCTTGTGCTTTCCCTTCTGCTTTCTTGAAAGGATGATGAAGCAAAAGGGCTGCTGCTGACAGCGGCAGATGTACTTTTAGTAACATCCACCAAACTTGTTCCTTCCCTGCTCTCATGGTTCAGAATGATTTTTTTTTTTAAAAACCTGTGAGGCTTTTACTGTAAGAAAAAAACATTCATGACATCATTTCGTCATGTGATCACCTGAGCTGTAACCAGTCGACGCTGGTGGTTGTTGGTTTTCAGTTTGATTGTATGAGGTCGAAGGGGGTGTGTTCAATTGCGGACCAATTTAACCAAGCCAGTTTTCAAATAAGTTGAAGGAGGTTGCTGTCGGTCGAAGGAGGTTTTCTTCATAGTCGTGGAAGGTTTTCAACATACTGTGGCTTGCAAAAGTTTTCATACCCTTTGAACTTTTCCACATTTTGTCACGTTACAACCACAAACGTAAATGCATTTTATTGGAATTTTATGTGATAGACCAACACAAAGTGGTGCATAATTGTGAAGTGGAAGGAAAATGAAATATGGTTTTCAAATTTTTTTACAAATAAAAAACTGAAAAGTGTGGTGTGCAAAAGCCCCCCTGAGTCAATATTTTGTAGAACCACCTTTCGCTGCAATTACAGTTGTAAGTCTTTTGGGGTATGTCTCTACCAGCTTTGCACATCTAGAGACTGAAATTTTTTCCCATTCTTCTTTGCAAAAATAACTCAAGCTCAGTCAGATTGGATGGCGAGCGTCTGTGAACAGCAATTTTCAAGTCTTGCCAGAGATTCTCAATTGGATTTAGGTCTGGACTTTGACTGGGCAATTCTAACACATGAATATGCTTTGATCTAAACCATTCCATTGTAGCTCTGGCTGTATGTTTAGGGACGTTGTCCTGCTGGAAGGTGAACCTCCGCCCCAGTCTCAAGTCTTTTCCAGACTCTTAACAGGTTTTCTTCCAAGATTCCCCTGTATTTGGCTGCATCCATCTACCAATCAACTCTGACCAGCTTCCCTGTCCCTGCTAAAGAAAAGCATCCCCACAGCATGAGGCTGCCACCACCATGTTTCACAGTGGGGTTGGTGTGTTCAGGGTGAGACCAAAAAAATGTTGGTCTCATCTGACCAGAGCACCTTCCTCCACATGTTTGCTGTGTCCCCCACATGGCTTGTGGCAAACGGGACTTTTTATGGCTTTTTTTCAACAATGGCTTTCTTCTTGCCACTCTTCCATGAAGGCCCGATTTGTGGAGTGCACGACTAATAGTTGTCCTGTGGACAGATTCTCCCACCTGAGCTGTGGATCTCTGCAGCTCCTGCAGAGTTACCATGGGCCTCTTGGCTGCTTCTCTGATCAATGCTCTCCTTGGGGGGGGGGGGGGGGGGGGGGAGAGAGAGGGGGGGGGGGGGGGGGGGGGAGAGAGAGGTAGGGGAGAGTAGGGAGAGATAGGGAGAGAGACGGAGGGGGGGGGGGGGGGGGGGAGAGAGAGAGCGAGGGAGAGAGAGAGAGAGAGAGAGAGTGCCTTTTTACTTCAACCCAAACAACCATTTGCAGGCAGAGTTTTTTTACTTCAAACTAACCATATTTTCATTTTCAAACCACATTAAGGGTACTCACAGGTATGTAGACATTTGTTCAGTGTTATTCAGAGCTCCGAGTAACCTCCATCTTGCAGAGACTGATTGAAGCACACCACTTCCTGGTTTTATAGTCCCTCCCCCTCCCTCCAGCAGGGGCAGCAGAGAGAATGGTGAATTTTTTTAAAACGTTAATTTCTCTCTGATTTTTCATCGATGGGAAAAAATTCTCTGGTCCAGGAAGGCAGACATGGGCTCTGATCGAGGTGGCCAAAAATGACGGCCGTAGGTGGCGGCGTTCTCTCGGAAATCGCGGCACAGTGGGCCAAAAGCGGTCAAGTTCTGACTTTTAGTAATATATAGATGTGTGTGTGTGTGTGTGTGTGTATGTATATATGTGTGTATGTATGATTGAGTGTATGTGTATGCATGTGTGAAAGGCACATCGGGTGTTTCGGTTCTCACAACATCAGACACCCTCGCCCAGGCGACCCAGCCGGGGTTGATCAGGCCCTGATTTGCATCCCAGCATTGATTGGCCCTCTTCTTTGCCAGCCCCGTAACGCCCAACTGGTTGAGGTCTTTGCAGAGTGAGCGTCCTGCAAAGCCTCTACAGCCCACCTCTATGGGCTCATAGTATGTCTTCCAGTTGCTGTCCTGGCACATCTCCACCAGTTCCTGGTACTTTGCGCGTTTCCTCTCATTAGCCTCTTCAATACGCTCTTCCCAGGGCACTGTCAGCTCCAGAATGATCAGCTGTTTTGTCACTTCGGAGGTGATGATCATGTCTGGCCGGAGTGATGTTACTGTGATCTGCTGTGGAAATTTCAGCTGTTTGCCCAGATCGACGTGCAGCTGCCTGTCAGTGACAGTGTAGAGGAGGCCCGTCCTTGTTTTTGGTTGTGGTCGAGGCTTTCTCTCCTTTGACAAAGGTGATTGATTTCTTTGGGGCATGGTGGTGTTTGCTGTTACCGATGGCAGTGGCTTTGCTCTCAGCAACCACCTTGAGCACCTGGACATGGCGCCACCGATAGCGACCTTCCCCAAGAGACTTTGGGCAGCTGCTGAGGAGATGTTCTGATGATCCTCTTCCAGAGCAAAGTGGGCAGGAAGGTATCTCGCTCTTGCCCCAGATGTGGAGGTTTGCTGGGCTTGGTAGGGCATCGTAGACAGCTTGGACAAGGAACCGGACGCGCTGGAAGTCTTGCCTGCATGATGTTTGACCAGGTAATCCTGCGCTGCGGTATGCTCTCCCACCTTGTCCACGCTCCCTGCTGCCTGAGCCCCACCATCCTGCTCACACGCTCTTCCTCCACACCTGCTCGGACCTCTTCCTGGATTAGATGGTGTCTCTCCTTGCCCTGGGCCTTGCCAACTGGTGTCTTGGGGAAGTATCCCAAACCCGCTCTGCCAGTTGCCATGACTCCCACCAATGCCTTTTGCCTTAGGCGTGACTCTACCACCTCCACTGCTTTCTCCGCCCTCCATTTCCTCCCCTCACCTCGATGCCAGCCGATGACACCTTCTGGTCCCTGGAGTCCCTGTACTGCAGAGCTTCTCTTGTTCGCTCCACCATAAACTCTTCCATGAGGCCACTGAATGGGAGCTGCAAGATGTTACTGGTCCCATACAGTGCAACACTGTTGAGGCTGCGGGGAAGGCCAAGCCACCTGCGGAGAAAGCTGCTGATCTTCCTTTCGAGGGACTCAACTGTGGTCAATGGAACAGCAATGTAAACCAGCAGAGGCCACAGGACTCGGGGCAGGATGGAATGCTGATAGATCCAGGCCTTGAATCTGCCTGGCAGACCTGACTTATCGACTTTGATGAGACAGGCTTCAAGGTCTTCGATGGACTTTTGAATGGCGGCAGAGTCTTTCAAAGTTGCGTCAAAAAGCTTCCCCAAACTCTTGACAGGTTGCTCAGTGATGGAGGGAATGGCAGTTCCGGATAGTAAGAAGTGGAATCTGTCAGTCACCTTCCCCTTCTTCAGCACCATGGACCTTGACTTTGTTGGCTTGAAACTTATCCCTGCCCAGGTGATAAGTTTCTCAAGACCTTGTAGGATCCACCTACTTCCTGGGACCAGTGTTGTGGTGATGGTCTTCCATAAAAGTTCTTATTGGGGGCTGTCACTAATTCAGTATTTACTTTATTGTCATTTGCACGAGTACTTGCATACACAGAAGAAACAAAAACATTTTCTCATCAGTTTTTGTCAGTGCAATTAATAAAAACAGAAATAAATACATACAACTTAAAAATGATCATATCTAAAATTGAACTAAAAACAGACATTCAAACCGAACAGTGACTTTACCATGACGGGTGGGTGTCTAGCTGTCATGGTGTTGGGCGAGGTTAGATGTGGGGGTGCATGTGTATGGGGAGGGGACACAGTCCATTAATTGCTTGTGGGAAGAAGCTGTGTAGCATCCTGCTGGTTCTGCAACTGATACTCCTGTACCTCTTCCCAGATGGCAGAATGGAGAAGATGTGGTGGGATGGGTGGTACGGGTCCTTAATGATGGAGATGGCTCTGCAGATGCAGAGCTTCTGGTAGAACTCCCAACAGGAAAGGGAGTGGGGCACCAATGATCCTACTGGCTGCCTTCACTGTCCTGTTTAGCTGTCTTTGTTCGTAGGCCTTGCAGCTCCCAAACCAGGAAATGATGCCGTAGGTCAGTATGCTTTCAATGGTACCCCTGTAGAAGGTTGTTGGGTGCATTGGCGGAAAACCCGGGGGGGCCAGAGGGGAGGTGTCCCCTTCATGTTTGCAAAGGTGGGGGACTGTCCCCCTCATGTTACAAGCTTTGTAAGGTATGTCGGGTTTAATTTTGTTCGTTTAAACTCGTTTGTTTCGAGTCGAGCCATTCGATTCGAGTCATTCGGTCATCACTGCATTCCTCTGACAAAAAAAACGATGTGCTAACTGTCTTTGTGACTGTTAACTGCTAACTGCTATCGATCCACTATCCTGCATCCTTAGTAATCATTATTGTGTCACATTGTTTTCATGTCAGAGGAATAGAATGGAGTGTTAAATGCCTCGATGCATCCGAGTTTTAATGACATTGTTTATTGTCTATCTACCGTTAATTTTATTCAAAGGAACGCAAAATACTTGAAGCAAGGTCCGTTCACGAAAACGATGTGTTAACTGTCAGTGTTAATTGCTGCATCGAAATCCATTCATTACTCCTCATAATATAATTGTGTGAACTGATCCTACACCAAGTATTATGTGTTCCTTTGAATACAATTAACGGGAGATGCATTTTAAAAATGTCAGGCGCGGCACAATTATCATTTGAACTTTGGAGGCTGATTTGTGAACATCGAAATGTCTGACGGTCCAATGCGGAGATATTTGAAGTGAAGACATCCAGATGGGCGGTTGTAGTCAATAATACGGTAACCGAATTATATTTATTTATTGCCAGAGAGGACGATGTAAACATAGTGAGGTTAGTGAGCAGCCTCTAACATTAACCGCACCTCGTACTGTTCTGTTGTGTAGGAAGGAACTGCATATGCTGGTTTACCTCAACGATAGACACCAAAAGCTAGAGTAACTCGGAGGGTCAGACAGCATCTCTGGAGAGAAGGAATGGGTGACGTTTCTGGTCAAGTCCCTTCTTCAGACTGAAAAAGCGTTTCGACCCTTCTTGGCTGAGTTACTCCAGCTTTTTGTGTCTAGTAAGATTGTTTTATTCCCCAAATTTATCTCTCATCAAAACGTTGGTAAACCTCTAACACAAAGATTAGGTAAATTGAACATTAAAGTTATTTTTTTCCCCCGACAGCAAGGTCCGTAGACCAGAGGGATAGCAGTGTGCGTCTCTCTACTCACCCAGTATGTCTGTCAAAGTAGCCGTCCCACCGTCGCGATTTAACTGTATAAAAAGCACCGGCTCAAAACATCACCCCTTTCACACTCACCCCAGCCCTGGGAAACAACGTTTTCAGAGCCCTACAGTCACCCCAGCCCGACAGCTCCAGCACAAGCCTGGCTGACGGCAAAGTCATAAGTTGGGATCGAACCCGGGCTCTGGCGCTGTGGGGCAGCAACTCTACCGCTGTGCCACCGCGCCACCTAACTTAGTGACATTGAGACGCAAGAGATTGCAGGTGATGGAGTCTTGAACAAATAAATAATAAAATGCTGGAAGACCTCCAACATTTTTGTGTTTGGCAAAAAAACATATTTATTCATATATCTGGCTGTTATTGACAGGCCAATATCCTTGACCGAATGGCTTGCTCGCCCATTCCAGAGTCGGTCACGTTGCGGGCGACCAGGAATTGCATTTATATCACACTGGGCAAAGATGTCAGATTCCTGCACATAAGCAAGAGAAAACCAGGTGTTTTTACAGTCGTCTGTCATAGCTTTGTTGACACCATAACCAATATCAATTTGCATCCCATCGCCGCCCTGGTGGGATTTCAACTTCAGTCTTTTTTTTTTTAAAGAATTTTTTATTAGAAGTAAGAACAGTAATGTGGCACCAAGGTGCCTAATATATATTGGCATGTTACATTTTATGTACAGCTTCATTTTTTTTTAATTAATAAAAGAAAGAAAGAGAGAATAGATAATAAAAAATAGAAACACGTGTGATGTATGGTGTGTGAAAAGGAAAAGGGAGGAAAGAGAGAAAGTGGGAATAAAAAGAGAAAAAAAGAAAAAGGAGAGAGAAAGAGTAGTAAGTAGGAGATTACAGGAGATAGGTATTTATATTCTTGACCATCCTTCACCTAGTCCTGGAAACAATTGTTTTTTCGATTTTGTTGCACCATATGCTTCCAAGAAGTCGATAAATGGAGACCAGCTCGTTAAGAATTGGTCTGGTTTATCTGTTAGGAGGAATCGCATTTCTTCAAGATGTGCTGTGTCCAGCATGTTTAAAATACACATTTTAAGCGTTGGTATAGGTGTATTTTTCCAAAATTTAAGTATATGTTTTTTTTGCCATTATTAACCTATAATTAAAAAATGAATTTTGAAATGTGTTCAATTTGTTCCCGTCCCCCATTACTGCAAGTATAATCATTTCAGTGTTAGGCTCCATTTTTATCTTGAATAATTTTGTAAATATTTCAAAGATATCGCTCCAGAAGTTTTATGCAGGAAACAAAAGAGTGTGTTATAGTGGCATTTTGAGATAAACATTTATCACAAATGGGAGAAGTATTTGGATAAAATTTATTCAGTCATTTGGACTTCAGTCATTTGATTGCAACTGCGTGTCCTTGGAGGACATATATCGGGTATAATTACGTTAACCGCCGTGGCACTCTGGTATCTCAAGTTGGGAATACTGGGAGGCTGGAAACCCAGTGATAGATGAGTCGCGCTTCCCATTACCTGGGAAGACAAACGCGTTCATCCCATGCCAAAATGTCCCCTGCGCTCTAGCTGGTCGTGTATGGAAGCTGTGTGGGAAAGAACTGCAGAGGCCGGTTTATACCGAAGGTAGACTCAAAAAGCCAGAGTAACTAAGGCAGCATCTCTGGAGCAATGGAGTAGGAATCTATTGTCACGTGACGAGACACGGTGAAATTATTTGCTTGCATACACAATGTATACGAATAGCAGTCACCTACGGCACTGACAATGTTACAAAGCACGCCACTCTTCCTATTTATTGTCCCCCACGTTTCGGGTCCAGACCCTTCTTCACACTACTGAAATTTCTGTGCCTCTTTCCCCACTGTCCTTCATATTCCCTATTTAGTTTTTAGTTTTACAGATACAGCATGGAAACAGGCTCTTCGGCCCAGCGATCCCCGCACATTGACATTTACACCAAGCCCATTGACCTACCCACGTCTTTGGAGCTTACACCATTTTCTTATTTGACCTATATGTTAAAACTTTCACAGTGTAAACATCAGCTGGATATTTAAAATCACCTTCATTTATTTATCGGTATTTTTTGGCATTCAGGTCTGGGGCGGGTTACCGAGCAGAATATATTTCTTGTCTACTTTTTTCCCCCTGCAGCATAGCTGCATGAATTCTCGGGACTGTCGGGACTGCGCCAGAGTTTTAATTTTTGATATGTGTTTGCCGTCCGGTCTTGTGTTTGTGAAACATGTCATTATTCATATCGGGACGCCTTCTGCTTCGGGAGCTGTTCGTTAATGCCAAGCAGTTGAGGAGAATTGACTCCAATATCACAGAGACTGATGCATTTTAACGATGGGCCGTGCCAAAACAACAGTTGGCAATGTATGCACGGTAGATGTCACTTTGCATGGGAAACGAGGTCTCGAGGGAGACGGACACAAAGTGCTGGAGTAACTCCGCAGGACTGGCAGCATCTCTGGACATTTATAAAGCATTACATTTTGGAACACAAGGAACTACAGAAGCTGGTTTACGAAAAAATGCTGGAGTAACTCAACGTGTCAGGCAGTATCTGTGGAGAACATGGGCAGGTGACGTTCCGGGTGAAAGAAGGGTCTAAAGTTTGAAGAAGGGTCCCGACCCGAAACATCACTTATCCAAGTTCTCCGGAAATTACTAATCTTCCACAGATTTAAAAAAACACTGGACATCATGCTGGACAGTGGACAACATAATATACGACAGGACGAGCTGCTTGAAAGTGTCCTGTCCTATATTATATTGTCCAGCATGATGTCCAGTGTTTTTTAAATCTGTGGTACAGAACTGCAGTAATTAACTCATTCGAACGAGTAACGGCCCCGTAGTAGAGGCATCCACGTCGCGGGGCTGGAAACTGGAAGAATCCCGAGCTAATTACCATTCACAGGGCGCACGGTTGAAGCTTCCGATGCCTCGCGCGTGTGTGTGAGTGCGCATTCGCGCATGGCTGCCAAGAAATTGAGGCATCTTCCACTGACAGGAAAATGCCTAACCCTAACACGCCCCCCTTCCAGAGCTGCCCACCGCTGGAGCTGGAGCTGCTTTGGGACCGACTGTGGGCTCTGTACGTGTGGCCCCACAGCGCTTTCACCTCGGCCAGCATGCCCTTCTGGATCATCGTGGTGATGGTGGGGAGCAGCACTGCCCTGCACGCCACCCGGGCTGCTTTCAGCACCCCCCCCCCCCCATAGCGCTGGCTCAGACCGCTCGCTCGCTGCAACACCTACCGACAGCCCAACCGACCACTCGCACCCACTGGCAGCCCGACCACACTCACCATCCAACAGCGGTCCGGTCACTCTCATGACCTACCGGCGGCTCGGCCACTCTTACCATCCACCAGCGGCCCGACCGATCCTCCGCAGCATCCATCGGCCGACCAACAAGCCCGACCGACAGACTGACTGACTGACCGACTGACCTTGACCCTAACCCTAACCCTAGCTCTACATTTGTTATTTATCATTTTTATTTAACAGTTCACATCATAACTTTATAAAGATAAATCAATTGAAAAACAAAATTATCAACAAGGTGAGCATTACCTTTATTCCTTGGAAACCTTGCTATTGCTATTGATGTAATTAGGAGGCAGTCATGATCCCAGGGCCCTCGCTGACTAGCGACCATAAAACAAAACGTGGGACTGGTCAATTTGGGTCAGACCTCAGTGTCAAACGTGCATTGATTGGACAATTACTACTCGGAAAATTTGAAGTTTTTCTCATATTTAAACAAAATGTGCAGGTTTTGGTCTTGACAAGTTTCAGGTATGATTTATATAATATTTGTACACAATATGTTAAAATTTCAGGTAGTTCCGTGAGTTGGGTAACGAACTTGAACGAAAAAGCTCCTCGGCCCACAGCATAAAGTAGCCTATAGTGGGTCTGGTTGAACCATTATAAGAGCGAAGAGTGTCCCTCGGGGTAGCAAGTAGGTAGTCCGAAAAAGACCTATTGTAGAGGTCTACACTCAAAATAGAAACATTCGGACACTGCTTGTTTGCGCGTTTGTTTTTTGACTATTACATTGACTCTGAATGCCCTGCACTGGCGCTGTGTTCTTCTGGTGAGATGAATGACCAGATGCTTCCTCAGTGCCTGCCATCGAATGTTGTTTGAGCACCTTGGCATCATGCATCGCATTTTCAATTTGCACGGCTAATTCTTGTGCCTTTTCGAGTTTGAGATCATCATCCTCCATTAGAACGCGCTCTCTGATCCGCGGGATAGAAGTCTTTTCTATCAGCTGGTCTCTCGCCAACTCATCAGTTGGTGCCCCCAAGATTGCACTTTGCAGCTAGTTCTATCAATGAAAGAAACAAATTGCTTCACTGGTTCGCCATATCTCTGTGAACGTTGACGAAAACGGTATCTCTCTATCATCACACTTGTCTTTGGGCCAAAATATTTGCCAAGTGCAGTAACAGCATCACTGTACTTACTCGTTGCAGCACTGTCAAACTGCACGAAGATCCGCTGTCCCTCCGTTCCGAGGCAATGCAGCAGGATCGCTCGGTGGCGAGCGTCCGATATGGCCACGCCGTCCAGGCCGCTTGGTGAAACTTTCGAACCATCGTGTCCATGGTACAGGAGGCTCTCCTGGACTTTCTAAGAATGGCGATGGGGCAGCGAGAGTTAAACTAGCCATCCTCGTCGCCAGATGTTGTTTGACGGATAATAACTCAATATCGACTCGTTGTACCGTGCCAATAAGTGGGTGTATTCAAGCCACAATGGCTGCCTGACTCGGAGAAAAACATACCTATAGGGGCAGAGCCTTCTTGTGGTGACTGTAAGGACAGTCTTACATAGATACAACACATAGCAGTGGGTAAATAAAACTGATGTTGCCTTTTCTCTTACTTTAGCTTGAACACCATTTAATTTTGATGCCATTACCATTGCTCCATCGTATGACCGTGCTACAAGTTTTTCAGCACAAGTATATTTGACTAAATTCTTGAATATGCATTCTGTCACACTCATAGCAGTTCTGTCCTTAAGTTTGTCAAAGCCTATGAACACTTCTTTGATTTCAGAGTCCAATATCTATATAATATTAAAACTCTGTGGCTGGCTGGCTGGCTGTGTGTGTGTGTGTGTGTGTTTCTGCCTGACTTTGATTTGTTGTTACGCCAACACCAGACCCAGAAACGCCGAGATTTTTTCCATTTCGGTAGAGATTTCACTTTTCATTCCCAGTATCCACTCCTCATTAAATTTTGTCGTGTTTATGTACACATTTTTAATAAGATCCTTCTCCCCCCCCCCCCCCCCACTCACTCATTTTGTCACCTCACGACCATAACGGCTGCTGGCGCCCGCCCCTCGCCTCAAAGACGCCATTTAAAAACAGCCGCACTGCTGAGTACTGGAATCTTATGTTCGGGAACGGCTTGAGTTGGAGGACCACGTCTCCCGTGGGGGCTACGTGTAGGGAACGGCTGCGTTGGGGGAGCAGACCCAACGGGTCTGCACTTGGTCTAATATACCTTAATACTGTAGAATACTACTGTATTTGAAATATCAGTGGATCTTCTTCTTTGTCTTGCGAATGAAACTTAAGCCAAAGGAATAGTTAGATCTCAAGCCGGGTGTTGAGCAGCGAGGCTGTTGTCTCTGCGTCAATGTCTGCCAGGCCCTGTATGCTGCCTTCACTGAACACAGGCTGCTCAGCTATTCAGTCAAGTTAAACACTCCTTCCATCTCCCTCCAAAGGACGGGGCAGTTGTGTATTTTGAGAGTTTAATGAAATAAAGTGAAACTGCAAAGCAGAATATATACACTTAATAATGAGTACATGAACATTGAAATAATATACTTTGCTAGCACAATCACACTAGCAAACTAATCTGGCTGCTAACATGTTAACTTCACTAATAAGCTAACATTGCTAACAAACTCCTAGCTGCATGCTGCAACAATAACTGAGAATGCTTCATCACATAAATATACTGAAACTAAGAAACATATTGAGACGAATAATACAACTTACAGACAATTTTGTGTTAGGGATTGACAGTGATGAGGATGGCACTGGATTTTGTCTAACAAACCGACAGTAGAAGAAAATAACTTAAAAGGATGGCCACCCAGAACGTTTCACAAAGGTAATCACTAGATGGCCAACCAAGACATTACACAGAATAACCACTAGATGGCCAACTAAAGTCCAGGAGATCCGTAACACCCTGAGCTCCATTTGGTGGGTGGTAGAGTGGGCACCCAGAGATGACATGGTTTGCTGTCAGTTGTTCTGCTCCGCGTTCACAGGCTGGGCTCTGCGGAGCCCTCATCTCCACATGCTGGCATTGAAATGCCCAATTCCAGTACCAAGTTTGTTGAACCTCACCCATGCTCCTCTGGGGAGGTCAGACCCTGGACAGTTTATCTGGTGATGAATCTGGATTCATCCACTTCTATGGCAATGAATGGGGCTTTTGCGATCTCTTCTTTAATATTATTTTCCACAACTGTGCCTACTGCTTCAATCAAGTCATTTTGTATCTTGTTAGAAATGCCAGAAAAATATACATGAATTATGTAACTGATGTGCCAATATTTCATCAAATTTGCTGTATATTTCAGTAACAATATAGTTTCCACGATTTAGCGATTCTTTGTTTTCATTATCAGCGCGAAAAGCAAGTTCTTGTCTGAACAAAAAGCAAGTAGCACATATTAACTTTTAGTATCTCTCTGTTCTCCTTAACTTTTTCATTGGGAATAGCGATGCTAAGTTTATTCTGCTTATCTATGAGCCAGTCGATCCGTGTCAACCCAAATGTCTTCAATGCTCTTTGGCTTTCACAATGCACAGCAGATCTCTTGTGCTTGTTTAAAGCATTAGGCAAATTATTTAAATTACTGTATCCATCTGCTACCCATACAGTCCCACTAGATACAGAAAATAACAGGCACGGGAAACAAAACAGTGAAATACAACCACATAGCAATTCTTTCCTGTTGTACCAAGCTGTTTTAAATGTTCTAATTATTTTTGTTCCTTTGCGCTGTTGAAGTTCTTTAAGTTCCGGCATTGGTCTGCCATTTTTAATTATTTTGGTCTTTCCACTTAAGATAATTACTATCCATGTTTGAAAAATCCGCCAAGAAACTTGTGCTGCGCATGCGCAGTAGGCTGCTGCGCAGCACTGGCCCGCAGTCCACGGTGCAAAGGCAGAATTTCAGCTGCCTTTATAGACCGTTGTCATTGACGGCTTGAAACAGCGTCGGCAGTACGTGAGCTGCACATACCTGAGAGATCGATCCCTTAGGTAGGCATAATTCTCCCGTGCCTTTACTATTTATATTTAATAATTACCATTTTATAATTTTAGTCGGGGTAGGCAGTTTTTGAACTCAACATTTATTGACATAACAAAATACACATACATGCAAAACAAAGAAACACACAAATGACAATAGCAAAATGACAAAATACAAATCACCTAACCTCTATAAGCATCGCATCAAATCCTCTTAACATTCTATCATAAAAGCATCTTATTCACAGGCACCAGAGCAAGCTCATGAATTCATATCTTTAATCATTCTTGGCATTTGTATTAGTACCGGTTTCCATATAATATTAAAGGCATCAGTCCTCAACTGGAGTTTAGCAGTTATACTCTCCATCAAGTATACATTTTTCAATCTTTCCCTCCACTGTTGAACATTTGGTGGCATTTCCTTTCTCCATAGCACTGTTATCATCTTTTTAGCAATCAACAGCATCACCCCAAGCAAATATTTCTGATTTTGAATATCTGTCACTGTCGAGTATCTCCTAATATGAAACAAGCCGGTTCCAAATGTAGATCCACTCCCAGAATTAATTTAATCTCTACCTGGATGTCTCTCCAGTATTGGTACAATTTGGGACAGTCCCAAAAAATGTGTGTGATCACCGATCTTCCCACATTGTCTCCAGCATAAATTTGAGGTGTTACTGTATCTTGCCAGCACTAGAGGGGTCCTAAATGTTCTCATTTTAATTTTCCAATCGAACTCCCTCCAAGAGGGGCTGCTTGTCAGCTTGTGGCCCAATGGGACATGTCCTTTCCCATATTTCATCTGTAATAATAATATTCATTTCCAATTCCCATTTCTGTTTTGTTTCTATAGTATTTCCTTGTATATAGTCTTGAAGTCCTTGATATAAATGGGATTTCAAATTATTTTGTATCACTCCCTCTATAGTCATCAATAAAGTATTTTCCAAATTTGAAGGTAGTCTACATATCTGCTCCCAATCTACATGTGTCTGTAAGTAGTGCCGTATTTGGAGGAACCTAAAGAAATTCGACCCTGATAGTCCAAATTCATTCTGCAAGTGCTCATAAGATTTCAAGACTCCCCCACAAAAAAAGCTGGTCCACAGTAATAAGCCCTTTATCTGCCCAGTTTCTAAATCCCTTATCAATTTTGCTGGGTATAAAATTGGGACTAGCAGCTATCTTCATTGCTCTAGATATCGAATTAAAAAGATTTAATTGCTTTCTGATAGCTAACCACGTTTTCACCGTGAATTTAATCTAATCGTTATCTACTTTTAATTTCTTCCAATTTACTTGAGTTAGAAATGGGAGCCCAGCCAGGGCAATACTAGGACATGCATTTTGTTCTATTTTCACCCATCCCGTTTCCTCGTCGTTCGTTAACCATGCTGTCACGGTTCTCAGCTGCGCTGCCCAATAATAATATCTAAAGGTGGGCATATTTAGGCCCCCTTTTTGTTTTGATAACAATAGTGTCTTAAGTCTGACTCTGGGTCTCTTATTTTGCCAAACAAATCTTGTTTGGCAAAGACTCTTTGTCTAATGCTTTAAATGCCGCGCCAGGGAGCCCTACTGGTAAAGATTGAAATAAGAAAAGCAGTCGGGGCAAAATGTTCATGCGAACAACTTCCACTCTACCAATTAAAGATAAAGGGAGAATATCCCATCTGTGCATGTCTGCCTTAATCTTCTTGAGTAATTTACCATAGTTAGCTTCATACAATGCAGTGATAGAGGAAGTGATGACAATACCTGGATATCTAAAACCCTCCCGGGACCAGTAGAACCTGACCCGATCATTTAATTGCGAGGGCCACAGACCTTTCAGCATCATTGCTTCTGATTTTGAGTCATTTATTTTATATCCCGATATTTCTCCATATTCCTGCAAGGCTTGCATTAGGCCTGGCACTGATGAAATAGGATTACTCACATAGATCATAACTTCATCTGCAAATAGTGAAATGTTTTGTTCCCCCCCCCCCCCCCCCGATCATCTTTAATAGCAAGATTAAACGAGAACTTACCAGTTTGAAGTTTGATCTGTATTTTATGAGGAGGAACGTTGAGGGAATACATGAAGAAGCCCGCTCACAGCGCATGCGTGTCATCCTTCAAAGCAGCGGTGTGAGGTCACAGATACCCTATATTGACCTAAAATAGCAAGATTATTAAAGAGATACCAGCTTAAGATATGACCCTATGAGGGTGGGAGCGGAGGGCATGTATTCCCTCAACGTTCCTCCTCATAAAATACAGATCAAACTTCAAACTGGTAAGTTCTCATTTAATCTTACTATTTTACTTCGGAGTCACGTGAGGGACTCCATGAAGATTTCAAAGCTCTGTAACCTCACGCCCTGGAAAACCCGAGTCCATGCTTCACAACTGCCTTGGTAGTTAGAGAGAAATTGTTAATGATTTTTAACAAAAAACATTGATACCAATTGTTTAACGTAACAATAAATAATATTTATTAATTCAAATCATAAACCCTTGTTCACCAGGGATAAATTATAATACGGAACTTAAAAGTTTCCCCGAAAACGTTTCTATACCGCTAAGTGGTTTATTATAGAATTTTTGAAACGTCCTCTCCGACGACCATCCTGCAGTCCTGAGGATTTGGTCCATGGAGACCTCAAGGCGTTTTGCTGCGGATGTAGCTGCCGCCCTGGTGGAGTGAGATTTAAATATATTAGTGTCCACTCCTGCCTTCCTTAACCCATATTTCAGCCACCGTGAAATGGTCTGAGTAGACACCCTCTGGTATGGTTTCCTATAGCTGATTAACAGCCCCATTTCCTTGCCTCTAATGGCCTTAGTCCGTTCAATATATAACAAAATATGTTTCATAATACAGAGGCGTTCGTCCTCCGGGTAAGCCAGAAATTCAATGACCTGCCCTGCTGATCCTGGTCTATTTTGTTTAATTAAGTCCTGTATTACAAAGACCAAACGTCCTGCCGCCATAGTGAAGCTATCCAGTCTCAACTTTTGCAGCGACTGGACCCTCTGTGCTGTGACCAATGCCATCAGCATGACCATTTTTCTAGTTAAAGTGTCCAGAGTCAATGCTGTGGCCGGCGACCAACTTCTTAGCATGTTGAGGACCACACTTGCATCCCAGATCTGGTTATATCTTGGTTTTGGTGGTCTGGTGTTAAAAACTCCTCTTAACAGTTTAACTACCAGCGGATGAGACCCCACTGATTGACTATCTGTTCCTTGCCACAAAAAAGTTGATAATGCACTTCTGGCACTATTGACAGTGCTGTAACTAAGTCCTTCGTAGTGCAGACTGGTGAGAAACTCTAGCACTGCCGGAACATTCTTATCTCTGTGGTCCAGATGATTATTATGGCAGTAATTAATCCATTTCCTAATGTGACTTAAATATTGCTTTTGTGTTGAACTTCTTTGCGCTGCTGTGATCATATCCACAGTTCTATTTGATAGCCCCATGTCCCGTAGAGGTTCCTTCAAAGTCTACAAGCCAATAAAGCAATATTTTTATGACATGGATGGATGGCTATCCTGAGTTACCGGATGCACCAGCAACTTAGGACTATGTTTAAAATTCATACATGGTTCTAACACCATATCCTGTATCACCGAGAACCATGGTTGTGTAGGCCAATCAGGTACTATGAGAATCCCAGATGCCGAATCCTGTTGAATTTTCCTTAGTACCCGATTGATGAGGCAGAAAGGAGGAAATGCATATATGAACCATTTCCCCCAGTGCAGTGAAAATGCATCTGTAGCTTCTGCCCCAGGATCTGGTTCCCATGATACATACCTTGGTAACTGGTGATTTAACCTGGATGCAAAAAGATCAATATCCGGTCTTCCATACTTTTCTGTGATTTCCGCAAAGACCCTTCTATCCAACATCCATTCTGTATTTTCATTAAATTTTCGTGACCTGGCGTCCGCCACTGAATTTAGTATCCCTGGTAGATACGTAGCCGATAACCAAATATTCCTTTGGATACACCATTGCCAAATTAAATTTGCCAATTTATCACAAGATATTGATATATTTCCACCCATATGATTTATATATGCCACCACCGTGGTATTGTCTATCTGCAATCTAACATGCTGCTGATTCATACCTGAGCAAAAAGACTTAAGCCCATAAAATGCACTTAACATTTCTAAATAATTTATACCCTTAGTATTTAGTAGGTTAGCTTCTTGAATATTCCATCTCCCTCCACAACTCGAGATGGTATCCGTTGCACCCCAACCAATTGCACTGGCATCTGTTTGTAATACCACAGACGGGTTGTCAATAACTATTGGGTTGGAGCCATACTTAACATTGTGTTCCCACCATTGTAATTCTTTTATAGCTTCAATTGTTAGCTCCATTGGCCTATCAAAATGGCCTCTATTAATTTTGAGTGCTCTTATTTTGTCTCTCTGTAAATTTTGGTAGTGTAATGGTCCAAATTGTATGGCAGGAAATGTAGCCACAATTTTGCCAATCATTCTGGCTACCCGTCTAATGGATGGTTTAAAGGTATTAATAAGCTCTGTGCAATCCTTTTGTAATTCTGTGGCTTTCCCTATTGGTAAAGTCACTAACATATCAATTGAGTTAATGGTGAACCCCAGGTAATCCATATTAGTTGATGGTGTTAATTTAGACTTAATTGGATGGATAATGAATCCCAGCTGTTCAAACAATTGCTTAGTGGCAACCACTGCCTGACATGCCAATTCATAAGTTTTCCCCACTATAAGTATATCATCCAAATATGCCATTACTCTATGTTTTTGTTGTCGCAGCAACGCCAAAGCTGGTTTAAGAATTTTTGTAAATAACCTGGGCGCTGACGTAAGCCCATTTGGCAAAGCCTTATACTGCCAAAGCTGTCCCATCCAGTTAAATTTCAAAACCCTCCTGTGTCTATTTCTAATGGGTATTGTATAGTAAGCATCCTTAAGATCAATACTTGCCATAAAATAGCCTGGTGAAACTAACTCTATAGCAGTGCTAAACGTATCCATTTTAAAATGAACATATTGCACAAATTTGTTAAGCGTTGACAAATCAATAATAACACGACAACCCCCATCTTTCTTATTTCTAATAAATATGTTTGAGACAAACTCCTGTTTTTCAGGTTTGGTTTGTTCAATTACCCCTTGATTGAATAATCTTTTTAGTTCTATGTGAGCTTTAGCTTATTCTGATTTAGTAAGCATGTATATTCTGTCCGGTGTATGTTGTACTGGAGGGTTATGTTTGTGTAAGAACTCTATCAGATATCCCTTAATACTGCTAAGGATATATCTGTCCATAGTTATATTGCACCATGCTTCCAAATGAAGTTGCAATGCCCCTCCAACTTCCGTGCTCCCTACCATTTCTGGAGCCACAGATTCACCTACCTCCATGGTTATCGGTGGTAATTTAGTTATTTCCTTATTTTTATTCGTGGATGTGGAGGCCCTTGAAGTTGAGGTTGGGATGGCTGCTGAAGTACTGGCTTCCGCATTTTCCACAGCGGTTGTCCCGGGCCAAACCCTAAAAAAGGACGCTGCTGCTGCTGGGGACTCCTCTCTCTCCAATTCCTAGTGGTATTATAGAGCCCACCCTTTTTAGGACGCCCATAGGGTTGATATCTCTTCCCTAGATACCCTTTGGCTGCCCTAATCAGCCCCAAAGTCCTGGCCTCCTCATCCAATTCTTTAACCTGTTTGGACAGGTCTCCTCCAAATAGCAGGGTTTGGGGTTTTATATCCCTTTGCTTACACAAAACAGCAAATTTTGGGTCTAGAGCTGGCTGAATAGCTCCCTTTCTTATATTGTTTAACTCAAATTGTACATTGCACAATAATGCTAAGGCATCCTTCTGATCACTATTCATATCCACTTTCTCTAACGAGCGGGCCAAAGCTGTAATCCCCGCCGTGAGACTTTTCAGGGCATTTTGGACTTTAAGATCCTGACTCCTAATACCCCCCCCCACATGCTTCCAAATACACCTATTTACACTGGCTACATGCAGCGCAGCACAATTCCCCGGTGGTAAGTGCCTTGCCAATACTTCAGCCCTCGTATTAGCCTGCAGCTGGTGGGTGGACATGTACTCTATACTTGCAGCCATCCTGTCCTCGAGATTCTGGCCGGTCTGCTCCTGCTGGAAGTACTGTCCCACCATGTCCAGTAAGTTGTGTTCCTTCCCTTCAATGGGAGAAGACGGTTCCACCTCTTGCTCAGACTCTGAGCTGGTCAGACATTCGATATCCTCCTCAGAGGAGTCTGATATATCTTGCAGCCCTTTAAGGGAAACTGCTGTGGGACTTATATTATGCCCACTGTGGCTATCCTCCCTCTGACGGAGCCTGCCACTTTGGATAATTTCATCCAGCAGCCGCTCCAGCCGACTTTCGTGCTCTCGGGCACTAGTCGATCGCGGGTGCTTATCGGGCCGCTCCAGCCGACTTCCGTGCACTCGGGCACTAGTCGCTCGCGGTTCCTGCAGCCGGTCCCCATGCCTCCCAGCACTGGTCGCTCCCGGCCGCCCAATATTCTCCTGCCGCCCTTCCCGGCCCCGGTACTCACGAGCACCTGTCGCCGGCGGCTGGATATCCATCCATTCGTAGCGGCTTTCCAGCTCCGTAAAGCTGGCCGCTCCTGGCTGCTCCATTTCCCGCAGCTGCTCGTCGGTTCTCCGGAACTGGTAAGTACTGTCTCCACCACCAGAATTAAGGTGATGCGACTTTTGTCTTGCCTTCCCGCCCGGCCGAGAAGTCGATTTTGCCGGCGCGGGGTTCAAGTCGGGCACAGCTGGTTCCTCCATCGGTAACACCTGTGGCATTGGCTGCTGCTGCTGCAGGTCCCCGGCTCCTTCCCGACTCACTTGCTGCTCCTTTCTCACCGACTTTCTGCGAGGTGCTCTGTCCATTCCTACAACAAAGTTAGAAATGCAGAGTCACTTACCTGCCGTTCGTCGGCTTTTTGTTCTCCCATTCACGGGGACGTCCTCCCCAGGTGTGACTCGTCCATGCGTGTTTGCGATATGACACGCATGCGCTGTGAGCGGGCTTCTTCATGGAGTCCCTCACGTGACTCCGAAGTAAAATGCCCTCAATATAGTCATCTTGCCTAATAGTTTCTGTGAGCAGCTCTAAACATAAGTCAAAAAGCAGGGGACTCAAACTGTCTCCCTGTCTAACTCCCCTCTTTAATAAAAAAAACTCGGAGCAACATCCCGGTGTTGTGTCTTCGTGTTTGATATCCTGATAATAAACGACACAATTCAGGTTGTTTCAGTTGCCTTATTGTACTCCTTTATTCAGCTCCTTTGTCTGTGTGGCATAGTAATACTAAAGTGCTTACATACCTAATCACAGTGTGTGTGTGTGTGTGTGGTGAGTGTGCCTGATACAAAGTAGTGCAGGAGGTTGGGACTGCTACAATGAATATGTAGCATATGTAACATCCCCCCTTCTCAAAAGAAAGGAACAAAAATTAGTAAAATATCTAAGTTAGTTTGTAACACTAGAGGATTGCCAGAGCGAGGGTGGCAATCCTGTAGCAGATACCGTAAGATTATTCTGCCCACATTCGTGGCATTCTGCTTTCTAATATACTACACAACAAAATATATAATGGAATGCTTTCTAATATACTACACAACAAAATATATAATGGCAGCTTGTTTTCTTTCAGGTAGTGCGTAGCCAGTCAAGAGTCATGTCTTGGCGTGACTTGTCCCTTCCAGTGCTAGCGATAACGCGCTGGGGGTAAGATGTTGCTCCTGGATCTAGTAGATCTGGTTGTTGCCTGCAGTGTTGCACTCGATGTATTGGTAACTTGTTGAGTTGTTTCCTGGCCATTGGTTGGTGCTGGTTGACTATATGACTCACTGGTAGCAGTTTGTGAGAATGTGTTGTCATCAATGGTAGGTGTTGCTGCTGCTGTGGGTGGTGTCCTAGGAGTTGCTGGTGTTGTCTTTGAAGTTGCAGTGGTGTTGACATTTCAGGTGTCGGGCGGATGTGAATTCTGTTTCGTCTCAACTGCCTGCCCGGTTCTGTCTCTATGATATATGATTTTGGGGTTCCAGCCCTGCTGGTGATTTGTGCTGGGGTCCATTTCTTTGTTGTTGGATCCTGAGCATGTATGTTTTGGCCTTGAAATAGTTCAGGCAAGTACTGTGCATTTTTGTTGTATTGTTTCAGCCCCTCCTCCTGGGCAGCTGCCAATTTTGCCCTTGTTTCTTCTTGGTCGATAGGGGGTTGGATTTTGCTTGGCAGGGTGGTTTTGTATTTCCTGCCATTTAGCATTTCTGCAGGAGACTTCATGTCGGCCTTTAGTGGAGTTGCCCGTAAGGATAAAAGTGCCAGGTTTGGATCCTCCTTTGCCTCTCGGCATTTTATTAATGTTTTCTTGACTGTCTGTACTTGCCTTTCAATAAACCCATGGACCTTTGGGTAATGTGGTGAAGATGTTGTGATTTTGAACCCGTATTCGGTGGCTAGCTCTCTGAATTCCCGAGATGTGAATTGGGTTCCATTGTCACATACGATCTGCTCAGGTATTCCTTGCTCTGCAAACAACCCTCTAACAATTGACACAATTGTTTTAGCTTTCAAATCCTTTACGTTTCTCACAAATGGGAATTTGGAGTAGTAGCAGGCCATAATCAAATACCATTGCTGGTTCTCTGTGAACAGGTCTGCTCCGATGGTTTGCCATGGCCGGCTTGGGATATCACTGGGTGTCATTTCCTCCTTCTGTTGTGAATTCCTGTATTTTTGGCATATGTGGCATGTAGATACCAGCTTTTCTATGTCCTTGTACATGCCTATCCAGTACACAGCGGATTTAGCACGGAGTCTGCACTTTTCCATTCCTAAGTGTCCCTGGTGGATCTTTTCAAGGATTTCTTTTTGCATGGACTTGGGTATGATGATTCGTGATCCGGCCATCAGGACTCCATTCTCTACCGAAATATCATCACGGATGGTCCAGTATTCGCGGAGGAGAGGCTGAACTTGTTTGTCTCTTTTTCTGGCCACCCCTGTATTACCATTTGGGTGAGGAGCTGGAGTTCTTCATCTCTGGCTGTTTCCTCTTTGATCTGTTCCAGCTTCACGCTTGTCACACTCACAATGTGGTGGATCTTTATGCTCAGCCCTTCCATCTCTTGTTTGTCATGTGTTGATAGTCTGGAGAGGGCGTCAGCTAGCAGCAGGTCTTTTCCTGGCTTGTATCTGATGTTGTAGTCGTAGTGCTGTAGCCTCAGTAATAGTCTCTGTAGTCTGGCTGGTGCTTTGGTGAGGTTTTTTTTTTCGATTTGTTCTAGAGGGCGGTGGTCTGTTTCAATGTCGAAATTTCTTCCATATAGGTAAGTGTGAAATTTCTCGCAGCCATAGACTACTGCTAAGAGTTCTCTCTCTATGTTTGCGTACCTTGATTCTGTAGGCGTGAGTGCTTTGGATGCATACGCAATAGGTCGGCCATTTTGTATCAGTACTGCTCCAACTCCTCTCATGGAGGCATCAACTTGGAGTGTTACAGGTTTCTGCCTGTCATAGTACTGCAGGATCGTTTCTTTGCTGATGAGTTGTTTTATTTTTTTTAAATCTTGGCTATGTGAAGCACACCAATCAAACTCAGCGTCGTCTTTCATCAATTCACGGAGATTTGCTGTGTGATTAGCAAGCTTAGGTATGAAGACTCCCATGTATTGTATGAGCCCTAGGAAACTTCTTAGCTGTTTCTTGTCTTTGGGTTCCTCCATGTGGTTGATAGCATCCACTTTTGTAGGGTCCGGTTTCACTCCTTCTGCAGAGTAAATCAGTCCAAAGAATTTGCACTCCCTTTCTTTGATCATGCATTTGTCTGCATTGAGCTTTATGCCGGCTCTTCGAGTTTTTTCCATAGCCTCATGGAGGTTGTAATCATGCGTGTTTTCATCTCTGCCGTATACTTGGATATCATCTGCTATCCCGATTGCCCCTTTACAGCCTTTGTATGTTTCATCTATTTTCCGCTGGAAGACATCTTGACTCACCTTCAGCCCGAATGGGAGCCTGTTGAATCTGAATCTGCCAAATGGCGTGTTGAAAGTGGTGAGCATTGATGACTCTTGGTCTATTTTGATGTTCCAATATCCATTGCTAGCATCCAGCTTGCTGAACACCTTGGAACCGGCCAGTGCTGGTGGTGATCTCTTTAAGGGTTGGAGTTGGATAATGGTCGCGCTTCAATGCATTGTTCAGATCCCTGGGATCAAGGCATATCCTTAGTTTTCCGTTTGGCTTTACTTTGACAACAATTGAATTCACCCAATCAGTTGGTTGAGTTATTTCTGTGATGATGCCCTTTTTTCCATTTCGTTTAGTTGTTCCCTTAGCCTCTCTTTCAGTTCAAGGGGAACACGGCGGGGTGGGTGGATCACTGGTTTCACACTGGGGTCTACTGTGATATGGTATTCGTATTCCTCAAAACAACCAACGGTATCGTCAAAACACTCTGGGTACATGTCAATCAATTCTTTTTTGTTCCTGATGGGCGGCCGGTGTTTGATGGGTATGTTTCTGTCAATTCTGCAGGAGTTTGTCTTGATTTCATGGTTGATTGACACAATCTTCAGTCTTTGGCACGTGTTCAGGCCGAGAATAGCAGGTCCTTTCGATTTAGTGATGTAGAAGGGGCATTTCACTTCTTTCCCTTTGTATGTTCCTGCTATGATTGTTTTGCCTAGCTGTGGGATTATGGAACCTCCGTATGCAGCTAGGACTACATCGCTACTTCCAAGGATTCCTTTCCTGACGCTGCCATCTTGTGTCATGTGTTCAGGGAATATCTTTCCGTAAAGATTGACTGGTAAGATATTGCTCTGGGCTCCAGTATCAATTTTGAGCCTTAGATTAATCGTTGTTCTTTTCTTTCCCACTTTTTTCTGTAGTTGTATTATAGTATATGCTTCATCTCTGTTGCTATGTGGTTTGTTGTTTCCCATTTCGTGGACGTCAATGGTCCCAACGGAAAGGAATTCTTCCTCAGAGGTATCTGAGGTTATCTCCTCTTCCTGTTGGACGTGTGCGTGTATTTGTTTCCTTCTCGTATTTCTATCGTTCTTTGACCATTGCTGCTTTGGCTTGGTGCTGTATGATTTTGTTGACCTACACATTTTCTTCCAGTGGTTAGGCCTCCCACAGGAGTTGCAGGTAGTCCCGTATGCTGGGCACTCCCTGCGATCATCAAATGCATGCTCTGTACCGCAGTTCCAGCAGCTTCTTTGGCTTGCTTGTTTGTTTGCATGCCTAGAAAATTTCTGCTTTGGAGCCTTTAAGGTGGAGCCAGGGTCACGTTTTGAGAGAGCGTCTATATTCACTCTGGTGCTGCTCTGAGATGAGCCAACTTGAAGGGAGAGGGAGGACATTTGTTTCCTTGTGGCTTCGAAAGCTCTGGCAGCATCTACGGCGTCTTTTAGGTTGAGGGTGTCTTTCCCTATTAGGGACTTTTGGACCTCTTGGTGGGCGCACCCCCATATTAGCTGGTCGACAATTCTGTCATCTTCATCACCAAATCTGCATTTCTTGGCCACGTTCCTTAGTCTCGACAGGAAAGTGTCGGTTGTTTCTTGTGGGTCTTGTCTTAGCCCTTGGAACTCATACCGATGGATTCTGTGGTTTGATTTGGGCTCCATATGGTTCGCAAACCTTTCAAGGACTATTCCCGGATTATTGCAGTCGGGCTCTGTTAAGCTCCAACTGTTAAAAATGTCTAGACCCTTTTCCCCGAGCCATAGTAAAATATAACTGACCTTCTCTTCATCTGTAGTTCCTTTCAGGAAGCTTTTGAATGCCAGCTGGCTCTTTTGTTTGAATTTCTTGAACGCCTCCACCACGTCATCGGCGTCCCAGTTCATCGTAGGGTGGAGGTTCATTGATGCGGCAACAGCCGCTGTGGAGGCCGCCATCTTGTGTTGTTAGGCGGGTGCACAAAGACGTAGTAAAAAAAAAAATCAATTTCTCTGCAGCCGCTGTTCCTAATTCCCAATAGCGATTCACAATAGCGCGGTTTTTTACTCGAGAGTCACCGCTGCCACCATGTTGTGTCTTCGTGTTTGATATCCTGATAATAAACAACACAATTCAGGTTGTTTCAGTTGCCTTATTGTACTCCTTTATTCAGCTCCTTTGTCTGTGTGGCGTAGTAATACTAAAGTGCTTACATACCTAATCACAGTGTGTGTGTGTGTGTGGTGAGTGTGCCTGATACAAAGTAGTGCAGGAGGTTGGGACTGCTACAATGAATATGTAGCATATGTAACACCCGGTATGAACCCTGTTTGATCAGGATGTATCAATTGTTTTATAATTTTTTTGGGTTCTCCTGATTAATATAGCACTGAGTATCTTTAGGTCATTGCATAAGAGACTTATCGGTCTGTAGCCTTCGCATCCTGTGGGATCCTTCCCTTCCTTATAAATAACAGAGATTATAGCCCCGGCCCATGATCTCGGTGGGTTACCTTCAGCCAAGGCATAATTATAGACTCTAGCCAGAATCGGAGGAAGCTCGTTCTCAAAACATTTATAAAACTCTCCTGGAATCCCATCCATCCCTGGGGACTTGTTGTTCTTTATTTTTTTTATTACTTCTTTTATTTCCTGCTCTTTTATTTGTGTTGTCATATTTCTCGCTTCTTCTTGAGAAAGGCAGGGCATTTTTAATCCAGAAAAGAAAGTTCTGATCTTTTCCTCTTTATCTATGATTTCAGGAAAGTCTTATAACTGTTCATAGATGGTTGCAAACGCTTCTGTGATTTCTCGTGGTTGTGAAACTAAATTTCTAGAAATCGGATGTGGAACTTTGGAAACTTCTCGATTAGCTTGCTCCTTACTCAACTGAAATGCCAGAAGGCGACTAGCCCTGTTTCCCTTCTCATAGTATTTTTGATTGAAGAATCGAAGGGCTCCTTCCACTTTATATATTAGAAGCTCTTCTAACTCATGTATTTTTTGTTTTAGTTCCTTTAACAGATTCTTGTTTCTATTATTATTTTTGTGTTCTACTTCTAATATCTTTATTTTACTTTCCAAGTCAGATTGCTTCTTCAACCTATTCTTCCTTACTCTACTCGATATTTCAATCATTTTGCCCGTTATTACTGCTTTTGCACCATCCCAAAGAGTGGATAATGTTACTTCACTATTGTCATTGTGGTCAAAATACTCTTTAATACAATTCCTAATTTCCTGTGTCACTACGTTATCTGTCAATAAAGAAATGTTTGCTCTCCAGTATTTAAAACTCTTTTTGGTTCCTAAGTCCAAGGTAAGGATTATGGGCGCATGGTCACTGATTGTTATTGAGCCAATTTTACAATCTACCACTTTATATGTATATTGTTTGAGAACACAAAGCATGTTGATACGTGAGTAACTCCTGTGCACGTTCGAAAAAAAACTATAATCCCTCCCCCTTGGATTTTTATATCTCCATGAGTCTACTAATCCTAACTGCCCTAGCATATTATTTAATATTTGGGGTTTTTTTGTTTGGTTGTACTCATCTGGTAATCTATCCAGCCTCCCATCAAGGACCGCATTGAAATCACCACCTAGTATTATCATACCTTTGTCCAGGACGAAAGTCGACGAGCCATGTTCCAAGACCCGGAAAGGACTTTCGTACGGCCGCTGTAGAGGTGTCCGATGTGCATCCCTGCCCAGAAAAACAAACTGGCAGTCCACCAGAGCAGAGGGAAAGTGCGGACGGAAGGACCCATGACGAGACGTGGGCACCGGCGCCAGCTTGCCCACCATCTGCCGAAGACGTTGCAGAGCGTCCGAAGGTTGCTCCACCTGGCCACGTGCCGGCGGGATGAACTCCCCGTTCACTGACGAAGCAGCCACGCCAACTGTGGGCGGAGCTGACGAAGCAGCCTCTCCAGGCCAAGACAAAGTCCAATCCGCGGCACACGCAGTCCATAAGCCGCTGAAAGGCCTGCGCGGCGTTCTTCAACCCAAACGGCATCCGCACAAATTCGAATAGACCAAATGCTGTAATAATGGCCGTCTTCGGGATATTCGCTTGGGCGGACCGGAATTTGATTGTACCCTCACACTAGGTCCACCTTGGAGAATACGGATTCTCCGGCCAGTTGGGCATTGAAGTCCTGAATGTGCGGGACCGGATACCTGTCGGCGACGGTCGCATCATTCAGGCGACGGTAATCCCCACATGGGCGCCAGCCCCCGTTCTTCTTAGGGACAATGTGGAGTGGTGAGGCCCATGGGCTATCGGAGGGACGCACGATGCCCATCGCCTCCATCTGGCGGAACTCCTCCCGAGCTAGACGGAGTTTGTCTGGGGCGAGACGACGTGCAGGCGGGCCAGTAGTGGGGATATGGTGCTCCATCCCGTGCTTGAGGGTGGAGGAGCGGAAGTGGGGTTCGAGAATGCCGGGAAAATCTGCCCGGATATGCGCGAAAGTCGCATCCACGGATGACAGGGGGCCATCAGGGCGTGCTACAGGATCACCAGTACGGAGGAAGAATGGCTCCAGCGTGACAGAGTGCATCAGGCGCCGCCGCTTGACATCCACGAGCAGTGAATGGGCTCAAAGGAAGTCGGCACCCAGCAGCGGCTGGGGAAATGTCTGCAATGACGAACTTCCACGAAAACGAGTTGCAGCCAAAGTTGAAGGGGATGGTGCGAAATCCGTAGGTGCGAATAGCACTCCCGTTCGCCGCGGTGAGGAGCGGGCCTTGCTTGCCCTCACGGATGTCGGCGATGGAGGGAGGCAGAACACTCACTACCGCACCAGAGTCGACGAGGAAACGTCCCCCACTGCTGCGATGCCAAGCGAAAACGCAATGAATTGTGCCGGCCGCCAAAGGAATCACTGACGACCGGCCCTTTAGTTTCCCGAGAACGAACAGGGTGGGCGACAAAGCCTGGCTGCAGCTCCCCAGCGGCGATGGTAATAGCACCAACCAGCTTTGCTGGCGTATGGATGAACTGCAGGTAAATTAGAACTGCAGGCTGGCCATGCTGGAAGGACGTGCCTGCTGTGGAATGCGCAATGGCCGCCAGATTTTGCCGCGGGGGCCGACCGGGAGCAGCGGAGACCCCGTGGATAGCGGTCCCGACCTGCTCTGAGTCTCCAAACTCCTTGGGAAGGACGTCCACTGCTTCCAGGTTGTGATGGTGAGAATTCCATAGCTCATCAGCAAGTTCATCCAGCGCCTGCATGTCGGTAAACGGATCCCTGACGAGCTGCATGCGAATGTCGGGAGGCAGCTGCTGCAGATAGGCATATTTAAACAGGAAGCACGGCTCATGGTCCCCCATTAGCGTGAGCATGTCTTCCAGGAGGGCAGACGGCCGGCGGTCGCCCAGGCCGTCCATTCTGAAAATGCGAGCTGCCCGCTTGGTGTCACCCAGGCCAAACCTCCTGATGAGAAATGCTTTAAGGCCAGTATATTTATTTGTTACCGAGGGGGCCCTGAGGAAAGGCATAACTCGCCTCGCAGTTAGTTGGTCAAGCGAGCCAACCACGTAATAGTACTTAGTCTCATCCTGCGTGATACCTCTCACAGCAAACTGTGCCTCTGCCTGCTGGAACCAGGTTTCGGGTTCTTCGGTCCACAGAGTTGGGAGCTTCAGCGCAACAGCGTTATTATCCATCACGATGCGTGATGAACTACGCAGGGTCACCAGTGTAGTGGCCTGGTCAAGGTCAGGGAAAGGCCAGACACCAGGCGGATTCAAGAGAAGCTTTTTATTCCAACTGTCAGAGTACGCACAACACCCTCGAGAGAACCCCTGACAGCGTCGTCGGGAAACCCGGTAGCAGAAGAGAGCACCCCTCACATCGTCGTCAGGAAACCCCATGGCAGACCAACGCCCCTGTCCCTCAATCGGCGAGGGGGATGATCCAAGGAGTGGCCTACCCCCCAGGGACTGCCACACTGCCTTCGATATCTTCTATCGTTGATATATCTTTAAAGGGTATACCTTTACGAATTAATATATTGCAACCCCTCTAGATTTATGTGAAAATGAGGAGTGATACGCTTTAGCAATCCATTTTGCTTTCAATCTATGTTGTGCTTCCTTTTTAAGATGTGCTTCCTGGAGAAATATTATATCTGCTTTAAGTGATTTTAAATGAGCTAATACTTTACCTCTCTTGATTGGTTCATTAATTCCCTTAACATTCCAGCTACAGAATTTAATTCCTTCACCCCCCATTTTCCTATTAATGTCTTGCATCTTGTGATTAGAGCGGTCTATGTTAGAGCAGATGGCTCAGCACACTCAACCCTACCTTATACCCGAACATCAGGTAGATGAATTTTAGGTCTCGTCGGTTTTCCATCCGGACATATCTCCTTAAATAAAATATATAATTCCATTCCAAATACAAAATATAATATAATACAAGATAGAAAAGGTTAAAAAATGTTGCGTTATTTAACGTGTAAAGAGTAGAAAAAGAAGAAAACTACAACCATGGTTAGTGCAGTTAGTGATAGCCACCCTAATGTGGCTAAACATCTAAGAACTTCTGTAGCTTTTGGTAAAAAAAAAATATTACTAGTTCCGTACTTTCCTTAAAAGAAAAGTTTCAATTTCAATGAACACAATTTATGGGGGGGAGGGAAACAATAGTTATATTCCATTATTGAAATAATTATTAGGTCTCAAATTGAAATGTTAGTCTCGTATAGCAAAAAAAAATAATTAAAAAATTGTCAAAGAATAATCAAAATCAAAAGTATCAGAGAGAAAACGTCCGACATTTTTATTAATTAATTACCTGAATCACACTTTACTTATATATCATACTTTTAGTTAATTCTGAGTTGATCCAGTTAACAATAATTAGTATTAATTAGTATTCATGATTAGCAATAGTTGCTAGAAACTAGTACTAAAATGTAAATATTATATATCAGTAATAAGATAATTGCCCAATTCTTATTGCAGATTTTGGGCAGTTCTTAAGTATAATAGTTTAAAGTTCCATTTCTTCTTTGGGTGGTAACAATATCCAGTGTCGTCAGGTGAATGTTGGGTGTTGAATATTATTCAATCTTCGGTCTTATTCTCGATGCTCTGGGCGAATTCAAGTGCCTCTGTGTTTGATGAAGAAATGTTCCTTCTGCTCGTAGGTGAAATCGACAGAAGGATGGAGGGTTGGGTGTTTATGCGTGCTATTTTCGTGATATTTATTTTAGTTGGTTATATTTTAATATTTTATCTTGTATGTATCGTTGGCTTTTAGAAATGTTTGAATGGTGCACTGACTGGTTGACATTTTTAAATTTCGTTGTACATGGTTCATGTTACAATGATAATGAAGAAACTATTCTATTCTATTCTAGGTTACTCTTAATATTGCGGGGTATATCAGTCCATATCACAATTTTTTTATATTCTTAAGTATTCTTCATGTTTCTGTAAACAGCGCTCTCTTCTTGGCGACAGGTTAATCTCTAAATATACTGATCTTATCTCCTTCAAATACGAGATTTCTGCTTCGAACAGTTTTCTTCATCATATCATTCAAAACATGGTCATATTGCAGGTACACAAAAAATCTGGAGAAACTCAGCGGATGCAGCAGCATCTATGGAGCGAAGGAAATGGTCATATTGCACCTTCACTATCAGTTGTCTTGGGGGGGGGGCGCCCTCCCTTGGGCGTCGTCTCGATACTCTGTGCGCTTGGGCAAGTAATGGTGCTTGATCCAAATTCAAGACTTTTTTCAGTAGACCTGCAGCAAATTCACGGGGGTCACAATTTCCCTCTCTGCCTTCCTGGATGCCCACGATTCTTAAATGCTGGCGTCTCTGTTGTCCCTCCAAGTCAATACATTTTTCGGTTATTTGATGCAATAACTTTGATAGGCGTTTGTTCTCGGCAATAAGTTTTTTTGTAGTCTCGTTCTAGTTTCAGCAATTTCCTCTAATTCCTTTACAACCTCGTGGTGTTGATTTAGTGTCTGGAGGATAGGCTCCAACTTGGAATCAAATCTAGATTCCATCGAATTCAGTTTATCATTTACTTTTTCAATACTTTGATTCAAATTTTCTTCCATGTTTAACTTCCAGTCTTCCAGAACTTCATGTACAGAAGTTGTAACCTCTTCTTTAATTTGTTCTTTAATTTCATCTTTAAAAGATTTCAGCTCTTCCTTGAAGTTCTGTTTAAGATTTTTAAATTCTTCCATTATATTAGAGATTTCCTGTGCAAGGAAAATTCTTAATTCTTCCACATCTTTTTCTTCTTTGAGATATCTTCTTGGGATGATGTTGAAATTGAGGCAGAGGCTTCATTTGGGCCTACCTCTTTAGCCTTGCAGGTTTTTCTCGTCTTGGGAGGGGGAGTATATTGCATAGACATACTGCCGGTGTCGCGAGCCTGATGACGTCACGAACTTGATGTAAGCAGCCGGTGCCGTTTTCTGCAGGTAGGTCCCGTCTTTTTTCCCCCCGTTTTCAGCGTTTTTTTTTTTTCCCCGGAGCTAGTCGGCGCTAGTCTCTCCTACTACATAGCGCCACCGGAAGTTTTGCATCTTCTGAGGCGTTTTTATGTTCTTTTTCCCAACTCTCTCAACTCGGAGAGAATTAACGTGTTTTCCTTGTCGGACTCGGCGTCATCTTGCTGTCGTCTGTCAGTTTCTGACCTTCATTCTTTCCTTTTCCTCCGCGCTCGGATGCCTTATGTCGACCCATCATGTTCAGACAGCCTAGCTCTCCTCGTTTATCACTATTTATCTTTCTTATGGCTGGTTTGAAGAGGGCCTCCCGGGCAGTAGGTCGACTACACAGCTTTCACTGTCGTGGCGTCACTGGAAGTCCCCTCTTATCACTCATAATGGCTTATTTGACTTTCATTGGCACAACTTTGGTCCTCATGTTGATAAACAGCAATAAACGTTTCCAAAGGTGATGAAAAGACTCGAGGAAAGATTATTATTCTTCTTCTTCTATGTAGTGTTTTTTGGTGGTTGGCAAACAACTTTTTTGGTGCATGAGTGTGGATCAAACAACACCTTTACATATACTAATAACCTATATCCTTCCGAACAAATTGGTTACCCTAAGAAAAAGCAACAGGATTTGATAGCACTTATATGAACTCCCTTGCAAAATATCTCCCAAATCAAATTGTACTCTTTCTTTTCTGAACTGCTCACTCATCCGTCCTCTCTCCTCCTCATACCTCTCACAATGTACAGTGACATGCTCTATTGTCTCTTCTTGCCCACAGTATTCACATCTGCCTGTATTATGTTTGCCTATTATAAAAAGTGTACTGTTCAGACCAGTGTGTCCAAATCTAATTCTTGAAATTACTGTCTCGCATGGATGTCGGCGATGGAGGGAGGCAGAACACTCACTACCGCACCAGTGTCGACGAGGAAACGTCCCCCACTGCTGCGATGCCAAGCGAAAACGCAATGAATTGTGCCGGCCGCCAAAGGAATCACTGACGACCGGCCCTTTAGTTTCCCGAGAACGAACAGGGTGGGCGACAAAGCCTGGCTGCAGCTCCCCAGCAGCGATGGTAATAGCACCAACCAGCTTTGCTGGCGTATGGATGAACTGCAGGTAAATTAGAACTGCAGGCTGGCCATGCTGGAAGGACGTGCCTGCTGTGGAATGCGCAATGGCCGCCAGATTTTGCCGCGGGGGCCGACTGGGAGCAGCGGAGACCCCGTGGATAGCGGTCTCGACCTGCTCTGAGTCTCCAAACGCCTTGGGAAGGACGTCCACTGCTTCCAGGTTGTGATGGTGAGAATTCCATAGCTCATCAGCAAGTTCAACCAGCGCCTGCATGTCGGTAAACGGATCCCTGACAAGCTGCATGCGAATGTCGGGAGGCAGCTGCTGCAGATAGGCATATTTAAACAGGAAGCACGGCTCATGGTCCCCCATTAGCGTGAGCATGTCTTCCAGGAGGGCAGACGGCCGGCGGTCGCCCAGGCCGTCCATTCTGAAAATGCGAGCTGCCCGCTTGGTGTCACCCAGGCCAAACCTCCTGATGAGAAATGCTTTAAGGCCAGTATATTTATTTGTTACCAAGGGGGCCCTGAGGAAAGGCATAACTCGCCTCGCAGTTAGTTGGTCAAGCGAGCCAACCACGTAATAGTACTTAGTCTCATCCTGCGTGATACCTCTCACAGCAAACTGTGCCTCTGCCTGCTGGAACCAGGTTTCGGGTTCTTCGGTGCACAGAGTTGGGAGCTTCAGCGCAACAGCGTTATTATCCATCACGATGCGTGATGAACTACGTGGGGTCACCAGTGTAGTGGCCTGGTCAAGGTCAGGGAAAGGCCAGACACCAGGCGGATTCAAGGGAAGCTTTTTATTCCAACTGTCAGAGTACGCACAACACCCTCGAGAGAACCCCTGACAGCGTCGTCGGGAAACCCGGTAGCAGAAGAGAGCACCCCTCACATCGTCGTCAGGAAACCCCGTGGCAGACCAATGCCCCTGTCCCTCAATCGGCGAGGGGGATGATCCAAGGAGTGGCCTACCCCCCAGGGACTGCCACACTGCCTTCGATATCTTCTATCGTTGATATATGTTTAAAGGGTATACCTTTACGAATTAATATATTACAACCCCTCTAGATTTATGTGAAAATGAGGAGTGATACGCTTTAGCAATCCATTTTGCTTTCAATCTATGTTGTGCTTCCTGGAGAAATATTATATCTGCTTTAAGTGATTTTAAATGAGCTAATACTTTACCTCTCTTGATTGGTTCATTAATTCCCTTAACATTCCAGCTACAGAATTTAATTCCTTCACCCCCCATTTTCCTATTAATGTCTTGCATCTTGTGATTAGAGCGGTCTATGTTAGAGCAGATGGCTCAGCACACTCAACCCTACCTTATACCCGAACATCAGGTAGATGAATTTTAGGTCTCGTCGGTTTTCCATCCGGACATATCTCCTTAAATAAAATATATAATTCCATTCCAAATACAAAATATAATATAATACAAAATAGAAAAGGTAAAAAAATGTTGCGTCATTAACGTGTAAAGAGTAGAAAAATAAGAAAACTACAACCATGGTTAGTGCAGTTAGTGATAGCCACCCTAATGTGGCTAAACATCTAAGAACTTCTGTAGCTTTTGGTAAAAAAAAAATATTACTAGCTCCGTACTTTCCTTAAAAGAAAAGTTTCAATTTCAATGAACACAATTTATGGGGGGGGGAGGGAAACAATAGTTATATTCCATTATTGAAATAATTATTAGGTCTCAAATTGAAATGTTAGTCTCGTATAGCAAAAAAAAATAATTAAAAAATTGTCAAAGAATAATCAAAATCAAAAGTATCAGAGAGAAAACGTCCGACATTTTTATTAATTAATTACCTGAATCACACTTTACCTATATATCATACTTTTAGTTAATTCTGAGTTGATCCAGTTAACAATAATTAGTATTAATTAGTATTCATGATTAGCAATAGTTGTTAGAAACTAGCACTAAAATGTAAATATTATATATCAGTAATAAGATAATTGCCCAATTCTTATTGCAGATTTTGGGCAGTTCTTAAGTATAATAGTTTAAAGTTCCATTTCTTCTTTGGGTGGTAACAATATCCAGTGTCGTCAGGTGAATGTTGGGTGTTGAATATTATTCAATCTTCGGTCTTATTCTCGATGCTCTGGGCGAATTCAAGTGCCTCTGTGTGTTTGATGAAGAAATGTTCCTTCTGCTCGTAGGTGAAATCGACAGAAGGATGGAGGGTTGGGTGTTTATGCGTGCTATTTTCGTGATATTTATTTTAGTTGGTTATATTTTAATATTTTATCTTGTATGTATCGTTAGCTTTTAGAAATGTTTGAATGGTGCACTGACTGGTTGACATTTTTAAATTTCGTTGTACATGGTTCATGTTACAATGACAATGAAGAAACTATTCTATTCTATTCTAGGTTACTCTTAATATTGCGGGGTATATCAGTCCATATCACAATTTTTTTATATTCTTAAGTATTCTTCATGTTTCTGTAAACAGCGCTCTCTTCTTGGCGACAGGTTAATCTCTAAATATACTGATCTTATCTCCTTCAAATACGAGATTTCTGCTTCGAACAGTTTTCTTCATCATATCATTCAAAACATGGTCATATTGCAGGTACACAAAAAAGCTGGAGAAACTCAGCGGATGCAGCAGCATCTATGGAGCGAAGGAAATGGTCATATTGCACCTTCACTATCAGTTGTCTTGGGGGGGGGGGGCGCCCTCCCTTGGGCGTCGTCTCGATACTCTGTGCGCTCGGGCAAGTAATGGTGCTTGATCCAAATTCAAGACTTTTTTCAGTAGACCTGCAGCAAATTCACGGGGGTCACAATTTCCCTCTCTGCCTTCCTGGATGCCCACGATTCTTAAATGCTGGCGTCTCTGTTGTCCCTCCAAGTCAATACATTTTTCGGTTATTTGATGCAATAACTTTGATAGGCGTTTGTTCTCGGCAATAAGTGTTTTTGTAGTCTCGTTCTAGTTTCAGCAATTTCCTCTAATTCCTTTACAACCTCGTGGTGTTGATTTAGTGTCTGGAGGATAGGCTCCAACTTGCAATCAAATCTAGATTCCATCGAATTCAGTTTATCATTTATTTTTTCAATACTTTGATTCAAATTTTCTTCCATGTTTAACTTCCAGTCTTCCAGAACTTCATGTACAGAAGTTGTAACCTCTTCTTTAATTTGTTCTTTAATTTCATCTTTAAAAGATTTCAGCTCTTCCTTGAAGTTCTGTTTAAGATTTTTAAATTCTTCCATTATATTAGAGATTTCCTGTGCAAGGAAAATTCTTAATTCTTCCACATCTTTTTCTTCTTTGAGATATCTTCTTGGGATGATGTTGAAATTGAGGCAGAGGCTTCATTTGGGCCTACCTCTTTAGCCTTGCAGGTGTTTCTCGTCTTGGGAGGGGGAGTATATTGCATAGACATACTGCCGGTGTCGCGAGCCTGATGACGTCACGAACTTGATGTAAGCAGCCGGTGCCGTTTTCTGCAGGTAGGTCCCGTCTTTTTCCCCCGTTTTCAGCGTTTTTTCCCCGGAGCTAGTCGGCGCTAGTCTCTCCTACTACATAGCGCCACCGGAAGTTTTGCATCTTCTGAGGCGTTTTTATGTTCTTTTCCCAACTCTCTCAACTCGGAGAGAATTAACGTGTTTTCCTTGTCGGACTCGGCGTCATCTTGCTGTCGTCTGTCAGTTTCTGACCTTCATTCTTTCCTTTTCCTCCGCGCTCGGATGCCTTATGTCGACCCATCATGTTCAGACAGCCTAGCTCTCCTCGTTTATCACTATTTATCTTTCTTATGGCTGGTTTGAAGAGGGCCTCCCGGGCAGTAGGTCGACTACACAGCTTTCACTGTCGTGGCGTCACTGGAAGTCCCCTCTTATCACTCATAATGGCTTATTTGACTTTCATTGGCACAACTTTGGTCCTCGTGTTGATAAACAGCAATAAACGTTTCCAAAGGTGATGAAAAGACTCGAGGAAAGATTATTATTCTTCTTCTTCTATGTAGTGTTTTTTGGTGGTTGGCAAACAACTTTTTTGGTGCATGAGTGTGGATCAAACAACACCTTTACATATACTAATAACCTATATCCTTCCGAACAAATTGGTTACCCTAAGAAAAAGCAACAGGATTTGATAGCACTTATATGAACTCCCTTGCAAAATAACTCCCAAATCAAATTGTACTCTTTCTTTTCTGAACTGCTCACTCATCCGTCCTCTCTCCTCCTCATACCTCTCACAATGTACAGTGACATGCTCTATTGTCTCTTCTTGCCCACAGTATTCACATCTGCCTGTATTATGTTTGCCTATTATAAAAAGTGTACTGTTCAGACCAGTGTGTCCAAATCTAATTCTTGAAATTACTGTCTCCTCTTTTCTGTTTTTTCCTGCACATCTCATTTCTCCCACTTTCCTCTGGCATCTGTAGAACCACCGTTGAGGTCCAAACGAAATGTCGTTTCTGCAGTCATACATACAAAATGAAAAAGATCCAAGACACAACACAATTTACACAAACATCCTTCACAGCGCATCTTCTCCTCGCTGTGAAGGAAGGCAAAAAAAACCATATCTCTCCCCTGCCTCCCCTCCCCTCCCCCCCCCATGTCAGAGTCAAAGACAGAGTCAAAGCCCCCAGCGGGTGATGTTAAATGTCCCGCAGCCATTAAAGCCACGCCGGGTGATGCAAGGCCAAGCACCGGGTCTTGGTGTTGGAGCCCCGGCGGGCTCTTGGTGTTGGAGCCCCCGGCGGGTGCTCACAAAGTCCCGCGGCAATTCCAAGCCGCGCGGGGCAGGGATGTAAGGCCACGCTCCAGGTAATCTTCAACCCCGCAATCGGGCGGGAGAAGTCGCCATTGCGGAAGCCCCGAAAAGTGGTCTCCAACCAAGGACCCGCGGGCTCCCGGTATTTCAGTCCACAGACCTGCGGTAGGAGCTTCCGAAACTCCGGGGGTCGGGCCACAGCAGCGCTCCACCACAGCTCCACCCGCTCCGGACTCGGCCAGCTCCGTGAAGGTGAGTCGTCCACAGCTCCGCGACTGGAGCCCCAGGTCGTTCCTGCTGGAGGCCGCTTCACGTAGCAGCCCCAACGACAACGGAGACCCGACAAAGAAAAGGTCGGGTCTCCCGTGCAGGGGAAAGAATTTAGAGGTTCCCCCACACCCCGACCCCCACACACATACCCCGACAAAAAATAATTAAAAACTACATTTAAACGAAACAGAAAATAATTTAAAAAAACAGACGGACTGACGAGAGTCGCGCCACCCACCAAATAACTGTCCTTAAAGGCCTAGTATCCTCGACCCACTGTACCACTAACAATATTGCAATCATTTCACCTGTGTATACTGAGACCTCATTATTGATCCTCTTCCCTACTTTGATGTGAAATTCTGGTACAATAATTGCTACTCCTACTTTATCTACTGAATCTTTTGATGCATCTGTATAAATTTGGACAAAACTGTAGTATTTGTCAATGTATTCCTGTATGATGACTGAATTATACATATGTTGTTTATCCTTGTTTTTCTGTTTTAATATTGTAAAGTCTACTGTTGCATCTGGAAGTATCCAAGGTGGAATTGAAGGTAATGGAACCGTTGGAACCACATTTAATTGTGCTATGCTGATTTGTAATGCTCTCTGGGTCACTGTCCATCCAAAATTTTTTGTTTCCCTTCTCTCCTTTTCCCAGCATGGTTTGGCAGTAACTTGTGCTGGATGTTCTTGATTGTGGCCCTGTAGGTTAATCCAGTAATTCAATGAAAGCTGTATCCTTCTCATCTCTAGAGGCATCTCCCCCATTTCAACCTGTAATGCTGCTGTTGGGGTTGTTTTTATTGCACCTGTACATATTCTCAATGCCCGATATTGAATATTGTCTATTTTCTTAAGAGAAGTACTTGATGCGGACCCATACACCACACAACCATAATCTAACACAGATCTAATTAACCCAGTGTATATAGCCTTCAAAGCTGTTCTATCTGTCCCCCAATCACATCCAACTAAACATCTCATTACATTAAGTATCTTCTTACATTTGTCCACTACTTTCTGAATATGAACCATCCATGTAATCCTCTCATCATGGAGGAAAGATTAGGTGCTGAGAACTCTCTTATACATGCATTAAGGAGACAATTAAACACACCTGAGCACTTGCAAACACCTGTGAAGCCATGTGTCCCAAACATTATGATGCCCTGAAATGAGGGGAGGAGGGGAGGGGAGGGGGAGGGGGGGGAGGGGGGGGGGGGGCGGGGAGAATATGTATAAACACTGCTGTAATTTCTACATGGTGAAACCAAAATGTATAAAAATGGCCTTTAATAAAATCTGACAATGTGCACTTTAACCACATGTGATTTATTTTTTCGATGACATCTCAAATTGTGGAGTACAGAGGCAAATAAATAAATGACGGGTCTTTGTCCCAAACATTATGGAGGGCACTGTAGTTGCAGGTTATTTTGGACTATCTAGACTAAGACGACTCGCAGATAATTCCATTCTCTCACTAATTATCCCTGGATTCTCTCATTCTCATCACTCCCTCATCAGCAACACCCACAAGGTTCTGAAATCCACCCGCATACCAGCAGCAATTTACAGTGGTCAGTTCATCATAAGGTCATAGGGAATAGGAGTAGAATAAGACCATTCGGCCCATCAAATCTACTCCACCATTCAATCATGTCTGATCTATCTCTCCCTCCTAACCCCATTCTCCTGTCTTTGCCCCGTAACCTCTGACACCCGTACAAATCAACTTATCTACCAACGTGCAGGAGTTTGCCATGATCACATTGAATGGCGGTGCTGGCTCGAAGGGCCAAATGGCCTACTCCTGCACCTATTGTCTATTGTTTGGGATGTGATAGAAAACTTGTTGGATCATTAGGGGAGTGTGCAAATACCATACAGGCTGAATATTGAACCAGGTTCCTGGAGCCATAAGGCACGCCTCTACCACCTGCAGCGTTGTGGTCTGAGAATATTGTTCTTCTACCATCAAATTATATAAACTCTTTCTACTGAGCTACTCCAACAGTAAATGATCCATTTCTCCTGTGATGCTGCCTGACCTGCTGAGATACTCCAGCACTCTATAGAGTCTGAAGAAGAGTCCCGACCCAAAACATTGACTGTCCATGTTCTTCCGTGATGCTGCCTGACCTGCTGAGATACTCCAGCTCTCTATAGTCTGAAGAAGAGTCCCGACCCAAAACGGTGCCTGTCCATGTTCTCCAAGATGCTTCTTGACCTACTGAGTTACTCCAGCACTGTGGTCTGAAGAAGGCTCCTGGCCCAAAACGTCACTTGCAAGTTTTCTCCCAAGATGCTGCCTGACTTTTTAGTTTTAGTTTTAGAGATGCAGCGTGGAAACGGGCTCTTCGGCCCAACCGGGTCTGCGCCAACCGGCGATCCCCGCACACTAGCACTATCCTACACCCACTAGGGAAAACTTTTACATTTACCAAGCCAATTAACCTACAAACCTGTACGTCTTTGGAGTGTGGGAGAAAACCGTAGATCTCGGTGAAAACCCACGCAGGTCACTGGAAGAACGTACAAACTCCGTACGGACAGCACTCATTGTCAGAATCAAACCCGGGTCTCCGGCGCTGCATTCACTGTGAGGCAGCAACTCTACTGCTGCGCCACTGTAGCCGCACCCGTGACGTTGAGTTAAGGGTCTGTCCCATGAGCATGCGACTCCACGCGGCAAGCGCAACCTAAAGGGCCTGTCCCAAGAGCATGCGACTGCATGCAGCAAGCGCGACCAAACCAGAAGCGGGAGCTGCGCGGAGGTCGAGTGAGTGACACGCAGTTCGAGCGAAATCCGCGGGAAGTTCGCGCGTGACGTACGGCGTCGAGGCGGTGCATACGGCGTTGAGGTGGCTGCGGGCCGGCAGGCCGTTGCCACGCGGAATTTTTGAACATGGTCAGTTTTTCATAGCCCCGCGAGATATCGGGACCAGCTTCGCACAACTCCATATGGCTCTGCCGATCGAAGTGGGACCAGCCCCGCAAGGCCGTATGGCTCAAGCGACCACATTAGGTCGCGCTTGTCGCATGGAATCTCATGCTCGTGGGACAGGCCCTTTAGGTTGCGCTTGCCACATGGAGTCGCATGCTCGTGGGACAGGCCCTTTACTCTAGTACTCTGTCTTCCACACTTGGTTTGTGCGGCTATAATGTCAGACATATTTAATGAACTGCAGTGCAAAGGGAAACATTTTTTTATTTCCATCAGTAAAAGTCTTCTGGGATTGCAGACTTTTGCTGTAGTTTGTACATTGTGAATCAGTATTCACTGCAAAATGAATTTAGTCTTCCTTTGACTCATTTTTCAGTAATTACTATAAAGTTGAGCAATAAACAAAGTGCTGGAGGAACTCAGCAGGTCATGCGGCATCTGTGGAGGGAAATGGACAATGTTTCGTGCTGAGACAATTCTTCAGGTAACTAAAAGTAGGGCCCTGACCTGAAACATCACATCCATATACTGATTGTTTTCTTTGGTAAATTAACATCTGCAGTTCCATGTGGCCAGCTAAAAAAATTGGCCCCTTTTTTGTCTGTTTTAGAAAATGTCAACTCTTGGGCAAAACATCATCACACAGAGTACAGAGATTGTGATAAAAAATATGTTTTCCATTTACCGTTTGCTTTAGAATCAATTTACTTATTAATAAACTTTAATCAATTTGTTATTATCAACATCCAAACTCTTCCCCTGCTTCTGATTTGTCACAGTGCTTAATTCAACATCCAGTATGGAATTAACAGGAACCACCAGGGGTGCGTGAGGATGGCTGCCCTGCCAGCAGTCTGTGCGTTTTTTCATTCTTTTTGTTATTTTCTTTAGTGTGTTAAAAGATTGTTTTAATGTTCTTCGGTTTGTTTTATGTTGGGTAGGAGGGAAGGGATCAGGGGAAACTTTTTTCCAAACTCTTACCTTGCCGGAGATGTGATTAATTTTCGGATCACATTCTCCGGGAGCTCTGCGGCCTTCCATTGATGGAGCTGGAGGCCTCCTCGGACTGTCGTGAGCCCCACCGCGGGGCATGGACTTAACATCGGAGCTGATCCCTTGCCTGGGATCGCTCGCACTGCGAACACCATGGAATCAACATCAAGGGCTCGCACTCGGGTGAGGCCGAGTTGGGAGCTCCAACGTCGCGGAAGGTTTGACCATCCCCGACGCGAGGTTCGATCGCCCGGCGTGGGGGAGCTTGATCGCCTCGATGCGGAGGGCCCGAATGCAGCCGGCTATGGGAGTCAAGATCATCCCATCAACGGATGGCTCGAGGCCCACGACCGAGGAAGAACAGAAGGAAGAGATCTGAACTGTATTTAGCCTTCCATCACAGTGAGGAATGTGTAGGAGTCACTGTGGTGGATGTTCATGTTAAAATGTGTTTTTGAGTGATCTGGTGCTTTTTATTTTATGACTGACCTGGCCAATGAAATTCCTCGTATGTTGCAAAATATTCTTGGCTAATAAAGTGTGATTCTGATTCTAATTCAATGACACATCTTTGGATCCAACTGCAGATTCCAGTGGCTGAAGAAGGGTCTCGACCCGAAACATCACTCCAGCATTTTGTGTCCATCTTCGATTTAAAACATTATCTGCAGTTCTTTCCAACAGATTCCAATCCCTAGTTATCCTTTCTGACCAGTCTGATTGAGCTAGACTGTTGTGCACGAAGGAAATGCAAATGCTGGTTTAAACCTTAGATAGACACAACAAACTGGAGTGACTCAGCTGGACAGGCAGCGTCTCTGGAGAGAAGATATGGGTGATGTTTTCAATTCCTTCTCTCCAGAGATGTGGCCTGTCCTGATTGGCTCTAGCCCAAGTGGGAGGAGAGGGGTGAAAACAGTTAAAGGCCAAGGACGCACAGTCTTTGTTCAGAACTGCTGTAGATTTGGGAGGAACAACAGCAGCAGCAGATTAGCAAGAGATACGACTGATTGGCTCTAGCCCAAGTGGGAGGAGAGAAGTGAGTCAGAGGGGTGAAAACAGCTGAAAACTGAGGAATTTGCTTTGTAAATTGGTAAATCAGGCAATTTATCAGTCAATTTAAGCAGGACAGCTCTTAGCGAGCGGCCTAGTGAGCGAAGTGCCCTGTGAGAAAAGTGTGAGTCTTTGGCTCGAGAGTCTTTGGCGAGGAGGCTGAGGAGAGGAGACCACGAAATACGCTTGAGAGGTAGAGACAAAAGAAGGAGATGTCAGGCAAGATGATTCGGTGTGATGCTTGCTGTATGTGGGAGGTCAAGGACACCGCTGGTGCCTCTGGCTGCTACAAATGCGAGAAGTGCATCCAGGTAGAGCTCCTGAAGGGCCGTGTTGGGGAACTGGAGAAGCAAATGGATGACCTCCGGTTCGTACGAGAAACTGAGTCGTTCCTCGACAAGTCCTATAGTACGATTGTTACACCTAAGGTACTGGAAGAGAGAAGGTGGGAGACCGTGAGAAAGGGAGGGAAGCATGGAATGCCAACGTCCCCGGGTGGTGTACCTCTTGTAAACAGATTCATCCGCTTAGAAGCTGTTGGGACAGAAGACGTGAGCGGCGGAATGGCTTGCGATGCGAATAGGGCTGTTGAGCCAAAACCAAAAAGGCCTAAGGCAGGCAAGGCCATTGTAGTGGGAGACTCCATCGTGAGAGGTATGGACAGGGGTTCCTGCGGCAACAGACGGGATGCGAGGATGGTGTGCTGCCTTCCCGGTGCCAGGATCCAGGATGTCACGGACAGAGTGCAGAAAATCCTCAAGGGCGAAGGTGAACATCCGGAAGTGGTAGTGCATGTCGGCACAAACGATGTTGGAAAAAAGGGAATGAATATTCTGCAGCGTGACTTTAGAGAGCTCGGAAAAATGTTGAAAAGCAGGACCTCCAGGGTTGTTATCTCCGGTTTGCTTCCAGTCCCCCGTGCTAGCGAGAGCAGGAACAGGGAGATACGGGACCTGAACGTGTGGCTGAGGAACTGGTGCACGGGGCAGGGATTTAGATTCTTAGATCACTGGGAGCTGTTTTGGGGTAAGGGGGAACTGTACAAAAGGGACGGATTGCATCTTAACAGGTCTGGGACCAGCATTCTGGCAGGCAGGTTTGCCACTGCTACACAGGTGGCTTTAAACTGAATAAGGGGGGTGGGGTGTTGAATGGGATAGTGGAGGATGGAGTTAAAGGGAAAAGGTTTCTTAAATGTGTGAGCGTAGAGACCGAGGGGTGTAAAATGAGGGTAGAAGAAATAGGTAGCAAGGTGAAAAGTAAAAGTGGCAGGCAGACAAAACCAGGGCAAAAATCAAAAAGGGCCACTTTTCAACATAATTGTATAAGGGGTAAGAGTGTGGTAAAAACAAGCCTGAAGGCTTTGTGTCTCAATGCAAGGAGCATTCGTAATAAGGTGGATGAGTTGAATGTGCAGATAGCTATTAATGACTATGATATAGTTGGGATCACGGAGACATGGCTCCAGGGTGACCAAGGCTGGGAGCTGAACATCCAGGGATATTCAATATTCAGGAGGGATAGACAGAAAGGAAAAGGAGGTGGGGTAGCGTTACTGATTAGAGAGGGGATTCATGCAATGGAAAGGAAGGACATTAGTTTGGAGGATGTGGAATCGGTATGGGTAGAGCTGCAAAACACTAAGGGGCAGAAAACGCTGGTGGGTGTTGTGTACAGGCCACCTAACAGTAGTAGTGAAGTTGGAGATGGTATCAAACAGGAAATTAGAAATGCGTGCGACAAAGGCAAAACAGTTATAATGGGTGACTTCAATCTACATATAGATTGGGTGAATCAAATTGGCAGGGGTGCTGAGGAAGAGGATTTCTTGGAATGTATGCGGGATAGTTATCTAAATCAACATGTAGAGGAACCAACGAGAGAGCAGGCTATTTTAGACTGGGTATTGAGTAATGAGGAAGGGTTAGTTAGCAATCTTGTTGTACATGCCCCCTTGGGCAACAGTGACCATAATATGGTTGAGTTATTCATTAGGATGGAGAGTGACATTGTTAATTCAGAAACAATGGTTCTGAACTTAAAGAAAGGTAACTTTGAGGGTATGAGACGTGAATTGGCCAAGATTGACTGGCAATTAATTCTAAAAGGGTTGACGGTGGATATGCAATGGAAGACATTTAAAGACTGCATGGATGAACTACAAAAATTGTTCATACCAGTTTGCCAAAAGAATAAATCAGGGAAGGTAGTACATCCATGGATAACAAGGGAAATCAGGGATAGTATCAAAGCGAAGGATGATGCGTACAAATTAGCCAGAAAAAGCAGCATACCGGAGGACTGGGAGAAATTCAAAGACCAGCAGAAGAGCTTAATTAGGAAATGGAAAATAGATTATGAAAGAAAACTGGCAGGGAACATAAAAACTGACTGCAAAAGTTTTTATAGATATGTGAAAAGAAAGAGATTAGTTAAAACAAATGTAGGTCCCTTGTAGTCAGAAACAGGTGAGTTGATCATGGGGAACAAGGATATGGCGGACCAATTGAATAACTACTTTGGTTCCGTCTTCACTAAGGAAGACATAAATAATTTGCCGGAAGTAGCAGGGGACCGCGGGTCAAAGGAGTTGGAGGAATTGAGTGAAATCCAGGTTAGCCGGGAAGTGGTGTTGGGTAAATTGAATGGATTAAAGGCCGATAAATCCCCAGGGCCAGATAGGCTGCAGCCCAGAGTACTTAAGGAAGTAGCTCCAGAAATAGTGGATGCATTAGTAATAATCTTTCAAAACTCTTTAGATTCTGGAGTAGTTCCTGAAGATTGGCGGGTAGCAAACGTAACCCCACTTTTTAAGAAGGGAGGGAGAGAGAAAATGGGGAATTACAGACCAATTAGTCTAACATCGGTAGTGGGGAAACTGCTAGAGTCAGTTATTAAAGATGGGATAGCAGCACATTTGGAAAGTGGTGAAATCATTGGACAAAGTCAGCATGGATTTACGAAAGGTAAATCATGTCTGACGAATCTTATAGAATTTTTCGAGGATGTAACTAGTAGCGTGGATAGGGGAGAACCAGTGGATGTGGTGCATCTGGACTTCCAGAAGGCTTTCGACAAGGTCCCACATAAGAGATTAGTATACACACTTAAAGCACACGGCATTGGGGGTTCAGTATTGATGTGGATAGAGAACTGGCTGGCAAACAGGAAGCAAAGAGTAGGAGTAAACGGGTCCTTTTCACAATGGCAGGCAGTGACTAGTGGGGTACCGCAAGGCTCAGTGCTGGGACCCCAGCTATTTACAATATATATTAATGATCTGGATGAGGGAATTGAAGGCAATATCTCCAAGTTTGCGGATGACACTAAGTTGGGGGGCAGTGTTAGCTGTGAGGAGGATGCTAGGAGACTGCAAGGTGACTTGGATAGGCTGGGTGAGTGGGCAAATGTTTGGCAGATGCAGTATAATGTGGATAAATGTGAGGTTATCCATTTTGGTGGCAAAAACGGGAAAGCAGACTATTATCTAAATGGTGGCCGATTGGGAAAGGGGGAGATGCAGCGAGACCTGGGTGTCATGGTACACAAGTCATTGAAGGTAGGCATGCAGGTGCAGCAGGCAGTAAAGAAAGCAAATGGTATGTTAGCTTTCATTGCAAAAGGATTTGAGTATAGGAGCAGGGAGGTTCTACTGCAGTTGTACAGGGTCTTGGTGAGACCACACCTGGAGTATTGCGTACAGTTTTGGTCTTCAAATCTGAGGAAGGACATTATTTCCATAGAGGGAGTGCAGAGACGGTTCACCAGACTGATTCCTGGGATGTCAGGACTGTCTTATGAAGAAAGACTGGATAGACTTGGTTTATACTCTCTAGAATTTAGGAGATTGAGAGGGGATCTTATAGAAACTTACAACATTCTTAAGGGGTTGGACAGGCTAGATGCAGGAAGATTGTTCCCGATGTTAGGGAAGTCCAGGACAAGGGGTCACAGCTTAAGGATAAGGGGGAAATCCTTTAAAACCGAGATGAGAATAACTTTTTTTCACACAGAGAGTGGTGAATCTCTGGAACTCTCTGCCACAGAGGGTAGTTGAGGCCAGTTCATTGGCTATATTTAAGAGGGAGTTAGATGTGGCCCTTGTGGCTAAGGGGATCAGGGGGTATGGAGAGAAGGCAGGTACGGGATACTGAGTTGGATGATCAGCCATGATCATATTGAATGGCGGTGCAGGCTCGAAGGGCCGAATGGCCTACTCCTGCACCTAATTTCTATGTTTCTATAAATACACCTTGAGTGTATTATGGGACCAAATTAACATTACTTGATAAATGATACAAATAAACTTACACCTTGAGTGATGGAGAGGCCAAATAAACGGATAAACCTAATACAACCTCCTAAACCAAATAAACTTTAACCTTGAGTGATGGAGTAAATGTAACTTAATAAACCCAGCTTAATTTAATAAACCGAATAAATGATAAACTAACACCTTGAATGATGGAGAGGCCAAATAAATATAATTTGAGGAGAGAGGGTATACAAAAATAGGGATGTAATGCTGAGGCTCTATAAGGTGCTGGTCAGGCGGCATTTGGAGTATTGTGAGCAATTTTGGGCCCCATATCTCAGGATAGATGTGCTGGCTCTGGATATTGATATCAAGCTGGAAGAGGTACAGAGAAGATTTGCCAGGACTTGAGGGTCTGAGCTTTTGGGAGAGGTTGAGTAGGCTGGGTCTCTATTCCCTGGAGCGCGGGAGGATGAGGGGTGATCTTGTAGAGGTGTACAAAAACATGAGAGGAATTGATCGGGTAGATGCACAGAGTCTCTTGCCCATAGTAGGGGAATCGAGGACCAGGGGACATAGGTTCTAGGTGGAGGGGAAACAATTTGATAGGAATCGGTTGTGTGTATGGAACAAGCTGCCAAGAGGAGGTAGTTGAGGCTGGGACTATCCCAACGTGTAGGAAACATTTAGACAGGTACATGGATAGGACAGGTTTGGAGGGATATGGACCAAGCGCAGGAACTAGTGTAGCTGGGACATGTTGGCCGGTGTGGGCGAATTGGGCCGAACTTGGGGCCTGTTTCCACACTTATCACACGTGGAATGAATTGCCTCTGCACGTTAAACAGGCCCCTTCTCTAGCTGTTTTTAAATCACTCCTGAAGACATATCTATTCTCCATGGCCTTTGTAGACCAGTGAGGTGTCGAATTGTTTATTAACTTTATTTGCTTGGTTTTGCTGCGTTGTTTGTACTTGTGTTTTATGTTTTTTAATTTATTGTTTGGATTTTTGTATGTAATTTATGCGCCTCGTGTTAGTTGTATGTTCTGTTGTTCTGCCTGTTTTATGATGTCTTGCTTGTTTTCTTTTTTCTGTACAGATCACCTTTTGTTTGTTTTAAAGGCAAATAAGTTATTATTATTATTATTATGCACTCCATGACTCTAATAAATCTCATACAACCTCCTAAACTTAATAAACTTACACCTGGAGGGATGGAGAGACCAAGTAAAGGCAATAAACCTAATGCAAGCTCCTCAACCTAATGCAATCTTCACCTTGGGTGGTGGCTGGGCCCAGTGGAGCATCTTTGGACCTGCTCCTCCTGCCTGTGGTCCCTTCAACCCACCGTTGGGGGGCGCGCGCGTGGCGCAACGTGCGCGTGCGGTGGGGGGGGGGGGGGGGGGCGGCGCGCATTGACGTGCTGCATGCACGCGCACGTTCCGGAGGCGGCGTGGTGTCGTAACTGCTGAACGCACGTCCCGGAGGCGGCGTGGTGACGTCACGGCCGATCGTCCGAAGCAAAGACACTGGAGGAGCATTGGTCCGGAGGCAGCGTGGTGACGTCACCGTCCGGAGGCAGCGCGGTGACGTAACTGTTCGGGGGCAGCGTGGTGACGTAAAATGTCCGGGGACAGCGTGGTGACGCCAACACGTCGCCCCACCCCCCCACTTTCGCCCTTGGACGCCATCGCCGGGGTCGGAGCCGGAGTCGGAGCAAGATGTCGGCGCGGACTCCAGGTCAGCGCAGGGTCCCCTGGACTAGGGGGGAGAGGGAAGCCTCGGGCTGTGTGTGTGTGTGTGCCCTCCCCCACAGGGTTAGGAGGAAGGGCGGGGGTGGAGGGAGAGAGAGATGGACGTTTTGTTTTCCCCACTCAAACCTGTGCCCTCTCCCCCCCCAAACCTGTGCCCTCTCCCTCCCAAACCTGTGCCCTCTCCCCCCAAACCTGTGCCCTCTCCCCCCAAACCTGTGCCCCTCCCCCAAACCTGTGCCCTCCCCCCAAACCTGTGCCTCTCTCCCCAAACCTGTGCCCTCTCCTCCCCCAAACCTGTGCCCTCTCCCCCCAAACCTGTGCCCTCTCCCCCCAAACCTGTGCCCTCTCTGCCCTCTCCCCCAAACCTGTGCCCTCTCCCCCCAAACCTGTGCCCTCTCCCCCCAAACCTGTGCCCCTCTCCCCCCTCAAACCTGTGCCCTCTCCCCCCAAACCTGTGCCCCTCCCCCAAACCTGTGCCCTCTCCCCCCAAACCTGTGCCCTCTCCCCCAAACCTGTGCCCTCCTCCCCTCAAACCTGTGCCTCTCCCCCCAAACCTGTGCCCTCTCCCCTCAAACCTGTGCCCCTCTCCCCCCAAACCTGTGCCCTCTCCTCCCCAAACCTGTGCCCTCTCCCCCCAAACCTGTGCCCTCTCCTCCCCAAACCTGTGCCCTCTCCCCCCAAACCTGCCCTCTCCCCCCAAACCTGTGCCCTCTCCCCCTCAAACCTGTGCCCTCTCCCCTCAAACCTGTGCCCTCTCCCCTCAAACCTGTGCCCTCCTCCCCTCAAACCTGTGCCCTCTCCCCTCAAACCTGTGCCCTCTCCCCCCAAACCTGTGCCCTCTCCCCCAAACCTGTGCCCTCTCCCCCCAAACCTGTGCCCTCCCCCAAACCTGTGCCCTCTCCCCCCCAAACCTGTGCCCTCTCCCCTCAAACCTGTGCCCTCTGCCCCCCCCAAACCTGTGCCCTCTCCCCCCAAACCTGTGCCCTCTCCCCCCAAAAAAACCTGTGCCCTCCAAACCTGTGCCCTCATCCCCCCCAAACCTGTGCCCCTCCCCCCCCCTCTCCCCCCAAACCTGTGCCCTCTCCCCCCCAAACCTGTGCCCTCTCCCCCAAACCTGTGCCCTGCCCTCTCCCCCCAACCTGTGCCCTCTCCCCCCAACCTGTGCCCTCCTCAAACCTGTGCCCTCTCCCCTCAAACCTGTGCCCTCTCCCCTCTGCCCTCTCCCCTCAAACCTGTGCCCTCTCCCCTCAAACCTGTGCCCTCTCCCCCCAAACCTGTGCCCCTCCCCCCAAACCTGTGCCCTCTCCCCCCAAACCTGTGCCCTCTCCCCCTCAAACCTGTGCCCTCTCTCCCCCCCAAACCTGTGCCCTCTCCCCCCAAACCTGTGCCCTCTCCCCCCAAAAACCTGTGCCCTCTCCCCCCCAAACCTGTGCCCTCTCCTCCCCCCAAACCTGTGCCCTCTCCCCCCCAAACCCCTCTCCCCCCAAACCTGTGTCTCCCCCCTCTCCCCCTCCCCCCAAACCTGTGCCCTCTCCCCTCAAACCTGTGCCCCTCTCCCCCCAAACCTGTGCCCCTCTCCCCCCAAACCTGTGCCCTCCCCCAAACCTGTGCCCTCTCCCTCAAACCTCTGCCCTCTCCCCAAACCTGTGCCCTCTCCCCCAAACCTGTGCCCTCTCCCCTCAAACCTGTGTGCCCTCTCCCCCAAAACCTGTGCCCCCTCTGCCCTCCCCCCCAAACCTGTGCCCTCTCCCCCCCAAACCTGCCCTGCCCTCCCCCAAACCTGTGCCCTTTCCCCTCAAACCTGTGCCCTCAAACCTGTGCCCCCCTCCCCCTCAAACCTGTGCCCCTTCTCCCCCCAAACCAGTGCCTTCAAAACCCCCCCTTAAAACTGTGCCCCCTTCTCCCCCAAAACTGTGCCCTCTCCCCCCAAACCTGTTCCCTTCTCCCCCAAAACTGTGCCCCCTTCTCCCCCCAAACCAGTGCCTTCTCCCCTCCTTAAACCTGTGCCCCCTTCTATCCTTGAACCTGTGCCCCCCTCTCCCCACCCTCTCAAACCTATACCCTCTTTCCCCCTCTTCCCTTACACCTGTCAATCTCCTTCCTTCTCGCTCCTTAAACCTTCTGCCTTCTTCCCCCTCTCTCCTTAAGCCTGTACACTCTTCTTCCCTACCTCTCCTTCTGTCTATGCTTGTGCGTTAACCAGCACCTGCAGTACCTTGTGTCTATACTTGGTAAATCTAAACCGTGAGTGCTGGAGGGTCTGATAATAAACGTAATACAGCCTCCTAATCCGGCCCTGTCATCCTACACAACTCCGGACAAACCTGCCACACAGTCCGACTCGAGAGTTTACCGACAAGCTGTCGTGTTTTATGCTGCGTTCAGTGCAGATAAAGTCCAAATAAAAGTCGTTTGAAGGTCTCCAACGAGGTAGATGGGACAATAAAACTCTCTTGACTCTAGAACCACTCTGGTTGGGGAGAGGACAGTTCAGTTGTCTGATAACAGCTGGGGAAATAAAATTGTCCCTTAATCTGGAGGTGTGCATTTTCACACTTCTGTGTCTCTTGCCTGATGGGAGAGGGGAGAAGAGAGAGTGGCCAGGTCCTCGATTATGCTGGTGGCCATGCCGAGTGAAGCTTGAAGTGTAAATGGAGTCAGTGGCAGGTCGGTTGGTTTGTGTGATGGTCTGGGTTGCGTCCACAACTCATTGCACACCACTGCTGGCGCACTGGTTGCAGGGACACGGATGTTATTGTTGGCTATCAAAGATTACAGCAGGATCTTGATTGGTTCGGCCAGTGCTGAGGAATAGCTAATGGAGTTTGATGCAGATAAAAGTATGAGGTTTTGGTATTTGGGATGTGAAATCAGGACTGGGCCTACATATGGAATGGCAAAGCACTGGGGAGGGTTGGAGAATGATGTGACAAGTAGATCGGGTGGTCACAAAGGCTGTCGGTACATTGGCCTTCACCAGTCAGGGTATTGAGTGTGAATGTTATGTTACATTGTACAAGACGCTGGTGAGGCTGCATTTGGAGTGTTGTCATAAGGTCATAAATAATAGTAGAATTAGGCCATTAGGCCCATCAGGTCTACTCCGCCACTCAATCATGGCTGATCAATCTAGCTCTCCGAGTGGCAACACAAGCATAGAGGTGGTACAGAGGCGTGCGATATATTTGCTGCCATTTGTAAAAGTTACAAAATCATATTTCAGCTACAAAACCGTTGGTTAGCTACATGTGGAGTATTGTGTGAAGTTCAGATCGCCACATTATGAGAAGGCCGTGGAGACTTTAGAGAGGTTGCAGAAGAGGCTAGCTGGGATACAGCTTAATTTGGAGACTATCAGCTATATTGGATTGTTTTCTCTGGGACTGGAGCCTGAGGGGTGTTACTGGCATATATAAAGCTGGAGGTATAAATAATTGGTCTATCACCCAGGAAGGAAATGTCAAGTGCAAGAGAGCACGTTTAAGGTGAGATGGGGAACGTTTAAAGTAAATTTCTGAATTAATTTTGATTTACATCTGCAATGGTAGATGCCTAGAACACCATGGCTGATGGGAATGTGGTGGAAGTAGATAGAAACATAGCCCTTATTGCAGGAGTAGGCCACTCTGCCCTTCGAGCCAGCACCGCCATTCAATATGATCATGGCTGATCATCCAAAATCGGTACCCCGTTCTTGCTTTCTCCCCATATCCCTTGATTCCGTTAACCCGAAGAGCTATATGTAACTCTCTCTTGAAAACATCACGGATATGAGAGCAAAGAATAAGATGTATTTAGAAAGGCACTTGAACAGGCAGGGATGGAGGGATAGAAAGCATATGGTCTGGTTGCATCACAGCTTGGTTTGGGAATAGCTCTGTCGAAGACTAGAAGTAATTGCCGAGAGTTTTAGACGTAGCCCAGTCCATCTCACAGACCAGACTCCTCACCACTGACTCCATCTACACTTCACGCTGCCACGGAAAAGCAACCAACATAATCAAAGACTCGTCCCACCCCGGTCGTTCCTTCTTTGCTCAGCTCCGGTCAGGTTGCAGGTACCGAAACTTGAAAGTTCACACCACCACTCATGCATAGCTTCTTCCCCTCTGGTATCAGGCTTCTGCATGGTCTTTACATGAGCTAGGGTACTACACATCTACCCCATTGTGGACGTTGGGCTTTATCTCTGGAACGATTGCACTGCAATGTGGAGAACTATACTCTGCACTCTATCTTTCCATTTGCTCCACGTAATGTACTTGAGTTTTGTTTGATTACATTTATCTGACAAAGTGCAAAACAAAGCTCTTCACTGTTCCTTGTTACAGGAACATAACAATACAAGACAATGTAAACCTCAGCATAAATATAGTCTTTTAGAAGGAACTGCAGATGCTGGAAAATCAAAGATAGACAAAAGTGCAGGAGAAACTCAGCGGGTGCAGCAGCATCTATGGAGCAAAGGAAATAGGGCTCCTTTTAGGGCTCCGTAGATGATGCTGCACCCGCTGAGTTTCTCCAGCATAAATATAGTCGATGTCCAAGCAAATTGAATTAATTTTAAATGGCATCATGGTCAGCACCGATGCAGTGGGCTGAAGGACATGTTCCTGTGCTATACTGTTCTCTGTTTTTTCCTCTGTAGAATACAAGATACAAGATACATTTAATTGTCATTTGGACCCCTTGAGGTCCAAACGAAATGCCGTTTCTGCAGCCATACATTACAAACAAATAGACCCAAGACACAACAACACAACATAATTTACATAAACATCCATCACATCATTGTGATGGAAGGCCAAAAACACTTATCTCTCCACTGCACTCTTTCCCCCCCCCCGATGTCAAAGTCAAAGCCCCCGGCTGGCGATGGCGATTGTCCCGCGGCCATTTAAGCCACGCCGGGTGGTGCGAGGTCGCACACCGGGTCTTGCTGTTAGAGCCCCCGGCGTGCGCTCGCAGTCCCGCGGCCATTCCAAGCCGCGCGGGGCGGTGATGTCAGGCCCCGCTCCAGGAGCTTTTCAACCCCGCAACTCGGGCGGGGGAAGTCGCCGTTGCAGGGGCCCTGAAAAGCGGTCTCCCTCCAGGGAGCCGCGGGCTCCCGGTGCCGCCGTCCACAGACCTGCCGTTGGAGCCTCCGACTCTCCGATAGCAGCAGCAGCAGCATCAGCGCTCCTCCACCCGCTCCGGACTCGGCCAGACCCGCGACGGCGACGGTGAGTCGTAGCACCAGAGTCCCCGGCTTCTTCCTGTTGGAGGCCGCTCCTCGTTGCGGCCCCAACGACAATGGAAACCCGAAAAAAAAAAGGTCGGGTCTCCAGTGCAGGGAGAGATTTTAAAAAGTTTCCCCCCCCCCTCCCACCCCACCCCACCACCACCCCCCCCCCCCCCCCCACATACACACACCCCAACAAAAAATAACAAAAACTACATTAAAAAACACAGACAAAAAAATAATTGCAGAGGCCGCTGCTGACCAGAGTCCACCGGAATAAGACTAACATGTTCTCTATTCTTCCCATAGTCAAAGCAACAGCTAATTTGTTTCTGAAGTTTCAGAAATGGTACTTTAATGCTGCCGGATACAACAAGTTGGGTACGTTTTATTTACAATTGTTCCACATTTTCTTTTCCAATATTCAGGATGTAGAAGTTGCTCACACAGGCATGCTGGTCATAATTAGCTTCCTTCAACTGATGCAGTGCAGTGATGAGTACAGAGAATGTTTACACGAATGTTGCCAGGACATGAGCTACAGGGAGAGGTTGGGCAGGCCAGGACTTTTCCGTAGGAGCACGGAAAGCGGAGTGGTGATCTTATAGACCCATGCAGCATGGAAATAGGCCCTTCGGCCCAGCTTGCTCGTGCCGAACAAGATGCCCCATCTACTCTAGTCCTAACTGCCTATGTTTTGCCCATATCTCCTCCTCCCAAACCTATTCACGTACCTGTCCAAATATCTTTAAACTTACAGGACCATGTATAAAATCACCAGGGGCCACAGTTTAAGAATAAGGGGTAAGCCATTTAGAACGGAGGTGAGGAATCACTTTTTCTCACAGAGAGTAGTGAGTCTATAGTATTCTCTGCCTCAGAGGGCGGTGGAGGCAAGTTCTCTGGATACTTTCAAGAGAGAGCTAGATAGGGCTCTTAAAGATAGTGGAGTCAGGCGATATGGGGAGAAAGCCGGAACGGGGTATTGATTGAGGATGATCAGCCATGATCACATTGAATGGCAATGCTGGCTCGAAGGGCCGAATGGCCTATTCCTGCACCTATTGTCTATGAGGGGAATTGATAGGGTGAATACACAGTCTTTTTCTCAGGCTGTTTAAGTTGAAGGGGAAATATTTTATAGGAACTTGAGGGGAAACCTTTTTAAACAGATGGTGGTGGGTATATGGAATAAGCTGCCATAAGAGGTAGATGAGGCAGGTACTAAAAAGTTTGTTCAAGTTCACATTTATTGGCACACGCAGCAATTGGTACAGTGATATTTGAGTTGCCATACAGCCATACAAATAAAAAGAACACCATACACAATAGAATTCAACATAAACATCCACCACAGTGGAGTCAACATTTCTCACTGTGATGGAAGGCAATAAAGTTCAGTCACTCTTCCTCCTTTTGTTACTTAACACTTAAAAGGCATTTGGACAGGTACATGGATGGGAATAGTTTAGAGGGAAATGTGCTAAGCGTGAGCAGGTGGGACATTGTAGATGGGGCGTCTTGGCAGCAGGTACACGTTGGGCCGAAGGGCCTGTTTCTATGTTGTATTACTCTATGGTCCAATTATTATTGTGCTTATTCCGTTGGATCACTAAAACAATCACATAACGGTGCTGTGTAAATTCAAATAACAATCTCTTGGGGGAAAAAAGCAAAAGCAAAGTCTACTCTGGAGCTGGTTTGCCAGCCTGAAAGTAAATCTGTTAAACATGTTTAGTTTCCATTTGGAAAGCTAGCTTAGTTTTGAGATGCAACGGAGAAAATGCCAGCCTGAAAGTAAATCTGTTAAACATGTTTAGTTTCCATTTGGAAAGCTAGCTTAGTTTTGAGATGCAATGGAGAAAATGGGCCCTTCAGCCCACCGAGTCCGCACCGACCAGCGGTCACTGTACACTGGCACTATCCTACACACTCGGGACGATTTATAATTTGACCGATGCCGATTAACCGACAAACCTGTGCGTCTTTTGGAGTGTGGTGGGAAATCAGAACACGTGTAGAAAACCCACGCAGGTCACGGGAAGAACGCACAAACTCCTTACAGACAGCACCTGCAGTCAGGATCGAAACCCGGGTTTCTGCTGCTGTGAAGCAGCAACTCTACCGCGATTTTCAGAATTTCCCACAAGTCCGCCAGTGTCACGTGCATGTCTTTCCAGGCCTTTTGCGGGATGACACATTGTACGAGGATGATGACGTGAAGGAGGCTGTGAGGAGGTTGCCTGAGAATCTTTACAATGACAGAAACTTCCGCATAAAGCGAGCTCTGGACTTGAGTATGAAGCAGAACATCCTTCCGAAAGATATGTGGCTAAAGTATGAACAGGTCAGTTCAAATGACATTAAAGAGGCCATTAGATGGGCACTTCGATGTGCAGGGAACCGGGGAATATGGATAGCCACAAAATGCTGGAATAACTCAGCGGGACAAGCAGCATCTCTGGAGAGAAGGAATGGGTGATGTTTCGGGGGCGAGACCCTTCTTCAGGCGCTCGGGTCAGAAGAAATGGGTGACGTCTCAACCCGAAACGATACTCAATAACCTGACTGATGAAGGACAATGTGCCAAAAGCCTTCTTTACCTGTGATGCCACTGCTTGGTTCTCTCAGCACTATAAGATTCCCCAGAGCCCTACCATTCACTATGAAAGTCCTGCCCTGGTCTGACTTTCCATACTGCAATATTTCACACTTGCCTGCATTGAACGCCATTATCTATTTCTCAGCTGACTTGCCCAGTTGATTTGGATCCAGCTGTGGATTTTGATCACCATCTTTGCTATCTGTGACACCACCCACTTTAGTGTCATCTAATCTAATCATGCCTTTTGCATTCTCATCCGAATCGTTGGTGCAAATCATAAACCGCAATGTGCCCAGCATTATCCGTGAGGCCCTCCACTAGTCATAAGGTCAATAGGATTAGAATTAGGCCATTCGGCCCATCAAGTCTACTCTGCCATTCAATCATGGCTGATCTATCTCTCGCTCCTAACCTCACTCTCCTGCCTTCTCACATAGTCACAGGCCTCCGGTCCGATAAACAACCTTGTAGGTTAACTTCTGTAAATTGCCCCCAGTGTGTAGGGAATGGATGCGAAAGTGGGATTACATGGAGCTAGTGTGAAAATGGGTAATCGATGGTCTGCGTGCACTATGAGGGCGGAAGGGCCTGTTACATACTGTGTCTCTAAACTAAACTAAATCATCTTTCATTTGGTTTAACAGGATGAACGCTACCTACAGCCATACCTTAAAGAGGTTATTTGTGAACGAAAGGAAAGAGAAGAATGGAATAGGAAATAATTTGGATTCTTGGTCCTGTTTAAAAATTTAATATGCATTCAGTTGTACAGACCATTTGCAGCAGAAATGCAGCTTGAAAAAAAAAATCCACTTTTAAATTGCACGAAGGCAAATATGTTTTTTTGCTCGGGCATTAAATTATCAACAATTTAAATTGTGTGTTTATATTTTATAAAGCGATTGCAAATAAAAATCATCCATCAAGTATGTGTGTGTGACGGGCAAATTAAAATAACATCAAAAACCAAATTTCTATTAAATTGCATTATTTGTTTCTGTTCATCTGGTATTGTTCACTCTGTCAAGAATAATGCAAAATTGCATGTTGTCATTGTACGTTCGCCCTTACATTAATTTATTTCTGAGATTGAAATAAATATTTAAGGGTTGTTCTGCCACCTTATTTGATAATGATTTTAAGTTTATTTTTACATTGCATTTGGCTTCTAAATTGACCAACAGAAAATTTCATACCGAGTTTACAGTAGAACGCAACACAAACTGGTGTGGCTCAGGATGTATTTAGAATAACATTTTGGTTCTTATTAAACTCCTACGGTTTCAGTCTGAAGAAGAGTTTTGACCTGAAACGTCAATATGCATGTTCTCCAGTGATGTTACTCCAGCACTCCTTTCGTCCATCTAAACCTTTCCGACCCAAGCTTCTTTTAAATGTTGTTATACTTCCTGACTCAACTACCTCTCTGGCGGCTCATTCCATCTACCATGTGTATTGTTCTAATGTAGAAACACCGTAATACTAGCCAATCTTCGAGCCAACACCGCCATTCACTGTGATCATGGCTGATCATCCACAATCAGTACCCCGTTCCTGCCTTCTCCCCATATCCCCTGACTCCGCTATCTTTAAGAGCCCTATCTAACTCTCTCTTGAAAGCATCCAGAGAATTGGCCTCCACTGCCTTCTGAGGCAGAGAATTCCACGGAGGCGTGATCTTGTCCAGGTGTATAAAATCAAATGGTGAATAGATAGGGTGAATGCACAGTCTTTTTCTCCACGGTGGAGCAATCATGAACTCAAGAACATAGATTTAAGATGAGATGGGAAACATTTAATAGAAACCCGAGGGGCAACATTTTTACACGGATAGTGGTGGGTGTATTGAACGAGCTGCCAGAGGAGGCCGTTGAGGCAGGTACTATAACAACATTTTAAAAGACACTTGGGGAGGTACATGAATAGGAAAGATTTAGAAAGATGTGCGCCAAACGCAGGCCAATGGGTCTAGTTTAGATGCAGCTTCTTGGCCTATCATCATCATCGGCGGTCACTCGAAACGAGTATGACTCCTCTCCTCTCCATAGGGTCGTCTACTTGTGGGTCTGCAGTTGTCTGTAGAGTCCGATCCGCGATCCACACACCTTGGTGCAGCATGGGCAGTGGAGACTGGCGGTGGTTGGTAGTCATCGAGTCCCCTTCTCTCTCTCCTTGCGGTGCTGTCGCGTTGTCTCTGCGACACGGTGTAGTTCCATTACGTGACGTGCAGCTCCTTCCTGCACGGATTTCCTCCAGGAGCGCCTGTCCACTGCAATGTGCTCCCAGTTGCTCGATGTGATGTGGAATTTCTTCAGACTGTTCTTGATGTTGTCCTTGAAGCTTTTCTTTGGCCCGCCGGGGGCTCGCCAACCTTCCTTCAATTGAGAGTACAGGATCTGTTTAGGGAGACGTGTGTTGGACATGCGGATGACATAGCCAGTCCATCGAAGTTGGTGCTGCATTATTGTGGTGGTGATGTTGGGCCAAATGGCCAGTTTCTGTGCTGTATGACTGTGAGTAATAGCTCAAGTACAAATCTTGAGAGAAAGTTCCATCTGTTTTCCTTAAGTCACAAAGTGTTTACAAAAAAGGGATTCATAGATCCCACGTGCTATATGTGCTAAAACACAGTGCTGAAATAACTCAGCAGGTCAGGCATCATCTCTGGAGAAAGTGGTTTCAGTGACGTTCTTGGGACGGGATCCTTCTGCAGACTGAACGAAGTTTCCAACCCGAAACGTCACCTAGTTTGATAGTTTATTGTCACGTGCACCGAGGTACAGTGAAAAGCTTTTTTTTTGCCTGCTATCCAGTCAGCAAAAAGACTATACATGATTACAATCAAGCCGTCCACAGTGTACAGATACAGGGTCATAAGGTCTTAAGTGATAGGAATAGAATTAGGCCATACGGCCTATCAAGTCTACTCCGCCATTCAAACATGCCTGATCTACCTCTTCCTTCGAACCCCATTCTCCTGCCTTCTCCCCATAACCTCTGACACCTATACTAATTAAGAATCTACCTATCTCTCTGTCTTTAAAAAATCCACTGACTACGTGGCCTCCACAGCCTTCTGTGGCAAAGAATTCCACAGATTCACCACCCTCTGACTAAAGAAAAGTCCTCATCTCCTTCCTGAAAGAACATCCTCTAATTCTGAGGCTGTGACCTCTAGTCCTAGACTCTCCCACTAGTGGAAACATCCACTCCACATCCACGCTATCCAAGACTTTCACTATTCTGTATGTTTCAATGAGTTCCCCACCTCATTTGTCTAAACACCAGTGAGTACAGGCCCAGTGCCGACAAACGCTCATCATAGGTTAACCCACTCATTCCTGGGATCGTTTTTGTAAACCTCCTCTGGACCCTCTCCAGAGCCAGCACATCCTTCCTCAGATATGGTGCCCAAAATTGCTTTCAGTACAGGAAATGAGGCCTGACCAGCACCTCAACACTACACCCCTATTTTCTATACAAGCCCTCTTGAAATAAATGGTCGCATTGAGTTTGGGTAAAGGGAATAATAGAGTGGGGCGAGTGGTGTGAATGATAGTAGCTCACCTTCTGGCATCAGCATGCAGAGTCGCTTGGTATCGATTCATGTTCATCGGAGAAGCTGACTGACCCACTTAGTCACTCCAGCACTTTGTGTCCTTTTGTGCAAACCAGCATCTTACATACAGAAGGACGGCACGATGGCGCAGTGGTCGAGTTGCTGCCACGCAGCGCCAGAGACCCAGGTTCAATTCTGACTGCGGGTGCTTGTCTGTACGGAGTTTGTACGTTTTCTCCATGACCGCGTGGGCTTCCTCCGGATGCTCCGGTTTCCTGCTACATTCCAAAGACGTACAGGTTTGCAGGTTAATTGGCTTGGGCAAAGATTGTAAATTGTCCCTAGTGTGTAGGATAGTGCTAGTGTGCGGGGATCATTTGTCGGCAATGAACTCGGTGGGCCAAAGGGCCTGTTCCCATAGAAACATAGAAAATAGGTGCAGGAGGAGGCCATTCGGCCTTTCGAGCCAGCACCACCATTCATTGTGATCATGGCTGATCGTCCCCTATCAATAACCCGTGCCTGCCTTCTCCCCATATCCCTTCACTCCACTAGCCCCTCGAGCTCTATCTAACTCTCTCTTAAATCCATCCAGTAACTTGACCTCCACTGCCCTCTGTGGCAGGGAATTCCATCAATTCACAACTCTCTGGGTGAAATAGTTTTTTCTCACCTCAGTCTTAAATGACCTCTCCTTTATTCTAAGGCTGTGGCCCCTGGTTCTGGACTCGCCCAACGCTACGTCCCGCGCTGTATTTCTAAACAAAACTTCAAAACAATATGTCCATTCTATCCAAGCTCATCTCAAGCTTAAAGTGGAGGGACCTGCTGTATATTCAGACCTGCTGGGTTACTCCAGCACTTTGAAGGTGGGTCTTGACCGGAAACGTCACCCATTCTTTCTCTCCAGAGATGCTGCCTGTCCAGCTGAGTTACTCCAGCTTTTTGTGACTATCTTGCTGTATATTCCATATCCACTAGGTGTCACCAGTAACATGCAGAAAATTATTGATTCTGCAGTCCACGTGCCTTAAACCTGTAAGAGCAGCCTGGTTAATAGACAATAGGTGCAGGAGTAGGCCATTCAGCCCTTCGAGCCAGCACCATCATTCAATGTGATCATGGCTGATCATCCCCAATCACTACCCCGTTCCTGCCTTCTCCCCTTATCCCTTCACTCCGCTATCTTTAAGAGCCTTATCGAGCTCTCTCTTGAAAGTATCCAGAGAACCGGCCCCCACCGCCCTCTGAGGCAGAGAATTCCACAAACTCACAACTCTCTGTAGGAAGAAGTGTTTCCTCTTCTCCGTTCTAAATGGCTTGCCACTTATTCTTAAACTGTGGACCCTCGTTCTGGACTCACCCAACATCGGGAACATGTTTCCTGCCCCATGGAGCGTGTCCAAATCGTAATAATCTTATATGTTTCAATAAGATCCCCTCTCAACCTTCCAAACCCCAGAGTGTACAAGCCCAGCCGCTCCATTCTCTCACTAAACACACTAAACCATTGAATCATTGGGCATGAATGGTTCACCGAAGAATCGAGAGGAGTCGTCTGAAATACTTGCAATTTGATAGGGAATTTCACAAACCTGAGAATCAATTAAAGGATGTAGTTTGACTGAGGAATACAAAAAGCTGGAGTCAGGCAGCATCTCTGGAGAAAAGGAATAGGTGACATTTCAGGTTGAGACCCTTCTTCAGACTGAGAGTCAGGGAAAAGGGAAACGAGAGATATAGACAATGGTGTAGGGAGATATAGATATAGTTCCTGATGTTGGGGGAGTCCAGAACCAGGGGCCACAGTTTAAGAATAATGGGTAAGGCATTTAGACAGAGATGAGGAAACACTTTTTCACACAGAGAGTTGTGAGTCTGTGGAATTCTCCGCCTCAGAGGGTGGTGGAGGCCGGTTCTCTGGATACTTTCAAGAGAGAGTTAGATAGGGCTCTTAAAGATAGCGGAGTCAGGGAATATGGGGAGAAGGCAGGAATGGGGTACTGGATGATACGCCATGATCATGATCATATTGAATGATACTGGCTCGAAGGACCGAATGGCCTGCATCTATTTTCTTTGTTTCTTGTACAGGGCCTCAGCGTTCCTCTACCAGTCCAGATTACTGTCCAGGTACACTTCAAGGTAGTTGTACTCCCTGGTAAACTGCAAATCCACACCATTAGAGTCATGCAGTGTGAAAACAGGCACTTTGGCCCAACTTGCTCACACTGGCCAACATGTCCCAGCTACACTAGTCCCACCTGCCTGCGCTTGGTCCATATCCCTCTAAACCTGTCCTATCCATGTACCTGTCTAACTGTTTCTTAAACATTGGGATAGTCCCAGCCTCAACTACCTCCTCTGGCAGCTTGTTCCGAACACCCACCACCCTTTGTGTGAAAAAGGTACCCTTCAGATTCCTATTAAATCTTTTCCACTTCACCTTGAACCTATGTCTTCTGTTCCTCGATTCCCCTACTGGGCAAGAGTCCGGGGATGGGGGAACTAGAGTCATGAAAAGTTACAGATCAAATCACAGTACATTTTCATTCCGCTAGTTTCCCCCCACTTCTCCGTGGATTGTCACCTTGTCGTGGTGGAGAAGTTTGTGTGGACCTGAGATCCTGAGAGCGATGCCGTCTGGAGCTATGCTCCTGGTAGGGCCACCAATGGCGGTAAGGTCGAGGGGGAGATCTCTGACAAAGATCAATCCAACCAAGACCTCAACGGTGGAACAGGCGGAGGACGATGGCTGACCTTAGTGGCGCGTCATAATGTCTGGGAAGGCGGATGCAGCAGAAAGGGGTCTCCGGTCGTCTTGGACTCCATGCCACTGGATCCTGACCCAGATCTGTCAAGGACCGTGTGGTGGCTGTCTGTGCACCAGTCTCCCCACGTTAAACAAAGTCACGCACAGGCGTCCTCCAGATAGGGGATAGCACCCTGGAGACACCCATGGTCAGCCATGACCGAAGGGGGCATAAGAAGTTTCCCCTTCTCCCCTGACTCTCAGTGTGAAGCTCCTATCTTTTCCCCTTCACCTTGAACCTATGTCCTCTGGTCCTAGATTCCCTACTCTGGGCAAGAGACTGTGCATCTACCCGATCTATTCCTTTCATGATTTTGTACACCCTTATAAGAACACCCCTCATCCTCCTGCGCTCCAAAGAATAGAGACCCAGCCTGCTCAACCTCTCCCTATAGCTCCCACCCTCTAGTCCTGTGTAAATCCTTGTAAATCTCTGAAACCTTTCAAGCTTGACCATATCTTTCATATAACACAGTGCCCAGAACTGAACACAATATTCTAAATGCGGTCTCACCAACGGCTTATACAACTGAAATGAAATGAAATGAAATGATTCAATTTATTGTCATTGTCAGTGTACAGTACAGAGACAACGAAATGCATTTTTAGCATCTCCCTTGAAAGGGACACACAGGGCGTCGCGGTGTGCCCGCGCCTGCCGCCGTAACATTCCATTACAGGCAAAGGTGGGTGAAGTGTCTTGCCCAAGGACACAACGACAGTATGCACTCCAAGCGGGATTTGAACCGGCTACCTTCCGGTCGCCAGCCGAACTCTTAGCCCATTGTGCTATCTGTCGTCCTACTGCAACATGACCTCCCAACTTCTATACTCAATACTCTGACTGATGAGCACTCAATACCCTGACTGTCTACCTGCGACTCGACCTTCAAGGAACCATGCACCTGCACTCCTAGATCCCTCTGCTCTACAACACTGTGTAGGCCCTGCCCTTGTTCGACGTCCCAAATTGCAACACCTCACACTTCCCTGTATTAAATTCCATCAACCATTCCTCCGCCCATCTGGCCAATCGATCCTGATCCTGCTGCAATCGTTCACAACCATCTTCACTATCTGCAAAACCACCCACTTTTGTATCATCAGCAAACTTGCTAATCTTGCCCTGTTTGTTTTCATCCAAATCATTGATGTAGATGACAAACAGTTACGGGCCCAGCACCGAACCCTGAGGCACACCACTAGTCACAGGCCTCCAGTCTGAGAAGCAACCTTCCACCATCACCCTCTGCTTCCTTCCATGAAGCCAATTTTCTATCCATTCAGCTACCTCTCCTTGGATCCCATGTGATCTAACCTTCCAGAGCAGCCTACCATGTGGAACCTTGTCAAATGCCTCAATTGATGGAGACAGGGGACAGGGGTGTTCCACTGTTCCTAAAGTCCACCACTAACTCCTTAGTCTTGTCGGTGTTGAGCTGCAGGTGATTTTGCCCACACCACTTAACAAAGTCATGGGCGACACCTCTGTATTCAGCTTCCCTCCCCTCACTGATGCAGCCTACATTTGCAAAGTCAGGTGCAGATGGTGAACAGGAAGTAAGAGAGGACCGTTCCCTGTGGGGCCCCTGTGTTGCTCACTACCATGTCCGAGACACAGTTCTGTAGCCTGACATATTGTGGTCGTCCAGTCAGCTAGTTGGTGATTCAGGACACCAATAGAGCATCCACCCACAACTTTGTCAGTTTGTTCCCTAGCAGTGCAGGCCGGATGGTGTGAAAAGCACTGGAGAAGTCACAAAACATGACTCTCACAATGCTTCCCGGCTTATCCAGGTGAGCATGGGAATGATGGAGCAGGTGGATGATGGCGTCCTCAACCCCCATCTTTGGTAAACGAAGTGCAAGGGGTCCAGGTAGGGTTTAACCAGGGGTCGCAGGTGAGTGGGCAACAGCCTCTCCAGGGACTTCATGATTCGTGAAGTCAGCGCCACTGGTCTGTAGTCATTGGAGGAGCTGAGACGCTTTGGTACATGAACCAGGTACATGGATACGACAGGCTTAGATCTGGGTCAAACACAGGCAGGTGGGACTAGTGTAGCTGGGACATGTTGGCCGGTGTGGGCAAGTTGGGCCAAAGGAACTGTTTCCACGCTGTATCACTCTATGACTATGACCTTGCGATAGAACAACTCGTGCATTCCCTGGAAATAGCTTATTGAATCAATTATGGGCTGCTTCCTAAATCAGTATGCCAGCACCATCGTACACAAGTGCACCTCAGTGGACAATCCTGTGATGGCAGGAATCAAGTTTGTACTTCTGTTTTTCACCAGTGTTTTGGTCTCTGTACATACCCTGTCGTAAGTACAGAGACCAAAACTACAAACTGAAGGTAAGATATCGTCTTAACTAAGTCCCGCACAGTGCAACTTTCGAAAATAGGTGCAGGAGTGGCCATTTGGCCCTTCGAGCCTGCACCGAACGTTCTTACTTTTATTCTTCAAAACTCAGTATTCCATTTGTGGAGGATGGAAGTGCAGATACTGGTTTAAAGCGAAGATAGATACAAAAAGCTGGAGTAACTCAGCGGGACAGGCAGCATGTCTGGAGAGAAGGAATGGGTGACGTTTTGGGTCGAGACCCTTCTTCAGACTAGTCTCGACCCGAAACATCACCCATTCCTTCTCTCCAGAGATGCTGCCTGACCCGCTAAGTTACTCCAACTTTGTGTCTCTATCTTCGGTATTCGATTTGATGTTTAGTTCAGTTTAGTTTAGAGATACAGCGCAGAAACAGGCCCTTCGGCTCACCAAGTCCACACTAACTGGCAATCCCCGCACATTAACACTACCTGAAACACACTAGGGACAATTGGTACATTTACCAAGCCAATTAGCCTACAAACCTGTACGTCTTAGGAGTGTGGGAAGAAACCGAAGATCTCGGAGAAAACCAACGCAAGTCACGGGGAGAACGTACAAACTCCATACAGACAAGCGGGATTGAACCCGGGTCTCTGGCGTGGTGAGGCAGCAACTCTACCACTGCGCCATCGTGCTGCCCAAGTCTTAATTAATTTTCCTACATATTAACCTTCTTGCCCAAGTGTACCAATTCAACCACATTCTACCATATACAACTATTGGTATTTATAATCATTTGGGAAAAAAAACTCTTCCAAACAAAATTAATATTCACAGATTTGTACTGATGCAGCACAGAAACAGGCCCTTCAGCTCAACGAAGAGAGACACAAAGTGCTGGAGTAACTCAGCAGGTCAGGCAGCATCTCTGGAGAGAAAAGGTGGGTGACGTTTCAGGTCGTGGCCCTTCATCAGACTCTCCTTCAGCTCAACTAATTCATACCTCATCTACACTAGTCCCACCTGCCTGCATTTTCCCATATCCCTCTCAACCTTTCCTAACTACAGTATGTATCTGTCCAAATGTCTTATAAAGGTTGCTAACGTACTTGCCTAAACTACCTCCTCTGGCAGCTCTTTCCATCTGCCCACCACCCTCTGTGTGAAAAAGTTGTCCCCTCAGATTCATTTTAAATCTTTTCCTTCTCACCTTAAACCTGTGTCCTCTGGTTTAGTTTAGTTTAGTTTAGTTTAGAGATACAGCGGGGATACAGGCCCTTCGGCCCACCGGGTCCGCGCCGACCAGCGATCCCCGCATGTTAATAATCCTACCCGCTAGGGACAATTTTTACATTTAGAGAGATCTCGGAGAAAACTCACACAGATCACGGGGGAGAACGTACAAACTCCGTACAGACAGCACCCGTAGTCGGGGTTGAACCCGGGTCCCTGGCGTTGCATTCACTGTAAGGCAGCAACTCTTGATTCCCCTACTCTGGGTCAAAGGCTCTTGTGCATTCACCCGATCTAATCCCCTCACGATTTTGTGCACCTGCATAAGATCACACCTCAGGTTCCTGTGCTCCAAGGAATAAAGTCCCAGTCTGCCCATCAGCTTGCCCTAACAATATTGAAAATGACACCTAAACCTGGCGACTCTAGCATTTGGACTCTGCGGGCTGTTTCAATGGATTCTGTTCTTAACCACTGTACCTATTTGAAAAAAAGTTGTCCCTCATCATCCCATTCAATGCTTCCCAGTCTCATCTTGACCCGATGTCCTCTGGTTCTTGATTCCACTACTCTGGGTAAACGACCCCATCTACTCCGGTCTGAAGAAGGGTTTTGGCCAAAAACGTTGCCTGTTTTCTTCGCTCCATAGATGCTGCTGCACCCGCTGAGTTTCTCCAGCATTTTTGTGTACCTTCGATTTTCCAGCATCTGCAGTTCCTTCTTAAATACTCCTGTCATGATGCAGGACGGAACAAAGTGAATAGTGAAACAAATTTAAAAACCCGCAAGGGGTTTACATATGAATTGTATGTATATGGAGATGAATTATATTGGCCTGAGCTCAAGAGAATGGGGGTAGACAAAAATGCAGGAGTAACTCAGCGGGTGTGGCAGCATCTATGGAGCGAAGGTATAGGTGTCGTTTCAAAGGGCCTGTTTTTGCGCTGTTTCTCTAAACTAAACTGAACTAAACCAAATCCAATACTGATCCTTCTACCTGTGGCTATCAAACTGTACAACTCCTCCCCCTTCTATCGTGGAGTAGACTGAGACTGACTCTCCTGCCCCCCCTCCCCAATCTTTGCACATCTCCCAAGCCTTTCCACTCATCACTTTAATTGAATGTTTCTTGTGTTTTGTGTATTTTGTGTTTTTATGACTGTTGGCAGATCAATTTCCCTGCTGGGATAAATGATGTTCCATCGTATCACTTCGTATGATCTTATACCCTTCTGAAAGATCACCCCCCATTCTGAAGAAGGGCCTCGACCCAAAACGTCACCTATTCCTTCGTTCCATAGATGCTGCCCCACCCACTGAGTTTCTCCAGCATTTTTCTCTACCCCCATTCCCTTGAGCTCAGGCCAATATAATTTGTCTCCATATACATACAATTCATATGTAAACCCCTTGCGGGTTTTTAAATTTGTTTCACTATTCACTTTCCCACCTATGTTGTTATTGAAAGAGTTCCTTTGTGGAGAGAAAACACCTTATGGATGGGTGAATAAGTAACAGGCAACATTAAAGCATTACAGAATGCAAAGACCCATTGATGTTGATAAATGGGAACGAGACAAAGAACAGTGAAAGGCAATAAAACAGATTAAAGAGCTACAACATGGAGTTTGGAAAAAAAACACAATATGAAAATCAACATTAAATATTTACGACCCTGTTGGGAGAAAGAAAGACTTCTGTGAAAATACAGGCTTCTTGCAAACTAACAATGACAATATAATTGAGAGACATGGAACTGCAGATGCTGGAATCTTGCGCAAAACACACAAAGTGCTGGAGGAACTTCAGGCAGCAGTGTGGCGCAGCGGTAGAGTTGCTGACTTGCAGCGCCAGAGGCCCGGGTTTGATCCTGACTAAAGGGGTGCTGTCTGTGCAGAGTTTGTACCTTCTCCCTGTGACCTGCGTGGGTTTTCTCCGGGAGCTCCGGTTTCCTCCCACACTCCAAAGACGTGCGGGTTTGTATACTAATTGGCTTGGTATAATTGTAAATTGTCCCCACTGTGTTGGATAGCGTTAGTGTGCAGGGATCGCTAGTCGGTGGGCCTGTTTCCGCGGTGTATCTCTAAACTAAAGTAAACTACACTCAGCGGGTCAGGCAGCATCTGTGGACGGAAGAACGGTCCCAACCTGAAACGTTGCCTGTCCATTCCCTCCACGGATGCTGCCTGACCCGTTGAGTTCTTCAAGCACTTTGTGTTTTGCTCGAGGACACCGGGATTGCGTTACAGAGCAGCCATGATCTTATGGAGAAAGAACGGCAGATGATGGAAAAATTGAAGGTAGACAAAAATGGTGGAGAAACACAGCGGGTGAGGCAGCATCTATGGAGCGAAGGAATAGGTGATGGTTCGGGTTGAGACCCTTCTTCAAACTAATGGGGGGGTGGGGGAGGGGGGGGGAGGAATATAGGAAGAGGCGGAGACAGTGGGCTGTGGGAGAGTTGGAGAGAAGGGGGAATCACACAGAGGGGGTGGGGGCAGTGTGAGAGGAGGTTGTTAAACTGTTTTGAGAGAGGTCAAAGTAGGCATACCTTGAGGAGATTTCGCAGTGGAGTAGACAAAACGTTTAAGAAAGAACTGCAGATGCTGGAAAGATCGAAAGGTAACAGTTCTTTCTTAAACATTTTAGTCTACTTCACTGCAAAATCTCTCCTCAAGGTATGCTTATTTTGAAGAAGTTCTCCTACCAAAGTTCTCTTCCCATCTATTCCTGACCCCACCGTATCCCTCTGCACGATATTAACTTCAGTATTGAAAGCTACTAGTTGTCTTTTTGCCTCCATGCTGATCATCCTGTGATGACATTAAGGTCATAAGACACTGGAGCAGATTTAGGCCATTCAGGCCATCGAGTCTCCTCTGCCATTTAATCAATAGACAATAGGTGTGCACCGCCATTCAATGTGATCATATCTGATCATCCCCAATCAGTACCCCGTTCCTGCCTTCTCCCCATATCCTTTGACTCTGCTATTTTTAAGAGCCCTATCTAGCTCTCTCTTGAAAGCATCCAGAGAACCAGCCTCCACCGCCCTCTGAGGCAGAGAATTCCACAGACTCATCACTGTCTGTGAATCATGACTGGTCTATCTTTCCCTCTCAACCCCATTCTCCTGCCTTCTCCCCATAACCTCTGATACCCCGTGCTAATCAAGAATCTGTCAATCTCCGCCTTAAAAATGGCCATTTGATGGCCGAGATACAAAAAGCCGGAGTAACTCAGAGGGACAGGCAGCATCTCCGGAGAGAATAATAAGGGTGACATTTAGGGTCGAGACCCTTCTTCAGACAAGGGCTGCAAGGAGCCTTTGTGGCAATGAATTCCACAGATTCACCACCCTCTGACTAACGAAATTATCCTTTCCTTCATCTCCTTTCTTAAGGTACGTCCTCTTATTCTGACTGTAAACATGTAACAGTGCTGAAGCCTTTGGCTGTCCCTGGGGGGGGGGGGGGGGGGGGGTAAAGGTCTAGAGATATTCATGAACTTCACTAGCCCAATGCTGGGTGTCAGTGGACATTGGTATATGATGGTCTTCTTCGTCTTGTCGAGTCCACACACAAGATTAGAAGTTGTTCAGCCAAAGCTGAACACGCTTCTCAGCATCTGTATACAATGGTGTCTGTCTTATCGCTTCTTGTGCATGGTGGTGGAAAGAATGGTGGAAACAGGGCCACGACGTGAACTCTCTTTCCTTGACCCAGGTATATGATGGTCATTGACCCATACCCATGGAACAGTCACGATTCATTCCTGTTGTACCAGTCTAGTGTATCTTCCATCCTTGAGCCTCTATACCGGAACATTGGAACACATATAACCCGCTGAGTTACTCCAGCACTTTGTGTCTCTCTTCGGTATAAACCAGCATCTGCAGTTTCTTTCCATGTGCTCAGTAGGATGATTATCTCAACCATTTTATAGTATTTTTGTTTAATTTTTAAATCCTTGTGGTGAGCATGGCCAGAGTTGCTGTTTGGAAAATTAAAAAAGGTTAGTAGTGTTTAAGGGCCTGTCCCACTGTACGAGCTAATTCAAGATTTCTCCCGTGTTTCTCCTGATTCAAACTTGGAGAATTACGGTAATGGCCGCTCGCAGGTACTCGGGGGTCTCGTGGATATTTTTCAACATGTTGAAAAATCTTCACGAGTCTTCACGAGCTTACCGCGTTTCCCGAGTACCTGCGTTACGAGCCGCCAAGAGACGTCCCCGAGCTCCGATGTACCCGCTACGTACATTCTACGTGCTTAACACGAGTTTTATTTATTTTTTAACTCGGGAGAGCTCTTGAAGTAGCTTGTACAGGGGGCCAGAGTGTGTGTGTTTATGTGCTGGGGCTGGAAGTGTTACAAGATAACGGGGCCATGCATATGGACAAAGGAACAAAATAATTGTCAAATGACTGTAGTGCTAATTGATGTTCTTCATATAGCCCAGACTAGATGGCATGAATGCATTTAACACTTTGTTTCAGTCAAGAGTGTTTTATTGTCATATGTCCCAAATCGGCGATGAGGCATTTTGCCAGACAAGCTGGGCAGTCTGCTCTGGGAACCACGCCACCGGATCCATCGAGTCCTTTCCCTGCAGTGCCTGCAGGACATTCCGTGCTGATCACTGCCCGATGGACTTGTGGTCAAAGGTGTTGGTCCGGAAGAAGCTTTCCACAGACGACAGATGGGGTGGCAATGTCCAGCTGACTGGCACATTGCGTGGCATCTGCGCCAGGCCCATCCTTTGCAACACCGGGGACAGGTAGAACCTCAGCAGGTAGTGACACTTAGTGCCCACGTGCCTTGGCTCTACACTCCGCCTGATGCAGCCACACACAAAGGTGGCCATCAGGGTGAGGGCGACGTTGGGCACGCTTTTACCCCCGTTGTCTGCCGACTTGTACATTGTGACCCGTCGCACCCGGTCCATCCTCGACCCCCAGATGAACTGGAAGACGGCCCGGGTGATCCCCGTGGCGTAGGAGGGAGGGACAGGCCACACTTGTGCCAAGTACAGCAACCCCGAGAACACCTCACACCTGATGACCAAATTTTTCCCGGTTATGGAGAGGGAGCGTTGCCTCCACAGCTCCAGCTTCCTCCCCACCTTGGCTATCCGCTCCAGCCAATTCTTGTTACTCGCCTCAGCCCCCCCGAACCAGATCCCCAGCACCTTCAAGAAGTCAGGCTTGATGGTGAAGGGGATGGAAGATCGGTCGGGCCAGTTGCCAAAGAGCATGGCCTCGCTCTTCCTGCGGTTCACCCTGGCTCCCGTGGCCGACTCAAACTGGTCGCAGATGCTGATCAATCTGCGGACCGACCTTGGATCCGAGCAGAAGACGGCGACATCGTCCATGTACAGGGAGGTCTTTACTTGAATGCCTCCACTGCCTGGCAATGTCACTCCTCTTATGCTCGCATCCTTCCTGATGGACTCGGCAAAAGGTTCAATACAGCAGACAAACAAGACAGGAGAGAGAGGGCAACCCTGCCTGACTCCAGACCTTACAGGGAAACTGTCTGATTCCCACCCATTGATTTGGACTGCACTACTGATATTGGTGTAGAGCAGTTTGATCCAATTTCGGATTCCCTCCCCAAACCCCATTTTAGACCTGGCTTGGCTGGCGGTGAGGGGAGCCCTCTCAGTTAGATCCTTCCTGCACCGTCGGAACCTCACTACCAGCGCACGCTGCCCCCGGGACGGTTGCGGTGGAGAGGAGACGGTTGCCCACCTCTTTGCAGAGTGTGGGTTTGCAAAAAGAGTCTGGAGAGGTATGCAAGGGTCCCTGGAACGATTTATCCCGAACAGCTCTGTCACAGAGGACTCTGTGATTTACGGACTGTTCCCAGGGACACATTCAGAGACTGACATCGAGTGCTGCTGGAGGGTCATCAACTCGGTCAAAGACGCTCTTTGGTCTGCCCGAGCGTTGCTCACCACCCAGCAGAGCGAGATGTCCGTCAGGGAATGTTGCCGACTGGCCCACTGCAGACTGCAGGAGTACGTGCTAAGGGACTCGCTGAAGCTTGGTGCAGCCAACGCCAAGGCTCGGTGGGGGAGGGCCACAGTCTAGGGTCCTTCCGCTGCTGGACATAGGGGGCACGGTGTGGTGGAGACGCCCCTCAAATTAAATTAAGGGAAGGTATCCCACGCCAGGGGGCCACATGAGTGGCACGGGTGGGGGACATTATTTGTGGAAGTGAAAATGTCAAATGGAATTTTCGCACTGTAAACACTGTATATATTTATTACTTGGACAGGGGCCACAGAGTGGCACGGGTGGGGGACTGTTTGGTGAAATTTGAAAAATGTAAAAAAATTGTACTGAAAAAACTTGTATAGTCTCCGAAAATGTCGGATGAATTTTGTTTGTTTGAATGGTTCAGGAATTGTATATATTTATCAATGAATAAAGTCTATTTTGAAATTAAAAAAAAAAAAAAAAAAAAAAAAAAAAAAATGTCCCAAATCGGAACAATGAAACTCTTACCAGTAGAGTTACAGCGCCAGAGAGGCGGGTTCAATCCTGACTACGGGTGCTGTCTGAACGGAGTTTGTACGTTCTCCCTGTGACCGCGTGGGATTTCTCCGGGTGCTCCGATTTCCTCCCACACTCCAAAGATGTACAGGTTTGTTGGTTTCCTGGCCCTAGTATTTAGGGGATAACTAGTAAACGGTGTTCCGGAGGATCTGTTTCCATGCTATATCTCTAAACTAAACTAACAGCCAACAGATTATACCATAATCAGTTCATTTTCGTTTATTGTCACGTGTACCGAGGTACAGTGAAAAGCTTCTTGTTGCGTGCTATCCAGCCATTTACAGTGTGTAGATAGATTCATGAACAGGGAATAACATTTAGTGCAAGGTAAAGCCAGTAAAGTCTGTCAAAGATAGCGTGTAGAAAGGAACTGCAGATGCTGGTTCAAACCGAAGATAGACACAAAAAGCTGGAGTAACTCAACGGGACAGGCAGCATCTCTGGAGAGAAGGGTCTCGACCCGAAACATCACCCATTCCTTCTCCCCAGAGATACTGCCTGTCCCGCTGAGTTACTCCAGCTTTTTGTGTCTAACTCCGATCAAAGATAGTTGGAGGGTCACGAATGAGGTAGATAGTAGTTCAGGACTGCTCGCTAGTTGTGGATGAATAAGCAACAAAAATAAGTTCAATAAGTTTAAAAAACAACCCGGAGTCCCGAGTGCAATCAAGGCAGTTGGTACTTCTGAGTCTATTAGAGGTTGTAGTGTTTGGGTTGTAGCCTAATGGCTGTGGGGAAGGAGCTGTTCCTGAACCTGGACGTTACTGTTTTCAGGCCCCTGTACCTTCTCCCCGATGGCAGGGTTGAAATAAGAGTGTGTCCAGGGTGGTGTGGGTCTCTGATGATGCTGGCTGCCTTTATGAGGCAGCGACTCCTGTAGATCCCTTTGATGGCGGGGAGGTCAGTACCCGTGATGGACCGGTTCGCCACTGTTTGCGGTCTCTTTGGTTCCTGGGCGTTTGGATGGCGAACCATACCGTGATGTGATCCACTCATTAATTGTCTTCGCATTAACAGTAATGTGAATGCTCGAATTCTCCGTCGGTGCATTAAAGACCGACCCTGGACTGGACTCTGGAATCTGGTCTTGGGGGGGGGGGGGGGGGGGGATGGAGGAGGACGGCCAAATTTTTTTGTGCCTTCCACCACAGTGATGAATGCTGTGGTGGATGTTTATGTTACATGTTGTGTCCTGTTTATGCATTTTATTATTTTGTTAACCCATCTTTATGCTTTGTATGGAACTGATTTTTAAATTATGTAAAGCACTTTGGGGTCAATGAAAATTGACTATAAATGTGCTATATAAATAAACTTATTATTATTATTATTATTATTATTATAAAGTCATGCATTGGAATTACTTTCAAACAGAGTAAATAAAACGTGTAGGAAGGAATTGCAGACGCTGGTTTACGCTGAAGATAGATACACGACGCTGGAGTAACTCAGCGGTCTGGCAGCATCTCTGGAGAGAAAGAATAGGTAACGATTTGGGTCGAGACCCTTCTTCAGACTGAGAGTCAGGGAATGGGGAAACTAGAGGCACAGCCGTTCTGCACATTTTCACTCCTCTAGTTCCCCCCTCTCCCCTGACTCTCAAGAGTTCGGTTCAATCGCGACATAAAATCTACTGATAAAGGGTCTCGACCCATTCCTTCTCTCCAGAGATGCTGCCTGTCCCGCTGTGTTACTCCAGCATTATGTGTCTATCTTCGGTTTAAACCAGCATCCGCAGTTCCTTCTACATCTTCGGTTTACATTACCTTGTTTGTGTCTTCTGTCATTCACGGGTATATTTTTTTTTTTTGCCGCCGAGCTACACTGTCAAAATATTTTAGTTGGGAAAAAAAAGATGAAAAAATACTATTTCTTATCACTATTGTTTGCAAATTATCTTTGTATTCACCATTAGAATTCGTGACGGATTTTTAGCCTCTGCTTGTTTTATGACCTAACGTTGATATGATGGCCAGGTGTCTTTCAGAGCAGGTAGACAAAAGTGCTGGAGAAACTCAGCGGGTGCAGCAGCATCTATGGGGCGATGGAAATAGGCAACGTTTCGGGCCGAAACCCTTCTTCAGACACTTAAAGACTTTCAGAGCAGAGTGGGAAGGGGTTTTTTTTAAGATACAAAGTGCTGGAATATCTCAGTCAGCCAGGCTGCAGAACATGGATAGGCGACGTTTCGATTCGGGACACTACTTCAGTCTGATTTTTTTTAAAGTTCAGGAAGTTTTAGAAGTATGGAACTTCGGACAATACATCCCGAACACATCGGCGCCCACACGCGTGTGCTTCGACGAATCCGCGAAAAAACACCAGGGTTATCGAGTAAATAAAGTTATGGACAAAACACTCACGGCGCCTGTCGGACATAGATGTGGTGTGGATATTGACCTCAGCTGAATTATCTACAATCAGTAGTTACAGAATCTGTAAAATAACCACCTCATTCTCAAAGCCTCGGTTGCAGTAGTGGACTTCGTTCGGTCTGTTGGTTTGTTTTGCGCTAATATAGTTTTTCTTTCTGAACTTTTTGTTTGTTGTTTATTCTATTATTTATCGAGCACTGTGTGTACCGACTCGTGGTGCTGCTGCACGTAACAATTTAATTGGTCCGTTTCGGCACATTTGACAATAAAACGTTCTTGACCCTTGAGGTCTAATATTTGCATCGATTTTAAACTAAACCCCACTGAAACTATTCCTGCACATTTTTTTGCTGCATAATAGAGGTACAAATACAATGCTCACAGCAGCATTTCTTACTCGTGTGGGAAGGAACTGCAGATGCTGGTTTAAACAAAATGTCAAGTCAAGTCATGTTTATTCGTCACATACACACACGAGGTGTGCAGTGAAATGAAAAGTGGCAAAGCTTGCGGATTGTGCAAAAAACAAAACTACAAAACAGAATGGAACAGAATCACATATTACATATGCTGGAGTAACTCGGCGGGGCAGGCGGCATCTCTGGAGAGAAGGAATGGGTGGCGTTTCGGGTCGAGACCCCTCTTCAGACGCAGCAACTTTATCTGTACACTGTGGACGGCTCCATTTTAATCATGTACAGTCGAGTCTTCCCTCTGGCTGGATCGCAGGCAACATATTAAATAATTTCAAGCTGCCTCGGTTACACCTGACAATAAACCAAACTCAAACAACATACCATGATCCCCGCAGCGAACATATTTTTACATTAAACAGGCCAATTAGGGGAGAAGTTACTTTAATATTACCTACACTTTGTTGCTGTTATCATTTTTGTTTTATTTGTCAAGTCAAGTCAAGTCACATTTATTTATATAGCATATTAAAAAAAACAACTTTCGTTGGCCAAAGTGCTTTACATTTATTATAAGAATAGTATAAACAAGCAAACTACATACATATATACATATAGCCAGCCCTCGCTCAGTGAACGTCAAGAAAGGCTTGGGAGTACAGATAAGTTTTAAGTCTCGACTTAAAGGAGTCGATGGAGGGGGCAGTTCTGTTGGGGAGAGGTATGCTGTTCCACAGTCTAGGAGCTGCAACCGCAAAGGCTCGGTATCCCCTGAAGTTATGCCTGGACCGCGAGATGTTCAGCAACCCCAAGTCGGCCGATCTGAAGGGACCTGGAGGTGGTGTGGTGGGTAAGCAGACTTTTGATGTAGGTGGGGGCAAGCTCGTTAAGGGCTTTGTAGACATGAAGAAGGATCTTGAAGTGTATTCGGAACCGCACAGGGAGCCAGTGGAGAGAGGTTAGGACCGGGGTGATGTGGTCCCTTTTTCGGGTGCCCGTCAGGAGTCTCGCTGCGGCGTTTTGGACCAGTTGCAGGCGGGACAGGGAAGATTGGCTGGTGCCAGTGGAAAGGGAGTTGCAGTAATCTAGGCGGGAGGAGATAAATGTGTGGATGATCTTTTCGAGGTCATCAAACTGGAGGAATTGTTTTATTTTAGCTATCGTCCGAAGCTGAAAGAAGCTAGCTTTTACCACGGCATTGACTTGTATTGTGTCTGCGAATCTCTCTCGCTTGGATTCAAAGCTTAGAACAAAGTAATCGACCTGTGACAATTGTATTGATGTATACAAATATAAACAAATTCACTGACCAGTGGATAGATCCACTGAGTATTTCATCATTAAATCTGCAGACACAGCATCTGGAGTTCCTTGCGTCTACACACTTACATTGTTTCGTTCTCCGGGACTGACTTTTAAATAGCCTCCAAATGTACAACATTTACATCGTTTATCTCCGCGTTTGAATTATTCGACAGAATCGACGCAAAACAAGCATTATTTGAATGCATTATGTGTCTGCCAAAGTTTCACCTAACTTTTATCCATGTATATATATATATATATGCATATATATGTTTAATTAACTTTCAAGAATCGCAGTCAAACTCTTGATGAACACTAGGCAGTCACAAACAGTTCGCAGGAACAGTCCCGTTGCCCCGTCTATAGAAACAATCCCAGTGCGTTTATGTGCAGGAAGGAACAGCAGATGCTGGTTTAAACCGAAGATAGACACAACACGCTGGATAAACTCGGCGGAACAGGCAGCATCACTGGAGAGAAGGAATGGGTGACATTTCGGGTCGAGACCCTTCTTCAGACTAAGCTATCTATCTAAAATAGACACAAAAAGCCGGTGTAACTCAGCGGGCCAGGCAGCATCTCTGGAGAGAAGGAACGGGTGACATTTCGAGTCGAGACCCGTCTTCAGACTAGTTAGGGATAAGGGAAACGAAAGATATAGACGGTGATGTAGCGAGATGAAGAACAGTGAATGAAAGATGTGTAAAAAAAAGTAACCATGATAACGGAAACAGGACATTGTAAGCTGTTTGTAGATGAAAAACCAGAAGCTGGCGCGACCTGGGTTGGGAGAGGGATAGAGAGAGAGAGAGGGAATGCAGGAATTAGTTGAAGTTATATAGATTTACCAGTGCGTTATATTGTCCGAATTTCTCCCAATGCCACAATTACTCCCGCAATGTGAATGAGTTTAGGTAGGAGAAAGGGGGGCGGATTGGAGCGGAGAATATTACCCCTCGTTCTGACAGCTCGCTTCATCAGAAACACACGGTAGAACCGGGCGCTGAACATTATTTTGGGCGTGATTAGGGTTTTTGTGAATTGGGGAACGCGCTTTCGAGAACCGCAGTCAGACAGGCTTTCGAAGAAGGGTTTGTCTGAAGAAGGGTTTCGGCCCGAAACCGTGCCTATTTCCTTTGCTCCATAGACGCTGCATCACCCGCTGAGTTTCTCCAGCATTTTTTGTCTACTTTCGCCTGGTTTGTTAATTACAGAACCCAGGGGCGATCGATTGGAAGAATAGGCGCTTATGGACACGATACTGACGCAGAGAATGGACACAAAATGCTGGAGTAACTCAGCGGGGACAGGCAGCATCTCTGCCGCGCATTGCAAGATTGTTAAGGGTTTGGACACGCTAGAGGCAGGAAACATGTTCCCGATGTTGGGGGAGTCCAGAACCAGGGGCCACAGTTTAAGAATAAGGGGTAAGCCATTTAGAACGGAGACGAGGAAACACTTTTTCTCACAGAGAGTGGTGAGTCTGTGGAATGTTCTGCCCCGGAGGGCAGTGGAGGCCGGTTCTTTGGATGCTTTCAAGGGAGAGCTAGATAGGGCTCTTAAAGATAGCGGAGTCAGGGGATATGGGGAGAAGGTAGGAACGGGGTACTGATTGGGGATGATCAGCCATGATCACATTGAATGGCGGTGCTGGCTCGAAGGGCCGAATGGCCTCCTCCTGCACCTATTGTCTATTGAATGGGTGACGTTTCGGGTCGAGAGAGAGATGGAGACGGCACTAGCATTGATGAGGGTCGGTGCCGTGCGGTAGTCAAGCGCCTTGCAGTTGGGAAGAAGTTACCAACACGTTTAAGAAACTGTTAGACAAGTACATGGATAGGGCAGGTTTGGAGGGATATGCACCAAACGCGGGCAGGTGGGACTAGTATAGCTGGGGCATGTTGGTCGGTGTGGGCAAGTTTGGCCGAAGGGCATGTTTCCACACTGTATCTGATTATGACTGAGCGATTCATGTACCTGGAGCTCGCGGTGTTCAGACTTCCACAGTTTCGCTTTGTTCCTGTTCCCGCATCGACCAAGCAATGTTAAGGTCGGGATACGAGGCAATTAATTGCCTTTATGGTGAGAAGGGGTGAATATAATGCCTAGACTCAGGCTTTAAAAAAAAAAATTGTTTTAAATATCATGGAGCATAACGCGATATGGGAATTTGAGGCTGGTTTTATTATTTCCCCTCCACTCATTTCTTATTTCATTCAGAAATATTCAACATAATTTTATATTTGTCATCTAAGAGTTGAGGTGATTAAAATGTGAAGGGGGTTGATTTTTACCTGCTGTAAGTTTGTTTATGAGCCGGCCCTGTGTTCCTGCCCTGGGTTATACTTTAAGCTGTGTAACGTTTGCAATATCGCAACCATTCCACGGGGGTAGACCTGTCCTTATCTTCCAGCTTGCTTCGTGGGAGGTAACGGCCGAGAGAAATTCACATTCACATCCGTCTCATGTATCCGAGCCCACCCGAAATCCTATCAAAGAACCAAATCCAGACTTGTGTGTCGAATGTCTGGGCATTAATGGAGCTGTCAATACGCCTGTAATAAACGGCGAGACCAGGAGAGGCGGGCAGGGCCGGGCCGTCTCTCAAGAACAATGGTCAGCGGTAAATCTCTGAGTGTCTGGTGGAACCTAACCGCCTGACCTGGTGCACAACTCATTCTCAATATCCAATGTCTATGTCTGATTTTGGTCTGCATCTATGTAGGACATCTGTGCAGGGAGAGGCTGAGCAGGCTAGGACTGGGTGGAAAGAATGGGTCGACTGGGCTTGTATTGACTGGAATTAAGAAGGATGAGAGTGGATCTTATTTTAGATGTTTCTATAAAGACCCCCCCCCCCCCCCCCCCCCCCCCCCCCCCTCGCCCTTCTAAACTCCAGTGAATACAAGCCATATGAGGAAAGATTGAAAAGACCAGGCTTGTATTCGCTGGAGTTTAGAAGGATGAGGGGGGTATCTTATAGAAAAATATAAAATTATAAAAGGACTGGAAAAGCTAGATGCAGGAAAAATGTTCCCAATGTTGGGCGGGTCCAGAACCAGGGGCCACAGTCTTAGAATAAAGGGATGGATTTAAGAGAGAGTTAGATAGAGCTCCAGGGGCAAGTGGAATCAAGGGGTATGGGGAGAAGGCAAGCACGGGTTATTGATTGGGGACGATCAGCCATGATCACAATGAATGGCGGTGCTGGCACAAAGGGCCAAATGGCCTCCTCCTGCTCCTATTTTCTATTTTTCTATGTTTCTATCTTATAGAAACATATAAAATCCTTGAGGGATTGGGCAGGGTAGATGCAGTGAAAATCTTCCCCATGTTGGGGGAGTCCAGAACCAGGGGATCACAGTTTTAAGAATAAGGGGTAGGGCATTTAGGACCATGATGAGGAAGAACTTTTTCACCCAGAGAGTTTTGAATCTGTGGAATTCTCTGCCACAGAAGGCAGTGGATGCCAATTCACTGGATGTATTCAAGAGAGAGTTGGATATTGTTCTTAGGGCTAACGTAATCCAGGGATATGGGGAGAAAGCAGGAACGGGGTACTGATTTTGGATGATCTGCCATGATCACATTGAATGACGGTGCTGGCTCAAAGGGCCGAATGGCCTGCTCGTGCACCTATTTTCTATGTTTCTATATTTCTATGACTCCTTGGAGCACAGGAGGATGAGGGGTGATCTTACAGAGGTGTATAAACTCAGGGGAGAAATTGTGTAGGAAGGAACTGCAGATGCTGCTTCACACCGAAGATAGACACAAAATGCTGGAGTAACTCCGGTGAATAGATTGGGTAAATGCACAAATAGATAAAGATAGACACAAAGTGCTGGAGTCCCTTTCCCTGAGTAGGGGAATCGAGAACCAGAGGACATAGTTTTAAGGTGAGGGCAGGGGATAGATTCAATAGGAACCTGGGAGGCAACACTTTCATACAGAGAGTGGTGGGTGTATGGAACCAGCAACCAGAGGAGGCAGTTGAGGCCAGTACTATGGCAATGTTCAAGAAACATTAGACGGGAACATGGATTGGACAGGTTAAGAGAGATATGGGCCAAACATGGGCAGGTGGGACTAGTGCAGATGGGACATGTTGGTCGGTGCTGGCAAGTTTTGGCCGATAGGCCTGTTTCCATGCTGTATGACTTTATCTCAACAGGGTCCCAACCCGAGAGGACCACGTTCTCCAGAGATGCTGCCATTACATGCTGAGTTCCTCCAGCACTTTGTGTCTTCTTGTAGTGCCGCGTAGGTTTACAAGGTTAATTCCCGGGATGGCGGGACTGTCATATGCTGAGAGAATGGAGCAGCTGGGCTTGTGTACTCTGAAGTTTAGAAGGATGAGAGGGTATCTTATTGAAACATCTAAGATTATTAAGGGTTTGGACACCCTAGAGGCAGGAAACATGTTCCCGATGTTTGGGGAGTCCAGAACCAGGGGGCACAGTTTAAGAATAAGAGGTAAGCCATTTAGAACGGAGACAAGGAAACACTTTTTCACACAGAGAGTTGTGAGTGTGCAATTCTCTGCCTCAGAGGGCGGTTCTCTGGATACTTTCAAGAGAAAGCTAGATAGGGCTCTTAAAGATAGCGGAGTCAGGGGATATGGGGAGAAGGCAGGAACGGGGTACTGATTGGGGATGATCAGCCATGATCACAGTGAATGGCGGTGCTGGCTCGAATGGCTTACTCCTGCACCTATCGTCTATTGTCTATAAGACTACTTGAGTTGTATGTTTCCAAGATGGCGCCCAGCTCGCCACAGAAGCAGATCCACAACCACATATCACAATAGTTCCACACTTTCCCATGCACTGTAAATGCCTCGATTGTTATCAGGTATTGTCTTTTCGCTGACAGGAGGGCACGCAATATGAGTCTTTGAGAAAATCTAGAAATGAGATCACATATCACTTGCTAAACCATTCCAATACATCTTTAAGGGAGCACAGCTTTAATGAAAGCTGTGAAATGCTTTGTGTGACTGTACTTATCGCAACACTTGAATGGTTTGCTCATCCATTTCATATAAAATGTCCTTCTTCTTCTTGCATATAGCGTGCACAGCCTAAAGTTGTAGGACAACTTGTTCTATTTGATCTTATTTGATTGTGCAAGCCAGGTTGATTGCATTCATCAAAACAAGGAGGACCACGTGAAGGTTGCAATCTCCCACCTCATAAAATGTCCTGTGTTTTCATGGATAGGTGAAGTTTTGAGGCATATGGGCCAAACGCAGGCAGTCCTGAACTACTATCATTTGTTACCCTCCGACTATCCTTTACTTTGCAAGAAATGTTATTCCCTTATAATCTCCATAATCCACATTTTAATTGTGGGGGTTGTTGGGTTTTTCCAAAATTTTAATATTAATTTTTTCCCAATTATTATACTATAATCAAGGAAATTTCTTTGGCTTGTTGTAAGTTTTAGGCTTTGTTCTGATATTCCTAATATTATTAGTTTTGGGTCGGGGTCCAATTGGATATTAACAACTTCAGAAAGTCAGTGGATATTTTTAAGGTGGAGATTGACAGGTTCTTGATTAGAACGGGTGTCAGCGGTTATGGGGAGAAGGCAGGAGAATGGGGTTGAGAGGGAAAGATAGATCAGCCACAATTTAATGGCGGCATAGACTTGATGGGCCGAATGGCCCAACTCTGCTCTCACATGAATTTATGAACTTACGAAATCCAATAAAGTCTGATTAAACACAAAAAGCTGGAGTAACTCAACAGGACAGGCAGCATCTCTGGAGAGAAGGAATGGGTGACGTTTTGAGTCAAGACCCTTCTTCAGACTGGTTTGGGATAAGGGAAATGATAGAGACGGTGATGTGCAGAGATAAAGACCAATAAATGAAATATATGCAAAAACGTAATGATGATAAAGGAAACAGGCCATTGTCAGCTGTTTGTTGGGTGAAAACGAGAAGCTAATGTGACTTGGGTGGGGGAGGGATAGAGAGAGAGGGAATGCCGGGGCTACCTGAAGTTAGATCACAATGATCACAATGAATGGCGGTGCTGGCTCGAAGGGCCGAATGGCCTCCTCCTGCACCTATTTTCTATGTTCCTATGTTTCTAGAGAAATCAATATTCATACCACTGGGCTATAGGCTGCCCAAAGATAGTCTGACGGTCTCCAATGAGGTAGATGGGAGGTCAGATCTGCAGCTTTTCGACAAGGTTGGTGACAATGGAAGAATTAAGGGAAAAGGGCAACAATATCTGAGGAGACCCTCTGATGAGGGGGCCTTTGATCTGAAAAGTAAACTCCCTTTCACTTTCTCCAGATGATGCATGACCCACTGAGTGTGTCCAGAGTATTTAATAATACAGTGAAGGGGGACTGCTGACAGCTTCAGTCAACATAGGAGCCAGTAAAACAAGGTGACTGTACAGCAGTCTAACAGGAAAGAGATCAGGTGAGTCTTATGGGCACAAAGTGTATGTAACGGAGATGAGGAGAAATGTAGAGCCACAATTTTTTTTTCAGTCACTTCAGTTCACTTCAAAAGACATTTAAAGGTTGTAAAATGTTTTAGGACATGCTGAAATAAGAGAATTATTGTGGACACAAGGAACTGCAGATGCTGTTTTTTTTTTAAAGGCACAATGTGCTGGAGTAACTCTGAAAGTAGCATCTCTGAAGGGCGTGGATAAGCAACATTTCAGGTCAGGATCTTTTTGTTCATCTTACTTTAGTTTAGTTTAGTTTAGTGATACAGCACGGAAACAGGCCCTTCGGCCCACTGAGTCCGCGCCGACCAGCGATCCCCGCACACTAACACGTTAGGGACAACTGACAATTTTTTACCAAAGCCAATTAACCAACAAACCTGGACTTTTTTGGAAAGTGGGAGGAAACCAGAGCACCCGGGGCAAACCTACGTGGTCACAGGGAGAATTTCCCTGGTCCTAATTTGAGGAAGG